>NC_092393.1:4702854-5002854 GCF_030028105.1 Mobula birostris
GAGACAGGCTTTGGGACTTGAGGCTTGAGCTTGGAGACAGGCTTGCGGTCTTGTGGCTTGAGGTTGGAAACAGGCTTGGGGTCTTGAGGCTTGAGCTTGCAGACAGGCATGTGGTCTTGAGGCTGGAGCTTGGATACAGTCTGGGGTTCTTGACACTGGAGCTTGGAGACAGGCTGGGGGTCTTGCGGCTTGAGCTAAGCGACAGGCTGGGGGTCTATAGGCTTGAGCTTTGAGACAGGCTTGGGGTCTTGAGGCTTGGGCTTGGAGACAGGCTTGGGATCCTGAGGCTTGAGCTTTTAGACAAGCTGGGGGTCTTGAGGCTTGAGATTGGAGACAGGCTTAGTAGTCTATGCTAGAGTTTAGAGACAGGCTCGGGGTCTCGAGGCTTGAGCTTGGAGACAGGCTTGTAGTCTTGAGGCTTGAGCTTGGATACAGGCTTGGGGTCTTGAGGCTTGAGCTTGGAGTCAGGCTTCGGGTCTTGAGGCTTGAGCTTGGAGTCAGTCTCGGGGGTCTTGAGGCTTGAGCTTGGATACAGGCTCGGGTTCTTGAGGCTTCAACTTAGAGACAGGTTTGGGGTCTTGAGGCTTGAATTTGGAGACAGGCTTGGGGTTTTGAAGCCTGTGCTTTGACACAGGCTTGGGGTCTTGAGGCTTGAGCTTGGCGACAGACTTGAGGTATTGAGGCTTGAGCTTGGAGAGAAGCTTGGGGTCATGAGGTTTGATCTTGGAGACAGGCTTGGGGTGTTGAGGCTTGAGCATGAAGATAGCGTGGGGTCTTGAGGCTTGAGCTTGCAGAGAGGCTTGGATCTTGAGGCTTGAGCTTGGAGACATACTTGGGGTCTTGAGGCTTGAGCTTGGAGATAGGTTTGAGCTTGGACACAGGTTTGGGGTTTTCAGGCTAGAGCTTTGAGACAGGCTTGGGGTATCGTGGCTTGAGCTTGGAGAAAGGCTCGGGGTCTTGAGGCTTGAGCTTGGAGACAGGCTTTGGGACTTGAGGCTTGAGCTTGGAGACAGGCTTGCGGTCTTGTGGCTTGAGGTTGGAGACAGGCTTGGGGTCTTGAGGCTTGAGCTTGCAGACAGGCATGTGGTCTTGAGGCTGGAGCTTGGATACAGTCTGGGGTTCTTGACACTGGAGCTTGGAGACAGGCTGGGGGTCTTGAGGCTTGAGCTTAGCGACAGGCTGGGGGTCTTTAGGCTTGAGCTTGGAGACAGGCCTGGGGTCTTGAGGCTTGAGCTTGGAGACAGGCTCGGGTTCTTGAGGCTTGAGGTTGGAGACAGGTTTGGGTCTTGAGGTTTGAGCTTGGAGACAGGCTTGAGGTATTGAGGCTTGAGCTTGGAGAGAAGCTTGGGGTCATGAGGTTTGATCTTGGAGACAGGCTTGGGGTGTTGAGGCTTGAGCTTGGAGACAGGCTTGGGGTGTTGAGGCTTGATCTTGTAGACAGGCTTGGGATGTTGAGGCTTGAGCTTGTATACAGGTTTGCGGTCTTGACACTTCAGGTTGCAGACAGGCTTGGGGTCTTGTGGCTTGAGCTTGGAGACAGGCTTGGGGTCTTGAGGCTTGAGCTTGCAGACAGGCATGTGGTCTTGAGGCTGGAGCTTGGAGACAGGCTGGGGTTCTTGACACTGGAGCTTGGAGACAGGCTCGGGGTCTTGAGGCTTGAGCTTGGAGACAGGCTCGGGGTCTTGAGGCTTGAGCTTGGCGACAGGCCTGGGGTCTTGAGGCTTGAGCTTGGAGACAGGCTCGGGTTCTTGAGGGTTGAGGTTGGAGACAGGTTTGGGGTCTTGAGGTTTGAGCTTGGAGACAGGCTTGGGGTCTTGAGGCTTGAGTTTGGAGAGAGGCTTGGGGTGTTGAGGCTTGAGCTTGGAGACAGGCTTGGGGTGTTGAGGCTTGATCTTAGAGACTGGCTTGGGATGTTGAGGCTTGAGCTTGGAGACAGGCTTGGGGTCTTGAGGCTTGAGCTTGTATACAGGCTTGGGGTCTTGAGGCTTCAGGTTGGAGACAGGCTTGGGGTCTTCAGCTTGAAGACAGTCTTGGGGTCTTGAGGCTTGAGCTTGCAGACAGGCATGTGGTCTTGAGGCTGGAGCTTGGAGACAGGCTGGGGTTCTTGACACTGGAGCTTGGAGACAGGCTCGGGGTCTTGAGGCTTGAACTTGGAGACAGGCTCGGGGTCTTGAGGCTTGAGCTTGGCGACAGGCCTGGAGTCTTGAGACTTGAGCTTGGAGACAGGCTCGGGTTCTTGAGGGTTGAGGTTGGAGACAGGTTTGGGGTCTTGAGGTTTGAGCTTGGAGACAGGCTTGGGGTCTTGAGGCTTGAGTTTGGAGACAGGCTTGGGGTGTTGACACTTCAGCTTGGAGACAGGCTTGGGGTGTTGAGGCTTGATCTTAGAGACTGGCTTGGGATGTTGAGGCTTGAGCTTGGAGACAGGCTTGGGGTCTTGAGGCTTGAGCTTGTATACAGGCTTGGGGTCTTGAGGCTTCAGGTTGGAGACAGGCTTGGGGTCTTCAGCTTGAAGACAGTCTTGGGGTCTTGAGGCTTGAGCTTGCAGACAGGCATGTGGTCTTGAGGCTGGAGCTTGGAGACAGGCTTGGGGTCTTGAGGCTTGGGCTTGGAGACAGGCTTGTTGTCTTGAGGCATGAGCTTGGTGACAGGCTCGGGGTCTTGAGGCTTCAGCTTGGAGACAGGCTTGGGGTCTTGATGCTTGAGCTTGGAGACAGGCTCCGGGTCTTGAGGCTTGAGCTTGGAGACAGGCTTGAGGTCTTGAGGCTTGAGTTTGGAGACCAGCTTGGGGTCTTGAGGCTTGAGCTTGGAGACAGGCTCGGGTTCTTGAGGCTTGAGTTTGGAGATAGGTTTGGGGTCATGAGGCTTGATCTTGGAGACGGGCTTGGGGTCTTGAGGCTTGAGCTTGGAGACAGGCAGGGGGTCTTGCGGCTTGAGCTGGCGACAGGCTCAGGGTCTTGAGGCTTGAACTTGGATACAGGCTTGGGGTCTTGAGGCTTGAGCATGAAGATAGCGTGGGGTCTTGAGGCTTGAGCTTGCAGAGTGGCTTGGGTCTTGAGGCTTGAGCTTGGAGACATACTTGGGGTCTTGAGGCTTGAGCTTGGAGATAGGTTTGAGTTTGGACACAGGTTTGGAGTTTTCAGGCTAGAGCTTTGAGACAGGCTTGGGGTATCGTGGCTTGAGCTTGGAGAAAGGCTCGGGGTCTTGAGGCTTGAGCTTGGAGACAGGCTTTGGGACTTGAGGCTTGAGCTTGGAGACAGGCTTGCGGTCTTGTGGCTTGAGGTTGGAGACAGGCTGGGGGTCTTGAGGCTTGAGCTTAGCGACAGGCTGGGGGTCTTTAGGCTTGAGCTTGGAGACAGGCTTGTAGTCTTGAGGCTTGAGCTTGGATACAGGCTTGGGGTCTTGAGGCTTGAGCTTGGAGTCAGGCTTGGGGTCTTGAGGCTTGAGCTTGGAGACAGTCTCGGGGTCTTGAGGCTTGAGCTTGGATACAGGCTTGGGGTTTTGAAGCCTGTGCTTTGACACAGGCTTGGGTCTTGAGGCTTGAGCTTGGCGACAGACTTGAGGTATTGAGGCTTGAGCTTGGATACAGGCTTGGGGTCTTGAGGCTTGAGCATGAAGATAGCGTGGGGTCTTGAGGCTTGAGATTGCAGAGAGGCTTGGGTCTTGAGGCTTGAGCTTGGAGACAGGCTTGCGGTCTTGTGGCTTGAGGTTGGAGACAGGCTTGGGGTCTTGAGGCTTGAGCTTGCAGACAGGCATGTGGTCTTGAGGCTGGAGCTTGGATACAGTCTGGGGTTCTTGACACTGGAGCTTGGAGACAGGCTTTGGGACTTGAGGCTTGAGCTTGGAGACAGGCTTGCGGTCTTGTGGCTTGAGGTTGGAGACAGGCTTGGGGTCTTGAGGCTTGAGCTTGCAGACAGGCATGTGGTCTTGAGGCTGGAGCTTGGATACAGTCTGGGGTTCTTGACACTGGAGCTTGGAGACAGGCTGGGGGTCTTGAGGCTTGAGCTTAGCGACAGGCTGGGGTTCTTTAGGCTTGAGCTTGGAGACAGGCTTGGGGTCTTGAGGCTTGGGCTTGGAGACAGGCTTGGGATCCTGAGGCTTGAGCTTTTAGACAAGCTGGGGGTCTTGAGGCTTGAGATTGGAGACAGGCTTAGTAGTCTATGCTAGAGTTTAGAGACAGGCTCGGGGTCTCGAGGCTTGAGCTTGGAGACAGGCTTGTAGTCTTGAGGCTTGAGCTTGGATACATGCTTGGGGTCTTGAGGCTTGAGCTTGGAGTCAGGCTTGGGGTCTTGAGGCTTGAGCTTGGAGACAGTCTCGGGGTCTTGAGGCTTGAGCTTGGATACAGGCTCGGGTTCTTGAGGCTTCAACTTGGAGACAGGTTTGGGGTCTTGAGGCTTGAGCTTGGAGACAGGCTTGGGGTTTTGAAGCCTGTGCTTTGACACAGGCTTGGGTCTTGAGGCTTGAGCTTGGCCACAGACTTGAGGGATTGAGGCTTGAGCTTGGAGAGAAGCTTGGGGTCATGAGGTTTGATCTTGGAGACAGGCTTGGGGTGTTGAGGCTTGAGCTTGGAGACAGGCTTGGGGTGTTGAGGCTTGATCTTGTAGACAGGCTTGGGATGTTGAGGCTTGAGCTTGTATACAGGTTTGCGGTCTTGACGCTTCAGGTTGCAGACAGGCTTGGGGTCTTGTGGCTTGAGCTTGGAGACAGGCTTGGGGTCTTGAGGCTTGAGCTTGGAGACAGGCTCGGGGTCTTGAGGCTTGAGCTTGGAGACAGGCTCGGGGTCTTGAGGCTTGAGCTTGGCGACAGGCCTGGGGTCTTGAGGCTTGAGCTTGGATACAGTCTGGGGTTCTTGACACTGGAGCTTGGAGACAGGCTGGGGGTCTTGAGGCTTGAGCTTAGCGACAGGCTGGGGGTCTTTAGGCTTGAGCTTGGAGACAGGCTTGTAGTCTTGAGGCTTGAGCTTGGATACAGGCTTGGGGTCTTGAGACTTGAGCTTGGAGTCAGGCTTGGGGTCTTGAGGCTTGAGGTTGGAGACAGTCTCGGGGTCTTGAGGCTTGAGCTTGGATACAGGCTCGGGTTCTTGAGGCTTCAACTTGGAGACAGGTTTGGGGTCTTGAGGCTTGAGCTTGGAGACAGGCTTAGTAGTCTATGCTAGAGTTTAGAGACAGGCTCGGGGTCTCGAGGCTTGAGCTTGGAGACAGGCTTGTAGTCTTGAGGCTTGAGCTTGGATACATGCTTGGGGTCTTGAGGCTTGAGCTTGGAGTCAGGCTTGGGGTCTTGAGGCTTGAGCTTGGAGACAGTCTCGGGGTCTTGAGGCTTGAGCTTGGATACAGGCTCGGGTTCTTGAGGCTTCAACTTGGAGACAGGTTTGGGGTCTTGAGGCTTGAGCTTGGAGACAGGCTTGGGGTTTTGAAGCCTGTGCTTTGACACAGGCTTGGGTTTTGAGGCTTGAGCTTGCCCACAGACTTGAGGGATTGAGGCTTGAGCTTGGAGAGAAGCTTGGGGTCATGAGGTTTGATCTTGGAGACAGGCTTGGGGTGTTGAGGCTTGAGCTTGGAGACAGGCTTGGGGTGTTGAGGCTTGATCTTGTAGACAGGCTTGGGATGTTGAGGCTTGAGCTTGTATACAGGTTTGCGGTCTTGACGCTTCAGGTTGCAGACAGGCTTGGGGTCTTGTGGCTTGAGCTTGGAGACAGGCTCGGGGTCTTGAGGCTTGAGCTTGGAAACAGGCTCGGGGTCTTGAGGCTTGAGCTTGGCGACAGGCCTGGGGTCTTGAGGCTTGAGCTTGGATACAGTCTGGGGTTCTTGACACTGGAGCTTGGAGACAGGCTGGGGGTCTTGAGGCTTGAGCTTAGCGACAGGCTGGGGGTCTTTAGGCTTGAGCTTGGAGACAGGCTTGTAGTCTTGAGGCTTGAGCTTGGATACAGGCTTGGGGACTTGAGACTTGAGCTTGGAGTCAGGCTTGGGGTCTTGAGGCTTGAGCTTGGATACAGGCTCGGGTTCTTGAGGCTTCAACTTGGAGACAGGTTTGGGGTCTTGAGGCTTGAGCTTGGAGACAGGCTTGGGGTTTTGAAGCCTGTGCTTTGACACAGGCTTGGGTCTTGAGGCTTGAGCTTGGCGACAGACTTGAGGTATTGAGGCTCGAGCTTGGATACAGGCTTGGGGTCTTGAGGCTTGAGCATGAAGATAGCGTGGGGTCTTGAGGCTTGAGCTTGCAGAGAGGCTTGGGTCTTGAGGCTTGAGCTTGGAGATAGGTTTGAGCTTGGACACAGGTTTGGGGTTTTCAGGCTAGAGCTTTGAGACAGGCTTGGGGTATCGTGGCTTGAGCTTGGAGAAAGGCTCGGGGTCTTGAGGCTTGAGCTTGGAGACAGGCTTTGGGACTTGAGGCTTGAGCTTGGAGACAGGCTTGCGGTCTTGTGGCTTGAGGTTGGAAACAGGCTTGGGGTCTTGAGGCTTGAGCTTGCAGACAGGCATGTGGTCTTGAGGCTGGAGCTTGGATACAGTCTGGGGTTCTTGACACTGGAGCTTGGAGACAGGCTGGGGGTCTTGCGGCTTGAGCTAAGCGACAGGCTGGGGGTCTATAGGCTTGAGCTTTGAGACAGGCTTGGGGTCTTGAGGCTTGGGCTTGGAGACAGGCTTGGGATCCTGAGGCTTGAGCTTTTAGACAAGCTGGGGGTCTTGAGGCTTGAGATTGGAGACAGGCTTAGTAGTCTATGCTAGAGTTTAGAGACAGGCTCGGGGTCTCGAGGCTTGAGCTTGGAGACAGGCTTGTAGTCTTGAGGCTTGAGCTTGGATACAGGCTTGGGGTCTTGAGGCTTGAGCTTGGAGTCAGGCTTCGGGTCTTGAGGCTTGAGCTTGGAGTCAGTCTCGGGGTCTTGAGGCTTGAGCTTGGATACAGGCTCGGGTTCTTGAGGCTTCAACTTAGAGACAGGTTTGGGGTCTTGAGGCTTGAATTTGGAGACAGGCTTGGGGTTTTGAAGCCTGTGCTTTGACACAGGCTTGGGTCTTGAGGCTTGAGCTTGGCGACAGACTTGAGGTATTGAGGCTTGAGCTTGGAGAGAAGCTTGGGTCATGAGGTTTGATCTTGGAGACAGGCTTGGGGTGTTGAGGCTTGAGCATGAAGATAGCGTGGGGTCTTGAGGCTTGAGCTTGCAGAGAGGCTTGGATCTTGAGGCTTGAGCTTGGAGACATACTTGGGGTCTTGAGGCTTGAGCTTGGAGATAGGTTTGAGCTTGGACACAGGTTTGGGGTTTTCAGGCTAGAGCTTTGAGACAGGCTTGGGGTATCGTGGCTTGAGCTTGGAGAAAGGCTCGGGGTCTTGAGGCTTGAGCTTGGAGACAGGCTTTGGGACTTGAGGCTTGAGCTTGGAGACAGGCTTGCGGTCTTGTGGCTTGAGGTTGGAGACAGGCTTGGGGTCTTGAGGCTTGAGCTTGCAGACAGGCATGTGGTCTTGAGGCTGGAGCTTGGATACAGTCTGGGGTTCTTGACACTGGAGCTTGGAGACAGGCTGGGGGTCTTGAGGCTTGAGCTTAGCGACAGGCTGGGGGTCTTTAGGCTTGAGCTTGGAGACAGGCCTGGGGTCTTGAGGCTTGAGCTTGGAGACAGGCTCGGGTTCTTGAGGCTTGAGGTTGGAGACAGGTTTGGGTCTTGAGGTTTGAGCTTGGAGACAGGCTTGAGGTATTGAGGCTTGAGCTTGGAGAGAAGCTTGGGGTCATGAGGTTTGATCTTGGAGACAGGCTTGGGGTGTTGAGGCTTGAGCTTGGAGACAGGCTTGGGGTGTTGAGGCTTGATCTTGTAGACAGGCTTGGGATGTTGAGGCTTGAGCTTGTATACAGGTTTGCGGTCTTGACACTTCAGGTTGCAGACAGGCTTGGGGTCTTGTGGCTTGAGCTTGGAGACAGGCTTGGGGTCTTGAGGCTTGAGCTTGCAGACAGGCATGTGGTCTTGAGGCTGGAGCTTGGAGACAGGCTGGGGTTCTTGACACTGGAGCTTGGAGACAGGCTCGGGGTCTTGAGGCTTGAGCTTGGAGACAGGCTCGGGGTCTTGAGGCTTGAGCTTGGCGACAGGCCTGGGGTCTTGAGGCTTGAGCTTGGAGACAGGCTCGGGTTCTTGAGGGTTGAGGTTGGAGACAGGTTTGGGGTCTTGAGGTTTGCGCTTGGAGACAGGCTTGGGGTCTTGAGGCTTGAGTTTGGAGACAGGCTTGGGGTGTTGAGGCTTGAGCTTGGAGACAGGCTTGGGGTGTTGAGGCTTGATCTTAGAGACTGGCTTGGGATGTTGAGGCTTGAGCTTGGAGACAGGCTTGGGGTCTTGAGGCTTGAGCTTGTATACAGGCTTGGGGTCTTGAGGCTTCAGGTTGGAGACAGGCTTGGGGTCTTCAGCTTGAAGACAGTCTTGGGGTCTTGAGGTTTGAGCTTGCAGACAGGCATGTGGTCCTTGAGGCTGGAGCTTGGAGACAGGCTGGGGTTCTTGACACTGGAGCTTGGAGACAGGCTCGGGGTCTTGAGGCTTGAACTTGGAGACAGGCTCGGGGTCTTGAGGCTTGAGCTTGGCGACAGGCCTGGAGTCTTGAGGCTTGAGCTTGGAGACAGGCTCGGGTTCTTGAGGGTTGAGGTTGGAGACAGGTTTGGGGTCTTGAGGTTTGAGCTTGGAGACAGGCTTGGGGTCTTGAGGCTTGAGTTTGGAGACAGGCTTGGGGTGTTGAGGCTTCAGCTTGGAGACAGGCTTGGGGTGTTGAGGCTTGATCTTAGAGACTGGCTTGGGATGTTGAGGCTTGAGCTTGGAGACAGGCTTGGGGTCTTGAGGCTTGAGCTTGTATACAGGCTTGGGGTCTTGAGGCTTCAGGTTGGAGACAGGCTTGGGGTCTTCAGCTTGAAGACAGTCTTGGGGTCTTGAGGCTTGAGCTTGCAGACAGGCATGTGGTCTTGAGGCTGGAGCTTGGAGACAGGCTTGGGGTCTTGAGGCTTGGGCTTGGAGACAGGCTTGTTGTCTTGAGGCATGAGCTTGGTGACAGGCTCGGGGTCTTGAGGCTTCAGCTTGGAGACAGGGCTTGGGGTCTTGATGCTTGAGCTTGGAGACAGGCTCCCGGTCTTGAGGCTTGAGCTTGGAGACAGGCTTGAGGTCTTGAGGCTTGAGTTTGGAGACCAGCTTGGGGTCTTGAGGCTTGAGCTTGAAGACAGGCTCGGGTTCTTGAGGCTTGAGTTTGGAGATAGGTTTGGGGTCATGAGGCTTGATCTTGGAGATGGGCTTGGGGTCTTGAGGCTTGAGCTTGGAGACAGGCAGGGGGTCTTGCGGCTTGAGCTGGCGACAGGCTCAGGGTCTTGAGGCTTGAACTTGGATACAGGCTTGGGGTCTTGAGGCTTGAGCATGAAGATAGCGTGGGGTCTTGAGGCTTGAGCTTGCAGAGTGGCTTGGGTCTTGAGGCTTGAGCTTGGAGACATACTTGGGGTCTTGAGGCTTGAGCTTGGAGATAGGTTTGAGTTTGGACACAGGTTTGGAGTTTTCAGGCTAGAGCTTTGAGACAGGCTTGGGGTATCGTGGCTTGAGCTTGGAGAAAGGCTCGGGGTCTTGAGGCTTGAGCTTGGAGACAGGCTTTGGGACTTGAGGCTTGAGCTTGGAGACAGGCTTGCGGTCTTGTGGCTTGAGGTTGGAGACAGGCTGGGGGGTCTTGAGGCTTGAGCTTAGCGACAGGCTGGGGGTCTTTAGGCTTGAGCTTGGAGACAGGCTTGTAGTCTTGAGGCTTGAGCTTGGATACAGGCTTGGGGTCTTGAGGCTTGAGCTTGGAGTCAGGCTTGGGGGTCTTGAGGCTTGAGCTTGGAGACAGTCTCGGGGTCTTGAGGCTTGAGCTTGGATACAGGCTTGGGGTTTTGAAGCCTGTGCTTTGACACAGGCTTGGGTCTTGAGGCTTGAGCTTGGCGACAGACTTGAGGTATTGAGGCTTGAGCTTGGATACAGGCTTGGGGTCTTGAGGCTTGAGCATGAAGATAGCGTGGGGTCTTGAGGCTTGAGATTGCAGAGAGGCTTGGGTCTTGAGGCTTGAGCTTGGAGACAGGCTTGCGGTCTTGTGGCTTGAGGTTGGAGACAGGCTTGGGGTCTTGAGGCTTGAGCTTGCAGACAGGCATGTGGTCTTGAGGCTGGAGCTTGGATACAGTCTGGGGTTCTTGACACTGGAGCTTGGAGACAGGCTTTGGGACTTGAGGGCTTGAGCTTGGAGACAGGCTTGCGGTCTTGTGGCTTGAGGTTGGAGACAGGCTTGGGGTCTTGAGGCTTGAGCTTGCAGACAGGCATGTGGTCTTGAGGCTGGAGCTTGGATACAGTCTGGGGTTCTTGACACTGGAGCTTGGAGACAGGCTGGGGGTCTTGAGGCTTGAGCTTAGCGACAGGCTGGGGGTCTTTAGGCTTGAGCTTGGAGACAGGCTTGGGGTCTTGAGGCTTGGGCTTGGAGACAGGCTTGGGATCCTGAGGCTTGAGCTTTTAGACAAGCTGGGGGTCTTGAGGCTTGAGATTGGAGACAGGCTTAGTAGTCTATGCTAGAGTTTAGAGACAGGCTCGGGGTCTCGAGGCTTGAGCTTGGAGACAGGCTTGTAGTCTTGAGGCTTGAGCTTGGATACATGCTTGGGGTCTTGAGGCTTGAGCTTGGAGTCAGGCTTGGGGTCTTGAGGCTTGAGCTTGGAGACAGTCTCGGGGTCTTGAGGCTTGAGCTTGGATACAGGCTCGGGTTCTTGAGGCTTCAACTTGGAGACAGGTTTGGGGTCTTGAGGCTTGAGCTTGGAGACAGGCTTGGGGTTTTGAAGCCTGTGCTTTGACACAGGCTTGGGTCTTGAGGCTTGAGCTTGGCCACAGACTTGAGGGATTGAGGCTTGAGCTTGGAGAGAAGCTTGGGGTCATGAGGTTTGATCTTGGAGACAGGCTTGGGGTGTTGAGGCTTGAGCTTGGAGACAGGCTTGGGGTGTTGAGGCTTGATCTTGTAGACAGGCTTGGGATGTTGAGGCTTGAGCTTGTATACAGGTTTGCGGTCTTGACGCTTCAGGTTGCAGACAGGCTTGGGGTCTTGTGGCTTGAGCTTGGAGACAGGCTTGGGGTCTTGAGGCTTGAGCTTGGAGACAGGCTCGGGGTCTTGAGGCTTGAGCTTGGAGACAGGCTCGGGGTCTTGAGGCTTGAGCTTGGCGACAGGCCTGGGGTCTTGAGGCTTGAGCTTGGATACAGTCTGGGGTTCTTGACACTGGAGCTTGGAGACAGGCTGGGGGTCTTGAGGCTTGAGCTTAGCGACAGGCTGGGGGTCTTTAGGCTTGAGCTTGGAGACAGGCTTGTAGTCTTGAGGCTTGAGCTTGGATACAGGCTTGGGGTCTTGAGACTTGAGCTTGGAGTCAGGCTTGGGGTCTTGAGGCTTGAGGTTGGAGACAGTCTCGGGGTCTTGAGGCTTGAGCTTGGATACAGGCTCGGGTTCTTGAGGCTTCAACTTGGAGACAGGTTTGGGGTCTTGAGGCTTGAGCTTGGAGACAGGCTTAGTAGTCTATGCTAGAGTTTAGAGACAGGCTCGGGGTCTCGAGGCTTGAGCTTGGAGACAGGCTTGTAGTCTTGAGGCTTGAGCTTGGATACATGCTTGGGGTCTTGAGGCTTGAGCTTGGAGTCAGGCTTGGGGTCTTGAGGCTTGAGCTTGGAGACAGTCTCGGGGTCTTGAGGCTTGAGCTTGGATACAGGCTCGGGTTCTTGAGGCTTCAACTTGGAGACAGGTTTGGGGTCTTGAGGCTTGAGCTTGGAGACAGGCTTGGGGTTTTGAAGCCTGTGCTTTGACACAGGCTTGGTTTTGAGGCTTGAGCTTGGCCACAGACTTGAGGGATTGAGGCTTGAGCTTGGAGAGAAGCTTGGGGTCATGAGGTTTGATCTTGGAGACAGGCTTGGGGTGTTGAGGCTTGAGCTTGGAGACAGGCTTGGGGTGTTGAGGCTTGATCTTGCAGACAGGCTTGGGGTCTTGTGGCTTGAGCTTGGAGACAGGCTCGGGGTCTTGAGGCTTGAGCTTGGAAACAGGCTCGGGGTCTTGAGGCTTGAGCTTGGCGACAGGCCTGGGGTCTTGAGGCTTGAGCTTGGATACAGTCTGGGGTTCTTGACACTGGAGCTTGGAGACAGGCTGGGGGTCTTGAGGCTTGAGCTTAGCGACAGGCTGGGGGTCTTTAGGCTTGAGCTTGGAGACAGGCTTGTAGTCTTGAGGCTTGAGCTTGGATACAGGCTTGGGGACTTGAGACTTGAGCTTGGAGTCAGGCTTGGGGTCTTGAGGCTTGAGCTTGGATACAGGCTCGGGTTCTTGAGGCTTCAACTTGGAGACAGGTTTGGGGTCTTGAGGCTTGAGCTTGGAGACAGGCTTGGGGTTTTGAAGCCTGTGCTTTGACACAGGCTTGGGTCTTGAGGCTTGAGCTTGGCGACAGACTTGAGGTATTGAGGCTCGAGCTTGGATACAGGCTTGGGGTCTTGAGGCTTGAGCATGAAGATAGCGTGGGGTCTTGAGGCTTGAGCTTGCAGAGAGGCTTGGGTCTTGAGGCTTGAGCTTGGAGATAGGTTTGAGCTTGGACACAGGTTTGGGGTTTTCAGGCTAGAGCTTTGAGACAGGCTTGGGGTATCGTGGCTTGAGCTTGGAGAAAGGCTCGGGGTCTTGAGGCTTGAGCTTGGAGACAGGCTTTGGGACTTGAGGCTTGAGCTTGGAGACAGGCTTGCGGTCTTGTGGCTTGAGGTTGGAAACAGGCTTGGGGTCTTGAGGCTTGAGCTTGCAGACAGGCATGTGGTCTTGAGGCTGGAGCTTGGATACAGTCTGGGGTTCTTGACACTGGAGCTTGGAGACAGGCTGGGGGTCTTGCGGCTTGAGCTAAGCGACAGGCTGGGGGTCTATAGGCTTGAGCTTTGAGACAGGCTTGGGGTCTTGAGGCTTGGGCTTGGAGACAGGCTTGGGATCCTGAGGCTTGAGCTTTTAGACAAGCTGGGGGTCTTGAGGCTTGAGATTGGAGACAGGCTTAGTAGTCTATGCTAGAGTTTAGAGACAGGCTCGGGGTCTCGAGGCTTGAGCTTGGAGACAGGCTTGTAGTCTTGAGGCTTGAGCTTGGATACAGGCTTGGGGTCTTGAGGCTTGAGCTTGGAGTCAGGCTTCGGGTCTTGAGGCTTGAGCTTGGAGTCAGTCTCGGGGTCTTGAGGCTTGAGCTTGGATACAGGCTCGGGTTCTTGAGGCTTCAACTTAGAGACAGGTTTGGGGTCTTGAGGCTTGAATTTGGAGACAGGCTTGGGGTTTTGAAGCCTGTGCTTTGACACAGGCTTGGGTCTTGAGGCTTGAGCTTGGCGACAGACTTGAGGTATTGAGGCTTGAGCTTGGAGAGAAGCTTGGGTCATGAGGTTTGATCTTGGAGACAGGCTTGGGGTGTTGAGGCTTGAGCATGAAGATAGCGTGGGGTCTTGAGGCTTGAGCTTGCAGAGAGGCTTGGATCTTGAGGCTTGAGCTTGGAGACATACTTGGGGTCTTGAGGCTTGAGCTTGGAGATAGGTTTGAGCTTGGACACAGGTTTGGGGTTTTCAGGCTAGAGCTTTGAGACAGGCTTGGGGTATCGTGGCTTGAGCTTGGAGAAAGGCTCGGGGTCTTGAGGCTTGAGCTTGGAGACAGGCTTTGGGACTTGAGGCTTGAGCTTGGAGACAGGCTTGCGGTCTTGTGGCTTGAGGTTGGAGACAGGCTTGGGGTCTTGAGGCTTGAGCTTGCAGACAGGCATGTGGTCTTGAGGCTGGAGCTTGGATACAGTCTGGGGTTCTTGACACTGGAGCTTGGAGACAGGCTGGGGGTCTTGAGGCTTGAGCTTAGCGACAGGCTGGGGGTCTTTAGGCTTGAGCTTGGAGACAGGCCTGGGGTCTTGAGGCTTGAGCTTGGAGACAGGCTCGGGTTCTTGAGGCTTGAGGTTGGAGACAGGTTTGGGTCTTGAGGTTTGAGCTTGGAGACAGGCTTGAGGTATTGAGGCTTGAGCTTGGAGAGAAGCTTGGGGTCATGAGGTTTGATCTTGGAGACAGGCTTGGGGTGTTGAGGCTTGAGCTTGGAGACAGGCTTGGGGTGTTGAGGCTTGATCTTGTAGACAGGCTTGGGATGTTGAGGCTTGAGCTTGTATACAGGTTTGCGGTCTTGACACTTCAGGTTGCAGACAGGCTTGGGGTCTTGTGGCTTGAGCTTGGAGACAGGCTTGGGGTCTTGAGGCTTGAGCTTGCAGACAGGCATGTGGTCTTGAGGCTGGAGCTTGGAGACAGGCTGGGGTTCTTGACACTGGAGCTTGGAGACAGGCTCGGGGTCTTGAGGCTTGAGCTTGGAGACAGGCTCGGGGTCTTGAGGCTTGAGCTTGGCGACAGGCCTGGGGTCTTGAGGCTTGAGCTTGGAGACAGGCTCGGGTTCTTGAGGGTTGAGGTTGGAGACAGGTTTGGGGTCTTGAGGTTTGCGCTTGGAGACAGGCTTGGGGTCTTGAGGCTTGAGTTTGGAGACAGGCTTGGGGTGTTGAGGCTTGAGCTTGGAGACAGGCTTGGGGTGTTGAGGCTTGATCTTAGAGACTGGCTTGGGATGTTGAGGCTTGAGCTTGGAGACAGGCTTGGGGTCTTGAGGCTTGAGCTTGTATACAGGCTTGGGGTCTTGAGGCTTCAGGTTGGAGACAGGCTTGGGGTCTTCAGCTTGAAGACAGTCTTGGGGTCTTGAGGTTTGAGCTTGCAGACAGGCATGTGGTCTTGAGGCTGGAGCTTGGAGACAGGCTGGGGTTCTTGACACTGGAGCTTGGAGACAGGCTCGGGGTCTTGAGGCTTGAACTTGGAGACAGGCTCGGGGTCTTGAGGCTTGAGCTTGGCGACAGGCCTGGAGTCTTGAGGCTTGAGCTTGGAGACAGGCTCGGGTTCTTGAGGGTTGAGGTTGGAGACAGGTTTGGGGTCTTGAGGTTTGAGCTTGGAGACAGGCTTGGGGTCTTGAGGCTTGAGTTTGGAGACAGGCTTGGGGTGTTGAGGCTTCAGCTTGGAGACAGGCTTGGGGTGTTGAGGCTTGATCTTAGAGACTGGCTTGGGATGTTGAGGCTTGAGCTTGGAGACAGGCTTGGGGTCTTGAGGCTTGAGCTTGTATACAGGCTTGGGGTCTTGAGGCTTCAGGTTGGAGACAGGCTTGGGGTCTTCAGCTTGAAGACAGTCTTGGGGTCTTGAGGCTTGAGCTTGCAGACAGGCATGTGGTCTTGAGGCTGGAGCTTGGAGACAGGCTTGGGGTCTTGAGGCTTGGGCTTGGAGACAGGCTTGTTGTCTTGAGGCATGAGCTTGGTGACAGGCTCGGGGTCTTGAGGCTTCAGCTTGGAGACAGGCTTGGGGTCTTGATGCTTGAGCTTGGAGACAGGCTCCCGGTCTTGAGGCTTGAGCTTGGAGACAGGCTTGAGGTCTTGAGGCTTGAGTTTGGAGACCAGCTTGGGGTCTTGAGGCTTGAGCTTGAAGACAGGCTCGGGTTCTTGAGGCTTGAGTTTGGAGATAGGTTTGGGGTCATGAGGCTTGATCTTGGAGATGGGCTTGGGGTCTTGAGGCTTGAGCTTGGAGACAGGCAGGGGGTCTTGCGGCTTGAGCTGGCGACAGGCTCGGGGTCTTGAGGCTTGAACTTGGATACAGGCTTGGGGTCTTGAGGCTTGAGCATGAAGATAGCGTGGGGTCTTGAGGCTTGAGCTTGCAGAGTGGCTTGGGTCTTGAGGCTTGAGCTTGGAGACATACTTGGGGTCTTGAGGCTTGAGCTTGGAGATAGGTTTGAGTTTGGACACAGGTTTGGGGTTTTCAGGCTAGAGCTTTGAGACAGGCTTGGGGTATCGTGGCTTGAGCTTGGAGAAAGGCTCGGGGTCTTGAGGCTTGAGCTTGGAGACAGGCTTTGGGACTTGAGGCTTGAGCTTGGAGACAGGCTTGCGGTCTTGTGGCTTGAGGTTGGAGACAGGCTTGGGGTCTTGAGGCTTGAGCTTGCAGACAGGCATGTGGTCTTGAGGCTGGAGCTTGGATACAGTCTGGGGTTCTTGACACTGGAGCTTGGAGACAGGCTGGGGGTCTTGAGGCTTGAGCTTAGCGACAGGCTGGGGGTCTTTAGGCTTGACCTTGGAGACAGGCTTGTAGTCTTGAGGCTTGAGCTTGGATACAGGCTTGGGGTCTTGAGGCTTGAGCTTGGAGTCAGGCTTGGGGTCTTGAGGCTTGAGCTTGGAGACAGTCTCGGGGTCTTGAGGCTTGAGCTTGGATACAGGCTCGGGTTCTTGAGGCTTCAATTTGGAGACAGGTTTGGGGTCTTGAGGCTTGAGCTTGGAGACAGGCTTGGGGTTTTGAAGCCTGTGCTTTGACACAGGCTTGGGTCTTGAGGCTTGAGCTTGGCGACAGACTTGAGGTATTGAGGCTCGAGCTTGGATACAGGCTTGGGGTCTTGAGGCTTGAGCATGAAGATGGCGTGGGGTCTTGAGGCTTGAGCTTGCAGAGAGGCTTGGGTCTTGAGGCTTGAGCTTGGAGATAGGTTTGAGCTTGGACACAGGTTTGGGGTTTTCAGGCTAGAGCTTTGAGACAGGCTTGGGGTATCGTGGCTTGAGCTTGGAGAAAGGCTCGGGGTCTTGAGGCTTGAGCTTGGAGACAGGCTTTGGGACTTGAGGCTTGAGCTTGGAGACAGGCTTGCGGTCTTGTGGCTTGAGGTTGGAAACAGGCTTGGGGTCTTGAGGCTTGAGCTTGCAGACAGGCATGTGGTCTTGAGGCTGGAGCTTGGATACAGTCTGGGGTTCTTGACACTGGAGCTTGGAGACAGGCTGGGGGTCTTGAGGCTTGAGCTAAGCGACAGGCTGGGGGTCTATAGGCTTGAGCTTTTAGACAAGCTGGGGGTCTTGAGGCTTGAGATTGGAGACAGGCTTAGTAGTCTATGCTAGAGTTTAGAGACAGGCTCGGGGTCTCGAGGCTTGAGCTTGGAGACAGGCTTGTAGTCTTGAGGCTTGAGCTTGGATACAGGCTTGGGGTCTTGAGGCTTGAGCTTGGAGTCAGGCTTCGGGTCTTGAGGCTTGAGCTTGGAGTCAGTCTCGGGGTCTTGAGGCTTGAGCTTGGATACAGGCTCAGGTTCTTGAGGCTTCAACTTGGAGACAGGTTTGGGGTCTTGAGGCTTGAATTTGGAGACAGGCTTGGGGTTTTGAAGCCTGTGCTTTGACACAGGCTTTGGTCTTGAGGCTTGAGCTTGGCGACAGACTTGAGGTATTGAGGCTTGAGCTTGGAGAGAAGCTTGGGGTCATGAGGTTTGATCTTGGAGACAGGCTTGGGGTGTTGAGGCTTGAGCTTGGAGACAGGCTTGGGGTGTTGAGGCTTGATCTTGTAGACAGGCTTGGGATGTTGAGGCTTGAGCTTGTATACAGGTTTGCGGTCTTGACGCTTCAGGTTGCAGACAGGCTTGGGGTCTTGTGGCTTGAGCTTGGAGACAGGCTTGGGGTCTTGAGGCTTGAGCTTGGAAACAGGCTCGGGGTCTTGAGGCTTGAGCTTGGAGACAGGCTCGGGGTCTTGAGGCTTGAGCTTGGCGACAGGCCTGGGGTCTTGAGGCTTGAGCTTGGATACAGGCTTGGGGTCTTGAGGCTTGAGCATGAAGATAGCGTGGGGTCTTGAGGCTTGAGCTTGTAGAGAGGCTTGGGTCTTGAGGCTTGAGCTTGAAGACATACTTGGGGTCTTGAGGCTTGAGCTTGGAGATAGGTTTGAGCTTGGACACAGGTTTGGGGTTTTCAGGCTAGAGCTTTGAGACAGGCTTGGGGTATCGTGGCTTGAGCTTGGAGAAAGGCTCGGGGTCTTGAGGCTTGAGCTTGGAGACAGGCTTGGGGTTTTGAAGCCTGTGCTTTGACACAGGCTTGGGTCTTGAGGCTTGAGCTTGGCGACAGACTTGAGGTATTGAGGCTCGAGCTTGGATACAGGCTTGAGGTCTTGAGGCTTGAGCATGAAGATAGCGTGGGGTCTTGAGGCTTGAGCTTGCAGAGAAGCTTGGGTCTTGAGGCTTGAGCTTGGAGATAGGTTTGAGCTTGGACACAGGTTTGGGGTTTTCAGGCTAGAGCTTTGAGACAGGCTTGGGGTATCGTGGCTTGAGCTTGGAGAAAGGCTCGGGGTCTTGAGGCTTGAGCTTGGAGACAGGCTTTGGGACTTGAGGCTTGAGCTTGGAGACAGGCTTGCGGTCTTGTGGCTTGAGGTTGGAAACAGGCTTGGGGTCTTGAGGCTTGAGCTTGCAGACAGGCATGTGGTCTTGAGGCTGGAGCTTGGATACAGTCTGGGGTTCTTGACACTGGAGCTTGGAGACAGGCTGGGGGTCTTGCGGCTTGAGCTAAGCGACAGGCTGGGGGTCTATAGGCTTGAGCTTTGAGACAGGCTTGGGGTCTTGAGGCTTGGGCTTGGAGACAGGCTTGGGATCCTGAGGCTTGAGCTTTTAGACAAGCTGGGGGTCTTGAGGCTTGAGATTGGAGACAGGCTTAGTAGTCTATGCTAGAGTTTAGAGACAGGCTCGGGGTCTCGAGGCTTGAGCTTGGAGACAGGCTTGTAGTCTTGAGGCTTGAGCTTGGATACAGGCTTGGGGTCTTGAGGCTTGAGCTTGGAGTCAGGCTTCGGGTCTTGAGGCTTGAGCTTGGAGTCAGTCTCGGGGTCTTGAGGCTTGAGCTTGGATACAGGCTCGGGTTCTTGAGGCTTCAACTTAGAGACAGGTTTGGGGTCTTGAGGCTTGAATTTGGAGACAGGCTTGGGGTTTTGAAGCCTGTGCTTTGACACAGGCTTGGGTCTTGAGGCTTGAGCTTGGCGACAGACTTGAGGTATTGAGGCTTGAGCTTGGAGAGAAGCTTGGGGTCATGAGGTTTGATCTTGGAGACAGGCTTGGGGTGTTGAGGCTTGAGCATGAAGATAGCGTGGGGTCTTGAGGCTTGAGCTTGCAGAGAGGCTTGGATCTTGAGGCTTGAGCTTGGAGACATACTTGGGGTCTTGAGGCTTGAGCTTGGAGATAGGTTTGAGCTTGGACACAGGTTTGGGGTTTTCAGGCTAGAGCTTTGAGACTGGCTTGGGGTATCGTGGCTTGAGCTTGGAGAAAGGCTCGGGGTCTTGAGGCTTGAGCTTGGAGACAGGCTTTGGGACTTGAGGCTTGAGCTTGGAGACAGGCTTGCGGTCTTGTG
This sequence comes from Mobula birostris, assembly GCF_030028105.1. Lineage (NCBI taxonomy): Eukaryota > Metazoa > Chordata > Chondrichthyes > Myliobatiformes > Myliobatidae > Mobula > Mobula birostris. The sequence continues at coordinate 4,722,005 of NC_092393.1, forward strand.
GCTTGAGGTTGGAGACAGGCTTGGGGTCTTGAGGCTTGAGCTTGCAGACAGGCATGTGGTCTTGAGGCTGGAGCTTGGATACAGTCTGGGGTTCTTGACACTGGAGCTTGGAGACAGGCTGGGGGTCTTGAGGCTTGAGCTTAGCGACAGGCTGGGGGTCTTTAGGCTTGAGCTTGGAGACAGGCCTGGGGTCTTGAGGCTTGAGCTTGGAGACAGGCTCGGGTTCTTGAGGCTTGAGGTTGGAGACAGGTTTGGGTCTTGAGGTTTGAGCTTGGAGACAGGCTTGAGGTATTGAGGCTTGAGCTTGGAGAGAAGCTTGGGGTCATGAGGTTTGATCTTGGAGACAGGCTTGGGGTGTTGAGGCTTGAGCTTGGAGACAGGCTTGGGGTGTTGAGGCTTGATCTTGTAGACAGGCTTGGGATGTTGAGGCTTGAGCTTGTATACAGGTTTGCGGTCTTGACACTTCAGGTTGCAGACAGGCTTGGGGTCTTGTGGCTTGAGCTTGGAGACAGGCTTGGGGTCTTGAGGCTTGAGCTTGCAGACAGGCATGTGGTCTTGAGGCTGGAGCTTGGAGACAGGCTGGGGTTCTTGACACTGGAGCTTGGAGACAGGCTCGGGGTCTTGAGGCTTGAGCTTGGAGACAGGCTCGGGGTCTTGAGGCTTGAGCTTGGCGACAGGCCTGGGGTCTTGAGGCTTGAGCTTGGAGACAGGCTCGGGTTCTTGAGGGTTGAGGTTGGAGACAGGTTTGGGGTCTTGAGGTTTGAGCTTGGAGACAGGCTTGGGGTCTTGAGGCTTGAGTTTGGAGAGAGGCTTGGGGTGTTGAGGCTTGAGCTTGGAGACAGGCTTGGGGTGTTGAGGCTTGATCTTAGAGACTGGCTTGGGATGTTGAGGCTTGAGCTTGGAGACAGGCTTGGGGTCTTGAGGCTTGAGCTTGTATACAGGCTTGGGGTCTTGAGGCATGAGCTTGGAGACAGGCTTGGGGTTTTGAAGCCTGTGCTTTGACACAGGCTTGGGTCTTGAGGCTTGAGCTTGGCGACAGACTTGAGGTATTGAGGCTTGAGCTTGGAGAGAAGCTTGGGGTCATGAGGTTTGATCTTGGAGACAGGCTTGGGGTGTTGAGGCTTGAGCATGAAGATAGCGTGGGGTCTTGAGGCTTGAGCTTGCAGAGAGGCTTGGATCTTGAGGCTTGAGCTTGGAGACATACTTGGGGTCTTGAGGCTTGAGGTTGGAGACAGGCTTGGGGTCTTGAGGCTTGAGCATGAAGATAGCGTGGGGTCTTGAGGCTTGAGATTGCAGAGAGGCTTGGGTCTTGAGGCTTGAGCTTGGAGACAGGCTTGCGGTCTTGTGGCTTGAGGTTGGAGACAGGCTTGGGGTCTTGAGGCTTGAGCTTGCAGACAGGCATGTGGTCTTGAGGCTGGAGCTTGGATACAGTCTGGGGTTCTTGACACTGGAGCTTGGAGACAGGCTTTGGGACTTGAGGCTTGAGCTTGGAGACAGGCTTGCGGTCTTGTGGCTTGAGGTTGGAGACAGGCTTGGGGTCTTGAGGCTTGAGCTTGCAGACAGGCATGTGGTCTTGAGGCTGGAGCTTGGATACAGTCTGGGGTTCTTGACACTGGAGCTTGGAGACAGGCTGGGGGTCTTGAGGCTTGAGCTTAGCGACAGGCTGGGGGTCTTTAGGCTTGAGCTTGGAGACAGGCTTGGGGTCTTGAGGCTTGGGCTTGGAGACAGGCTTGGGATCCTGAGGCTTGAGCTTTTAGACAAGCTGGGGGTCTTGAGGCTTGAGATTGGAGACAGGCTTAGTAGTCTATGCTAGAGTTTAGAGACAGGCTCGGGGTCTCGAGGCTTGAGCTTGGAGACAGGCTTGTAGTCTTGAGGCTTGAGCTTGGATACATGCTTGGGGTCTTGAGGCTTGAGCTTGGAGTCAGGCTTGGGGTCTTGAGGCTTGAGCTTGGAGACAGTCTCGGGGTCTTGAGGCTTGAGCTTGGATACAGGCTCGGGTTCTTGAGGCTTCAACTTGGAGACAGGTTTGGGGTCTTGAGGCTTGAGCTTGGAGACAGGCTTGGGGTTTTGAAGCCTGTGCTTTGACACAGGCTTGGGTCTTGAGGCTTGAGCTTGGCCACAGACTTGAGGGATTGAGGCTTGAGCTTGGAGAGAAGCTTGGGGTCATGAGGTTTGATCTTGGAGACAGGCTTGGGGTGTTGAGGCTTGAGCTTGGAGACAGGCTTGGGGTGTTGAGGCTTGATCTTGTAGACAGGCTTGGGATGTTGAGGCTTGAGCTTGTATACAGGTTTGCGGTCTTGACGCTTCAGGTTGCAGACAGGCTTGGGGTCTTGTGGCTTGAGCTTGGAGACAGGCTTGGGGTCTTGAGGCTTGAGCTTGGAGACAGGCTCGGGGTCTTGAGGCTTGAGCTTGGAGACAGGCTCGGGGTCTTGAGGCTTGAGCTTGGCGACAGGCCTGGGGTCTTGAGGCTTGAGCTTGGATACAGTCTGGGGTTCTTGACACTGGAGCTTGGAGACAGGCTGGGGGTCTTGAGGCTTGAGCTTAGCGACAGGCTGGGGGTCTTTAGGCTTGAGCTTGGAGACAGGCTTGTAGTCTTGAGGGCTTGAGCTTGGATACAGGCTTGGGGTCTTGAGACTTGAGCTTGGAGTCAGGCTTGGGTCTTGAGGCTTGAGGCTTGAGGTTGGAGACAGTCTCGGGGTCTTGAGGCTTGAGCTTGGATACAGGCTCGGGTTCTTGAGGCTTCAACTTGGAGACAGGTTTGGGGTCTTGAGGCTTGAGCTTGGAGACAGGCTTAGTAGTCTATGCTAGAGTTTAGAGACAGGCTCGGGGTCTCGAGGCTTGAGCTTGGAGACAGGCTTGTAGTCTTGAGGCTTGAGCTTGGATACATGCTTGGGGTCTTGAGGCTTGAGCTTGGAGTCAGGCTTGGGGTCTTGAGGCTTGAGCTTGGAGACAGTCTCGGGGTCTTGAGGCTTGAGCTTGGATACAGGCTCGGGTTCTTGAGGCTTCAACTTGGAGACAGGTTTGGGGTCTTGAGGCTTGAGCTTGGAGACAGGCTTGGGGTTTTGAAGCCTGTGCTTTGACACAGGCTTGGGTTTTGAGGCTTGAGCTTGGCCACAGACTTGAGGGATTGAGGCTTGAGCTTGGAGAGAAGCTTGGGGTCATGAGGTTTGATCTTGGAGACAGGCTTGGGGTGTTGAGGCTTGAGCTTGGAGACAGGCTTGGGGTGTTGAGGCTTGATCTTGTAGACAGGCTTGGGATGTTGAGGCTTGAGCTTGTATACAGGTTTGCGGTCTTGACGCTTCAGGTTGCAGACAGGCTTGGGGTCTTGTGGCTTGAGCTTGGAGACAGGCTCGGGGTCTTGAGGCTTGAGCTTGGAGACAGGCTCGGGGTCTTGAGGCTTGAGCTTGGCGACAGGCCTGGGGTCTTGAGGCTTGATCTTGGATACAGTCTGGGGTTCTTGACACTGGAGCTTGGAGACAGGCTGGGGGTCTTGAGGCTTGAGCTTAGCGACAGGCTGGGGGTCTTTAGGCTTGAGCTTGGAGACAGGCTTGTAGTCTTGAGGCTTGAGCTTGGATACAGGCTTGGGGACTTGAGACTTGAGCTTGGAGTCAGGCTTGGGGTCTTGAGGCTTGAGCTTGGATACAGGCTCGGGTTCTTGAGGCTTCAACTTGGAGACAGGTTTGGGGTCTTGAGGCTTGAGCTTGGAGACAGGCTTGGGGTTTTGAAGCCTGTGCTTTGACACAGGCTTGGGTCTTGAGGCTTGAGCTTGGCGACAGACTTGAGGTATTGAGGCTCGAGCTTGGATACAGGCTTGGGGTCTTGAGGCTTGAGCATGAAGATAGCGTGGGGTCTTGAGGCTTGAGCTTGCAGAGAGGCTTGGGTCTTGAGGCTTGAGCTTGGAGATAGGTTTGAGCTTGGACACAGGTTTGGGGTTTTCAGGCTAGAGCTTTGAGACAGGCTTGGGGTATCGTGGCTTGAGCTTGGAGAAAGGCTCGGGGTCTTGAGGCTTGAGCTTGGAGACAGGCTTTGGGACTTGAGGCTTGAGCTTGGAGACAGGCTTGCGGTCTTGTGGCTTGAGGTTGGAAACAGGCTTGGGGTCTTGAGGCTTGAGCTTGCAGACAGGCATGTGGTCTTGAGGCTGGAGCTTGGATACAGTCTGGGGTTCTTGACACTGGAGCTTGGAGGGGGGTCTTGCGGCTTGAGCTAAGCGACAGGCTGGGGGTCTATAGGCTTGAGCTTTGAGACAGGCTTGGGGTCTTGAGGCTTGGGCTTGGAGACAGGCTTGGGATCCTGAGGCTTGAGCTTTTAGACAAGCTGGGGGTCTTGAGGCTTGAGATTGGAGACAGGCTTAGTAGTCTATGCTAGAGTTTAGAGACAGGCTCGGGGTCTCGAGGCTTGAGCTTGGAGACAGGCTTGTAGTCTTGAGGCTTGAGCTTGGATACAGGCTTGGGGTCTTGAGGCTTGAGCTTGGAGTCAGGCTTCGGGTCTTGAGGCTTGAGCTTGGAGTCAGTCTCGGGGTCTTGAGGCTTGAGCTTGGATACAGGCTCGGGTTCTTGAGGCTTCAACTTAGAGACAGGTTTGGGGTCTTGAGGCTTGAATTTGGAGACAGGCTTGGGGTTTTGAAGCCTGTGCTTTGACACAGGCTTGGGTCTTGAGGCTTGAGCTTGGCGACAGACTTGAGGTATTGAGGCTTGAGCTTGGAGAGAAGCTTGGGTCATGAGGTTTGATCTTGGAGACAGGCTTGGGGTGTTGAGGCTTGAGCATGAAGATAGCGTGGGGTCTTGAGGCTTGAGCTTGCAGAGAGGCTTGGATCTTGAGGCTTGAGCTTGGAGACATACTTGGGGTCTTGAGGCTTGAGCTTGGAGATAGGTTTGAGCTTGGACACAGGTTTGGGGTTTTCAGGCTAGAGCTTTGAGACAGGCTTGGGGTATCGTGGCTTGAGCTTGGAGAAAGGCTCGGGGTCTTGAGGCTTGAGCTTGGAGACAGGCTTTGGGACTTGAGGCTTGAGCTTGGAGACAGGCTTGCGGTCTTGTGGCTTGAGGTTGGAGACAGGCTTGGGGTCTTGAGGCTTGAGCTTGCAGACAGGCATGTGGTCTTGAGGCTGGAGCTTGGATACAGTCTGGGGTTCTTGACACTGGAGCTTGGAGACAGGCTGGGGGTCTTGAGGCTTGAGCTTAGCGACAGGCTGGGGGTCTTTAGGCTTGAGCTTGGAGACAGGCCTGGGGTCTTGAGGCTTGAGCTTGGAGACAGGCTCGGGTTCTTGAGGCTTGAGGTTGGAGACAGGTTTGGGTCTTGAGGTTTGAGCTTGGAGACAGGCTTGAGGTATTGAGGCTTGAGCTTGGAGAGAAGCTTGGGGTCATGAGGTTTGATCTTGGAGACAGGCTTGGGGTGTTGAGGCTTGAGCTTGGAGACAGGCTTGGGGTGTTGAGGCTTGATCTTGTAGACAGGCTTGGGATGTTGAGGCTTGAGCTTGTATACAGGTTTGCGGTCTTGACACTTCAGGTTGCAGACAGGCTTGGGGTCTTGTGGCTTGAGCTTGGAGACAGGCTTGGGGTCTTGAGGCTTGAGCTTGCAGACAGGCATGTGGTCTTGAGGCTGGAGCTTGGAGACAGGCTGGGGTTCTTGACACTGGAGCTTGGAGACAGGCTCGGGGTCTTGAGGCTTGAGCTTGGAGACAGGCTCGGGGTCTTGAGGCTTGAGCTTGGCGACAGGCCTGGGGTCTTGAGGCTTGAGCTTGGAGACAGGCTCGGGTTCTTGAGGGTTGAGGTTGGAGACAGGTTTGGGGTCTTGAGGTTTGCGCTTGGAGACAGGCTTGGGGTCTTGAGGCTTGAGTTTGGAGACAGGCTTGGGGTGTTGAGGCTTGAGCTTGGAGACAGGCTTGGGGTGTTGAGGCTTGATCTTAGAGACTGGCTTGGGATGTTGAGGCTTGAGCTTGGAGACAGGCTTGGGGTCTTGAGGCTTGAGCTTGTATACAGGCTTGGGGTCTTGAGGCTTCAGGTTGGAGACAGGCTTGGGGTCTTCAGCTTGAAGACAGTCTTGGGGTCTTGAGGTTTGAGCTTGCAGACAGGCATGTGGTCTTGAGGCTGGAGCTTGGAGACAGGCTGGGGTTCTTGACACTGGAGCTTGGAGACAGGCTCGGGGTCTTGAGGCTTGAACTTGGAGACAGGCTCGGGGTCTTGAGGCTTGAGCTTGGCGACAGGCCTGGAGTCTTGAGGCTTGAGCTTGGAGACAGGCTCGGGTTCTTGAGGGTTGAGGTTGGAGACAGGTTTGGGGTCTTGAGGTTTGAGCTTGGAGACAGGCTTGGGGTCTTGAGGCTTGAGTTTGGAGACAGGCTTGGGGTGTTGAGGCTTCAGCTTGGAGACAGGCTTGGGGTGTTGAGGCTTGATCTTAGAGACTGGCTTGGGATGTTGAGGCTTGAGCTTGGAGACAGGCTTGGGGTCTTGAGGCTTGAGCTTGTATACAGGCTTGGGGTCTTGAGGCTTCAGGTTGGAGACAGGCTTGGGGTCTTCAGCTTGAAGACAGTCTTGGGGTCTTGAGGCTTGAGCTTGCAGACAGGCATGTGGTCTTGAGGCTGGAGCTTGGAGACAGGCTTGGGGTCTTGAGGCTTGGGCTTGGAGACAGGCTTGTTGTCTTGAGGCATGAGCTTGGTGACAGGCTCGGGGTCTTGAGGCTTCAGCTTGGAGACAGGCTTGGGGTCTTGATGCTTGAGCTTGGAGACAGGCTCCCGGTCTTGAGGCTTGAGCTTGGAGACAGGCTTGAGGTCTTGAGGCTTGAGTTTGGAGACCAGCTTGGGGTCTTGAGGCTTGAGCTTGAAGACAGGCTCGGGTTCTTGAGGCTTGAGTTTGGAGATAGGTTTGGGGTCATGAGGCTTGATCTTGGAGATGGGCTTGGGGTCTTGAGGCTTGAGCTTGGAGACAGGCAGGGGGTCTTGCGGCTTGAGCTGGCGACAGGCTCGGGGTCTTGAGGCTTGAACTTGGATACAGGCTTGGGGTCTTGAGGCTTGAGCATGAAGATAGCGTGGGGTCTTGAGGCTTGAGCTTGCAGAGTGGCTTGGGTCTTGAGGCTTGAGCTTGGAGACATACTTGGGGTCTTGAGGCTTGAGCTTGGAGATAGGTTTGAGTTTGGACACAGGTTTGGGGTTTTCAGGCTAGAGCTTTGAGACAGGCTTGGGGTATCGTGGCTTGAGCTTGGAGAAAGGCTCGGGGTCTTGAGGCTTGAGCTTGGAGACAGGCTTTGGGACTTGAGGCTTGAGCTTGGAGACAGGCTTGCGGTCTTGTGGCTTGAGGTTGGAGACAGGCTTGGGGTCTTGAGGCTTGAGCTTGCAGACAGGCATGTGGTCTTGAGGCTGGAGCTTGGATACAGTCTGGGGTTCTTGACACTGGAGCTTGGAGACAGGCTGGGGGTCTTGAGGCTTGAGCTTAGCGACAGGCTGGGGGTCTTTAGGCTTGAGCTTGGAGACAGGCTTGTAGTCTTGAGGCTTGAGCTTGGATACAGGCTTGGGGTCTTGAGGCTTGAGCTTGGAGTCAGGCTTGGGGTCTTGAGGCTTGAGCTTGGAGACAGTCTCGGGGTCTTGAGGCTTGAGCTTGGATACAGGCTCGGGTTCTTGAGGCTTCAATTTGGAGACAGGTTTGGGGTCTTGAGGCTTGAGCTTGGAGACAGGCTTGGGGTTTTGAAGCCTGTGCTTTGACACAGGCTTGGGTCTTGAGGCTTGAGCTTGGCGACAGACTTGAGGTATTGAGGCTCGAGCTTGGATACAGGCTTGGGGTCTTGAGGCTTGAGCATGAAGATGGCGTGGGGTCTTGAGGCTTGAGCTTGCAGAGAGGCTTGGGTCTTGAGGCTTGAGCTTGGAGATAGGTTTGAGCTTGGACACAGGTTTGGGGTTTTCAGGCTAGAGCTTTGAGACAGGCTTGGGATATCGTGGCTTGAGCTTGGAGAAAGGCTCGGGGTCTTGAGGCTTGAGCTTGGAGACAGGCTTTGGGACTTGAGGCTTGAGCTTGGAGACAGGCTTGCGGTCTTGTGGCTTGAGGTTGGAAACAGGCTTGGGGTCTTGAGGCTTGAGCTTGCAGACAGGCATGTGGTCTTGAGGCTGGAGCTTGGATACAGTCTGGGGTTCTTGACACTGGAGCTTGGAGACAGGCTGGGGGTCTTGAGGCTTGAGCTAAGCGACAGGCTGGGGGTCTATAGGCTTGAGCTTTTAGACAAGCTGGGGGTCTTGAGGCTTGAGATTGGAGACAGGCTTAGTAGTCTATGCTAGAGTTTAGAGACAGGCTCGGGGTCTCGAGGCTTGAGCTTGGAGACAGGCTTGTAGTCTTGAGGCTTGAGCTTGGATACAAGCTTGGGGTCTTGAGGCTTGAGCTTGGAGTCAGGCTTCGGGTCTTGAGGCTTGAGCTTGGAGTCAGTCTCGGGGTCTTGAGGCTTGAGCTTGGATACAGGCTCAGGTTCTTGAGGCTTCAACTTGGAGACAGGTTTGGGGTCTTGAGGCTTGAATTTGGAGACAGGCTTGGGGTTTTGAAGCCTGTGCTTTGACACAGGCTTTGGTCTTGAGGCTTGAGCTTGGCGACAGACTTGAGGTATTGAGGCTTGAGCTTGGAGAGAAGCTTGGGGTCATGAGGTTTGATCTTGGAGACAGGCTTGGGGTGTTGAGGCTTGAGCTTGGAGACAGGCTTGGGGTGTTGAGGCTTGATCTTGTAGACAGGCTTGGGATGTTGAGGCTTGAGCTTGTATACAGGTTTGCGGTCTTGACGCTTCAGGTTGCAGACAGGCTTGGGGTCTTGTGGCTTGAGCTTGGAGACAGGCTTGGGGTCTTGAGGCTTGAGCTTGGAAACAGGCTCGGGGTCTTGAGGCTTGAGCTTGGAGACAGGCTCGGGGTCTTGAGGCTTGAGCTTGGCGACAGGCCTGGGGTCTTGAGGCTTGAGCTTGGATACAGGCTTGGGGTCTTGAGGCTTGAGCATGAAGATAGCGTGGGGTCTTGAGGCTTGAGCTTGTAGAGAGGCTTGGGTCTTGAGGCTTGAGCTTGAAGACATACTTGGGGTCTTGAGGCTTGAGCTTGGAGATAGGTTTGAGCTTGGACACAGGTTTGGGGTTTTCAGGCTAGAGCTTTGAGACAGGCTTGGGGTATCGTGGCTTGAGCTTGGAGAAAGGCTCGGGGTCTTGAGGCTTGAGCTTGGAGACAGGCTTTGGGACTTGAGGCTTGAGCTTGGAGACAGGCTTGCGGTCTTGTGGCTTGAGGTTGGAGACAGGCTTGGGGTCTTGAGGCTTGAGCTTGCAGACAGGCATGTGGTCTTGAGGCTGGAGCTTGGATACAGTCTGGGGTTCTTGACACTGGAGCTTGGAGACAGGCTGGGGGTCTTGAGGCTTGAGCTTAGCGACAGGCTGGGGGTCTTTAGGCTTGAGCTTGGAGACAGGCTTGTAGTCTTGAGGCTTGAGCTTGGATACAGGCTTGGGGTCTTGAGGCTTGAGCTTGGAGTCAGGCTTGGGGTCTTGAGGCTTGAGCTTGGAGACAGTCTCAGGGTCTTGAGGCTTGAGCTTGGATACAGGCTCGGGTTCTTGAGGCTTCAACTTGGAGACAGGTTTGGGGTCTTGAGGCTTGAGCTTGGAGACAGGCTTGGGGTTTTGAAGCCTGTGCTTTGACACAGGCTTGGGTCTTGAGGCTTGAGCTTGGCGACAGACTTGAGGTATTGAGGCTCGAGCTTGGATACAGGCTTGGGGTCTTGAGGCTTGAGCATGAAGATAGCGTGGGGTCTTGAGGCTTGAGCTTGCAGAGAGGCTTGGGTCTTGAGGCTTGAGCTTGGAGATAGGTTTGAGCTTGGACACAGGTTTGGGGTTTTCAGGCTAGAGCTTTGAGACAGGCTTGGGGTATCGTGGCTTGAGCTTGGAGAAAGGCTCGGGGTCTTGAGGCTTGAGCTTGGAGACAGGCTTTGGGACTTGAGGCTTGAGCTTGGAGATAGGTTTGAGCTTGGACACAGGTTTGGGGTTTTCAGGCTAGAGCTTTGAGACAGGCTTGGGGTATCGTGGCTTGAGCTTGGAGAAAGGCTCGGGGTCTTGAGGCTTGAGCTTGGAGACAGGCTTTGGGACTTGAGGCTTGAGCTTGGAGACAGGCTTGCGGTCTTGTGGCTTGAGGTTGGAGACAGGCTTGGGGTCTTGAGGCTTGAGCTTGCAGACAGGCATGTGGTCTTGAGGCTGGAGCTTGGATACAGTCTGGGGTTCTTGACACTGGAGCTTGGAGACAGGCTGGGGGTCTTGAGGCTTGAGCTTAGCGACAGGCTGGGGGTCTTTAGGCTTGAGCTTGGAGACAGGCCTGGGGTCTTGAGGCTTGAGCTTGGAGACAGGCTCGGGTTCTTGAGGCTTGAGGTTGGAGACAGGTTTGGGTCTTGAGGTTTGAGCTTGGAGACAGGCTTGAGGTATTGAGGCTTGAGCTTGGAGAGAAGCTTGGGGTCATGAGGTTTGATCTTGGAGACAGGCTTGGGGTGTTGAGGCTTGAGCTTGGAGACAGGCTTGGGGTGTTGAGGCTTGATCTTGTAGACAGGCTTGGGATGTTGAGGCTTGAGCTTGTATACAGGTTTGCGGTCTTGACACTTCAGGTTGCAGACAGGCTTGGGGTCTTGTGGCTTGAGCTTGGAGACAGGCTTGGGGTCTTGAGGCTTGAGCTTGCAGACAGGCATGTGGTCTTGAGGCTGGAGCTTGGAGACAGGCTGGGGTTCTTGACACTGGAGCTTGGAGACAGGCTCGGGGTCTTGAGGCTTGAGCTTGGAGACAGGCTCGGGGTCTTGAGGCTTGAGCTTGGCGACAGGCCTGGGGTCTTGAGGCTTGAGCTTGGAGACAGGCTCGGGTTCTTGAGGGTTGAGGTTGGAGACAGGTTTGGGGTCTTGAGGTTTGCGCTTGGAGACAGGCTTGGGGTCTTGAGGCTTGAGTTTGGAGACAGGCTTGGGGTGTTGAGGCTTGAGCTTGGAGACAGGCTTGGGGTGTTGAGGCTTGATCTTAGAGACTGGCTTGGGATGTTGAGGCTTGAGCTTGGAGACAGGCTTGGGGTCTTGAGGCTTGAGCTTGTATACAGGCTTGGGGTCTTGAGGCTTCAGGTTGGAGACAGGCTTGGGGTCTTCAGCTTGAAGACAGTCTTGGGGTCTTGAGGTTTGAGCTTGCAGACAGGCATGTGGTCTTGAGGCTGGAGCTTGGAGACAGGCTGGGGTTCTTGACACTGGAGCTTGGAGACAGGCTCGGGGTCTTGAGGCTTGAACTTGGAGACAGGCTCGGGGTCTTGAGGCTTGAGCTTGGCGACAGGCCTGGAGTCTTGAGGCTTGAGCTTGGAGACAGGCTCGGGTTCTTGAGGGTTGAGGTTGGAGACAGGTTTGGGGTCTTGAGGTTTGAGCTTGGAGACAGGCTTGGGGTCTTGAGGCTTGAGTTTGGAGACAGGCTTGGGGTGTTGAGGCTTCAGCTTGGAGACAGGCTTGGGGTGTTGAGGCTTGATCTTAGAGACTGGCTTGGGATGTTGAGGCTTGAGCTTGGAGACAGGCTTGGGGTCTTGAGGCTTGAGCTTGTATACAGGCTTGGGGTCTTGAGGCTTCAGGTTGGAGACAGGCTTGGGGTCTTCAGCTTGAAGACAGTCTTGGGGTCTTGAGGCTTGAGCTTGCAGACAGGCATGTGGTCTTGAGGCTGGAGCTTGGAGACAGGCTTGGGGTCTTGAGGCTTGGGCTTGGAGACAGGCTTGTTGTCTTGAGGCATGAGCTTGGTGACAGGCTCGGGGTCTTGAGGCTTCAGCTTGGAGACAGGCTTGGGGTCTTGATGCTTGAGCTTGGAGACAGGCTCCCGGTCTTGAGGCTTGAGCTTGGAGACAGGCTTGAGGTCTTGAGGCTTGAGTTTGGAGACCAGCTTGGGGTCTTGAGGCTTGAGCTTGAAGACAGGCTCGGGTTCTTGAGGCTTGAGTTTGGAGATAGGTTTGGGGTCATGAGGCTTGATCTTGGAGATGGGCTTGGGGTCTTGAGGCTTGAGCTTGGAGACAGGCAGGGGGTCTTGCGGCTTGAGCTGGCGACAGGCTCGGGGTCTTGAGGCTTGAACTTGGATACAGGCTTGGGGTCTTGAGGCTTGAGCATGAAGATAGCGTGGGGTCTTGAGGCTTGAGCTTGCAGAGTGGCTTGGGTCTTGAGGCTTGAGCTTGGAGACATACTTGGGGTCTTGAGGCTTGAGCTTGGAGATAGGTTTGAGTTTGGACACAGGTTTGGGGTTTTCAGGCTAGAGCTTTGAGACAGGCTTGGGGTATCGTGGCTTGAGCTTGGAGAAAGGCTCGGGGTCTTGAGGCTTGAGCTTGGAGACAGGCTTTGGGACTTGAGGCTTGAGCTTGGAGACAGGCATGTGGTCTTGAGGCTGGAGCTTGGATACAGTCTGGGGTTCTTGACACTGGAGCTTGGAGACAGGCTGGGGGTCTTGAGGCTTGAGCTTAGCGACAGGCTGGGGGTCTTTAGGCTTGAGCTTGGAGACAGGCTTGTAGTCTTGAGGCTTGAGCTTGGATACAGGCTTGGGGTCTTGAGGCTTGAGCTTGGAGTCAGGCTTGGGGTCTTGAGGCTTGAGCTTGGAGACAGTCTCGGGGTCTTGAGGCTTGAGCTTGGATACAGGCTCGGGTTCTTGAGGCTTCAATTTGGAGACAGGTTTGGGGTCTTGAGGCTTGAGCTTGGAGACAGGCTTGGGGTTTTGAAGCCTGTGCTTTGACACAGGCTTGGGTCTTGAGGCTTGAGCTTGGCGACAGACTTGAGGTATTGAGGCTCGAGCTTGGATACAGGCTTGGGGTCTTGAGGCTTGAGCATGAAGATGGCGTGGGGTCTTGAGGCTTGAGCTTGCAGAGAGGCTTGGGTCTTGAGGCTTGAGCTTGGAGATAGGTTTGAGCTTGGACACAGGTTTGGGGTTTTCAGGCTAGAGCTTTGAGACAGGCTTGGGATATCGTGGCTTGAGCTTGGAGAAAGGCTCGGGGTCTTGAGGCTTGAGCTTGGAGACAGGCTTTGGGACTTGAGGCTTGAGCTTGGAGACAGGCTTGCGGTCTTGTGGCTTGAGGTTGGAAACAGGCTTGGGGTCTTGAGGCTTGAGCTTGCAGACAGGCATGTGGTCTTGAGGCTGGAGCTTGGATACAGTCTGGGGTTCTTGACACTGGAGCTTGGAGACAGGCTGGGGGTCTTGAGGCTTGAGCTAAGCGACAGGCTGGGGGTCTATAGGCTTGAGCTTTTAGACAAGCTGGGGGTCTTGAGGCTTGAGATTGGAGACAGGCTTAGTAGTCTATGCTAGAGTTTAGAGACAGGCTCGGGGTCTCGAGGCTTGAGCTTGGAGACAGGCTTGTAGTCTTGAGGCTTGAGCTTGGATACAAGCTTGGGGTCTTGAGGCTTGAGCTTGGAGTCAGGCTTCGGGTCTTGAGGCTTGAGCTTGGAGTCAGTCTCGGGGTCTTGAGGCTTGAGCTTGGATACAGGCTCAGGTTCTTGAGGCTTCAACTTGGAGACAGGTTTGGGGTCTTGAGGCTTGAATTTGGAGACAGGCTTGGGGTTTTGAAGCCTGTGCTTTGACACAGGCTTTGGTCTTGAGGCTTGAGCTTGGCGACAGACTTGAGGTATTGAGGCTTGAGCTTGGAGAGAAGCTTGGGGTCATGAGGTTTGATCTTGGAGACAGGCTTGGGGTGTTGAGGCTTGAGCTTGGAGACAGGCTTGGGGTGTTGAGGCTTGATCTTGTAGACAGGCTTGGGATGTTGAGGCTTGAGCTTGTATACAGGTTTGCGGTCTTGACGCTTCAGGTTGCAGACAGGCTTGGGGTCTTGTGGCTTGAGCTTGGAGACAGGCTTGGGGTCTTGAGGCTTGAGCTTGGAAACAGGCTCGGGGTCTTGAGGCTTGAGCTTGGAGACAGGCTCGGGGTCTTGAGGCTTGAGCTTGGCGACAGGCCTGGGGTCTTGAGGCTTGAGCTTGGATACAGGCTTGGGGTCTTGAGGCTTGAGCATGAAGATAGCGTGGGGTCTTGAGGCTTGAGCTTGTAGAGAGGCTTGGGTCTTGAGGCTTGAGCTTGTATACAGGCTTGGGGTCTTGAGGCTTCAGGTTGGAGACAGGCTTGGGGTCTTCAGCTTGAAGACAGTCTTGGGGTCTTGAGGTTTGAGCTTGCAGACAGGCATGTGGTCTTGAGGCTGGAGCTTGGAGACAGGCTGGGGTTCTTGACACTGGAGCTTGGAGACAGGCTCGGGGTCTTGAGGCTTGAACTTGGAGACAGGCTCGGGGTCTTGAGGCTTGAGCTTGGCGACAGGCCTGGAGTCTTGAGGCTTGAGCTTGGAGACAGGCTCGGGTTCTTGAGGGTTGAGGTTGGAGACAGGTTTGGGGTCTTGAGGTTTGAGCTTGGAGACAGGCTTGGGGTCTTGAGGCTTGAGTTTGGAGACAGGCTTGGGGTGTTGAGGCTTCAGCTTGGAGACAGGCTTGGGGTGTTGAGGCTTGATCTTAGAGACTGGCTTGGGATGTTGAGGCTTGAGCTTGGAGACAGGCTTGGGGTCTTGAGGCTTGAGCTTGTATACAGGCTTGGGGTCTTGAGGCTTCAGGTTGGAGACAGGCTTGGGGTCTTCAGCTTGAAGACAGTCTTGGGGTCTTGAGGCTTGAGCTTGCAGACAGGCATGTGGTCTTGAGGCTGGAGCTTGGAGACAGGCTTGGGGTCTTGAGGCTTGGGCTTGGAGACAGGCTTGTTGTCTTGAGGCATGAGCTTGGTGACAGGCTCGGGGTCTTGAGGCTTCAGCTTGGAGACAGGCTTGGGGTCTTGATGCTTGAGCTTGGAGACAGGCTCCCGGTCTTGAGGCTTGAGCTTGGAGACAGGCTTGAGGTCTTGAGGCTTGAGTTTGGAGACCAGCTTGGGGTCTTGAGGCTTGAGCTTGAAGACAGGCTCGGGTTCTTGAGGCTTGAGTTTGGAGATAGGTTTGGGGTCATGAGGCTTGATCTTGGAGATGGGCTTGGGGTCTTGAGGCTTGAGCTTGGAGACAGGCAGGGGGTCTTGCGGCTTGAGCTGGCGACAGGCTCGGGGTCTTGAGGCTTGAACTTGGATACAGGCTTGGGGTCTTGAGGCTTGAGCATGAAGATAGCGTGGGGTCTTGAGGCTTGAGCTTGCAGAGTGGCTTGGGTCTTGAGGCTTGAGCTTGGAGACATACTTGGGGTCTTGAGGCTTGAGCTTGGAGATAGGTTTGAGTTTGGACACAGGTTTGGGGTTTTCAGGCTAGAGCTTTGAGACAGGCTTGGGGTATCGTGGCTTGAGCTTGGAGAAAGGCTCGGGGTCTTGAGGCTTGAGCTTGGAGACAGGCTTTGGGACTTGAGGCTTGAGCTTGGAGACAGGCATGTGGTCTTGAGGCTGGAGCTTGGATACAGTCTGGGGTTCTTGACACTGGAGCTTGGAGACAGGCTGGGGGTCTTGAGGCTTGAGCTTAGCGACAGGCTGGGGGTCTTTAGGCTTGAGCTTGGAGACAGGCTTGTAGTCTTGAGGCTTGAGCTTGGATACAGGCTTGGGGTCTTGAGGCTTGAGCTTGGAGTCAGGCTTGGGGTCTTGAGGCTTGAGCTTGGAGACAGTCTCGGGGTCTTGAGGCTTGAGCTTGGATACAGGCTCGGGTTCTTGAGGCTTCAATTTGGAGACAGGTTTGGGGTCTTGAGGCTTGAGCTTGGAGACAGGCTTGGGGTTTTGAAGCCTGTGCTTTGACACAGGCTTGGGTCTTGAGGCTTGAGCTTGGCGACAGACTTGAGGTATTGAGGCTCGAGCTTGGATACAGGCTTGGGGTCTTGAGGCTTGAGCATGAAGATGGCGTGGGGTCTTGAGGCTTGAGCTTGCAGAGAGGCTTGGGTCTTGAGGCTTGAGCTTGGAGATAGGTTTGAGCTTGGACACAGGTTTGGGGTTTTCAGGCTAGAGCTTTGAGACAGGCTTGGGATATCGTGGCTTGAGCTTGGAGAAAGGCTCGGGGTCTTGAGGCTTGAGCTTGGAGACAGGCTTTGGGACTTGAGGCTTGAGCTTGGAGACAGGCTTGCGGTCTTGTGGCTTGAGGTTGGAAACAGGCTTGGGGTCTTGAGGCTTGAGCTTGCAGACAGGCATGTGGTCTTGAGGCTGGAGCTTGGATACAGTCTGGGGTTCTTGACACTGGAGCTTGGAGACAGGCTGGGGGTCTTGAGGCTTGAGCTAAGCGACAGGCTGGGGGTCTATAGGCTTGAGCTTTTAGACAAGCTGGGGGTCTTGAGGCTTGAGATTGGAGACAGGCTTAGTAGTCTATGCTAGAGTTTAGAGACAGGCTCGGGGTCTCGAGGCTTGAGCTTGGAGACAGGCTTGTAGTCTTGAGGCTTGAGCTTGGATACAAGCTTGGGGTCTTGAGGCTTGAGCTTGGAGTCAGGCTTCGGGTCTTGAGGCTTGAGCTTGGAGTCAGTCTCGGGGTCTTGAGGCTTGAGCTTGGATACAGGCTCAGGTTCTTGAGGCTTCAACTTGGAGACAGGTTTGGGGTCTTGAGGCTTGAATTTGGAGACAGGCTTGGGGTTTTGAAGCCTGTGCTTTGACACAGGCTTTGGTCTTGAGGCTTGAGCTTGGCGACAGACTTGAGGTATTGAGGCTTGAGCTTGGAGAGAAGCTTGGGGTCATGAGGTTTGATCTTGGAGACAGGCTTGGGGTGTTGAGGCTTGAGCTTGGAGACAGGCTTGGGGTGTTGAGGCTTGATCTTGTAGACAGGCTTGGGATGTTGAGGCTTGAGCTTGTATACAGGTTTGCGGTCTTGACGCTTCAGGTTGCAGACAGGCTTGGGGTCTTGTGGCTTGAGCTTGGAGACAGGCTTGGGGTCTTGAGGCTTGAGCTTGGAAACAGGCTCGGGGTCTTGAGGCTTGAGCTTGGAGACAGGCTCGGGGTCTTGAGGCTTGAGCTTGGCGACAGGCCTGGGGTCTTGAGGCTTGAGCTTGGATACAGGCTTGGGGTCTTGAGGCTTGAGCATGAAGATAGCGTGGGGTCTTGAGGCTTGAGCTTGTAGAGAGGCTTGGGTCTTGAGGCTTGAGCTTGAAGACATACTTGGGGTCTTGAGGCTTGAGCTTGGAGATAGGTTTGAGCTTGGACACAGGTTTGGGGTTTTCAGGCTAGAGCTTTGAGACAGGCTTGGGGTATCGTGGCTTGAGCTTGGAGAAAGGCTCGGGGTCTTGAGGCTTGAGCTTGGAGACAGGCTTTGGGACTTGAGGCTTGAGCTTGGAGACAGGCTTGCGGTCTTGTGGCTTGAGGTTGGAGACAGGCTTGGGGTCTTGAGGCTTGAGCTTGCAGACAGGCATGTGGTCTTGAGGCTGGAGCTTGGATACAGTCTGGGGTTCTTGACACTGGAGCTTGGAGACAGGCTGGGGGTCTTGAGGCTTGAGCTTAGCGACAGGCTGGGGGTCTTTAGGCTTGAGCTTGGAGACAGGCTTGTAGTCTTGAGGCTTGAGCTTGGATACAGGCTTGGGGTCTTGAGGCTTGAGCTTGGAGTCAGGCTTGGGGTCTTGAGGCTTGAGCTTGGAGACAGTCTCAGGGTCTTGAGGCTTGAGCTTGGATACAGGCTCGGGTTCTTGAGGCTTCAACTTGGAGACAGGTTTGGGGTCTTGAGGCTTGAGCTTGGAGACAGGCTTGGGGTTTTGAAGCCTGTGCTTTGACACAGGCTTGGGTCTTGAGGCTTGAGCTTGGCGACAGACTTGAGGTATTGAGGCTCGAGCTTGGATACAGGCTTGGGGTCTTGAGGCTTGAGCATGAAGATAGCGTGGGGTCTTGAGGCTTGAGCTTGCAGAGAGGCTTGGGTCTTGAGGCTTGAGCTTGGAGATAGGTTTGAGCTTGGACACAGGTTTGGGGTTTTCAGGCTAGAGCTTTGAGACAGGCTTGGGGTATCGTGGCTTGAGCTTGGAGAAAGGCTCGGGGTCTTGAGGCTTGAGCTTGGAGACAGGCTTTGGGACTTGAGGCTTGAGCTTGGAGACAGGCTTGCGGTCTTGTGGCTTGAGGTTGGAAACAGGCTTGGGGTCTTGAGGCTTGAGCTTGCAGACAGGCATGTGGTCTTGAGGCTGGAGCTTGGATACAGTCTGGGGTTCTTGACACTGGAGCTTGGAGACAGGCTGGGGGTCTTGAGGCTTGAGCTAAGCGACAGGCTGGGGGTCTATAGGCTTGAGCTTTGAGACAGGCTTGGGGTCTTGAGGCTTGGGCTTGGAGACAGGCTTGGGATCCTGAGGCTTGAGCTTTTAGACAAGCTGGGGGTCTTGAGGCTTGAGATTGGAGACAGGCTTAGTAGTCTATGCTAGAGTTTAGAGACAGGCTCGGGGTCTCGAGGCTTGAGCTTGGAGACAGGCTTGTAGTCTTGAGGCTTGAGCTTGGATACAAGCTTGGGGTCTTGAGGCTTGAGCTTGGAGTCAGGCTTCGGGTCTTGAGGCTTGAGCTTGGAGTCAGTCTCGGGGTCTTGAGGCTTGAGCTTGGATACAGGCTCAGGTTCTTGAGGCTTCAACTTGGAGACAGGTTTGGGGTCTTGAGGCTTGAATTTGGAGACAGGCTTGGGGTTTTGAAGCCTGTGCTTTGACACAGGCTTTGGTCTTGAGGCTTGAGCTTGGCGACAGACTTGAGGTATTGAGGCTTGAGCTTGGAGAGAAGCTTGGGGTCATGAGGTTTGATCTTGGAGACAGGCTTGGGGTGTTGAGGCTTGAGCTTGGAGACAGGCTTGGGGTGTTGAGGCTTGATCTTGTAGACAGGCTTGGGATGTTGAGGCTTGAGCTTGTATACAGGTTTGCGGTCTTGACGCTTCAGGTTGCAGACAGGCTTGGGGTCTTGTGGCTTGAGCTTGGAGACAGGCTTGGGGTCTTGAGGCTTGAGCTTGGAAACAGGCTCGGGGTCTTGAGGCTTGAGCTTGGAGACAGGCTCGGGGTCTTGAGGCTTGAGCTTGGCGACAGGCCTGGGGTCTTGAGGCTTGAGCTTGGATACAGGCTTGGGGTCTTGAGGCTTGAGCATGAAGATAGCGTGGGGTCTTGAGGCTTGAGCTTGTAGAGAGGCTTGGGTCTTGAGGCTTGAGCTTGAAGACATACTTGGGGTCTTGAGGCTTGAGCTTGGAGATAGGTTTGAGCTTGGACACAGGTTTGGGGTTTTCAGGCTAGAGCTTTGAGACAGGCTTGGGGTATCGTGGCTTGAGCTTGGAGAAAGGCTCGGGGTCTTGAGGCTTGAGCTTGGAGACAGGCTTTGGGACTTGAGGCTTGAGCTTGGAGACAGGCTTGCGGTCTGGTGGCTTGAGGCTGGAGACAGGCTTGGGGTCTTGAGGCTTGAGCTTGCAGACAGGCATGTGGTCTTGAGGCTGGAGCTTGGATACAGTCTGGGGTTCTTGACACTGGAGCTTGGAGACAGGCTGGGGGTCTTGAGGCTTGAGCTTAGCGACAGGCTGGGGGTCTTTAGGCTTGAGCTTGGAGACAGGCTTGTAGTCTTGAGGCTTGAGCTTGGATACAGGCTTGGGGTCTTGAGGCTTGAGCTTGGAGTCAGGCTTGGGGTCTTGAGGCTTGAGCTTGGAGACAGTCTCAGGGTCTTGAGGCTTGAGCTTGGATACAGGCTCGGGTTCTTGAGGCTTCAACTTGGAGACAGGTTTGGGGTCTTGAGGCTTGAGCTTGGAGACAGGCTTGGGGTTTTGAAGCCTGTGCTTTGACACAGGCTTGGGTCTTGAGGCTTGAGCTTGGCGACAGACTTGAGGTATTGAGGCTCGAGCTTGGATACAGGCTTGGGGTCTTGAGGCTTGAGCATGAAGATAGCGTGGGGTCTTGAGGCTTGAGCTTGCAGAGAGGCTTGGGTCTTGAGGCTTGAGCTTGGAGATAGGTTTGAGCTTGGACACAGGTTTGGGGTTTTCAGGCTAGAGCTTTGAGACAGGCTTGGGGTATCGTGGCTTGAGCTTGGAGAAAGGCTCGGGGTCTTGAGGCTTGAGCTTGGAGACAGGCTTTGGGACTTGAGGCTTGAGCTTGGAGACAGGCTTGCGGTCTTGTGGCTTGAGGTTGGAAACAGGCTTGGGGTCTTGAGGCTTGAGCTTGCAGACAGGCATGTGGTCTTGAGGCTGGAGCTTGGATACAGTCTGGGGTTCTTGACACTGGAGCTTGGAGACAGGCTGGGGGTCTTGAGGCTTGAGCTAAGCGACAGGCTGGGGGTCTATAGGCTTGAGCTTTGAGACAGGCTTGGGGTCTTGAGGCTTGGGCTTGGAGACAGGCTTGGGATCCTGAGGCTTGAGCTTTTAGACAAGCTGGGGGTCTTGAGGCTTGAGATTGGAGACAGGCTTAGTAGTCTATGCTAGAGTTTAGAGACAGGCTCGGGGTCTCGAGGCTTGAGCTTGGAGACAGGCTTGTAGTCTTGAGGCTTGAGCTTGGATACAGGCTTGGGGTCTTGAGGCTTGACTTGGAGTCAGGCTTCGGGTCTTGAGGCTTGAGCTTGGATACAGGCTCGGGTTCTTGAGGCTTCAACTTGGAGACAGGTTTGGGGTCTTGAGGCTTGAATTTGGAGACAGGCTTGGGGTTTTGAAGCCTGTGCTTTGACACAGGCTTGGGTCTTGAGGCTTGAGCTTGGCGACAGACTTGAGGTATTGAGGCTTGAGCTTGGAGAGAAACTTGGGGTCATGAGGTTTGATCTTGGAGACAGGCTTGGGGTGTTGAGGCTTGAGCTTGGAGACAGGCTTGGGGTGTTGAGGCTTGATCTTGTAGACTGGCTTGGGATGTTGAGGCTTGAGCTTGCAGACAGGCATGTGGTCTTGAGGCTGGAGCTTGGAGACAGGCTGGGGTTCTTGACACTGGAGCTTGGAGACAGGCTCGGGGTCTTGAGGCTTGAGCTTGGAGACAGGCTCGGGGTCTTGAGGCTTGAGCTTGGCGACAGGCCTGGGGTCTTGAGGCTTGAGCTTGGAGACAGGCTCGGGTTCTTGAGGCTTGAGGTTGGAGACAGGTTTGGGTCTTGAGGTTTGAGCTTGGAGACAGGCTTGAGGTATTGAGGCTTGAGCTTGGAGAGAAGCTTGGGGTCATGCGGTTTGATCTTGGAGACAGGCTTGGGGTGTTGAGGCTTGAGCTTGGAGACAGGCTTGGGGTGTTGAGGCTTGATCTTGTAGACAGGCTTGGGATGTTGAGGCTTGAGCTTGTATACAGGTTTGCGGTCTTGACGCTTCAGGTTGCAGACAGGCTTGGGGTCTTGTGGCTTGAGCTTGGAGACAGGCTTGGGGTCTTGAGGCTTGAGCTTGCAGACAGGCATGTGGTCTTGAGGCTGGAGCTTGGAGACAGGCTGGGGTTCTTGACACTGGAGCATGGAGACAGGCTCGGGGTCTTGAGGCTTGAGCTTGGAGACAGGCTCGGGGTCTTGAGGCTTGAGCTTGGCGACAGGCCTGGGGTCTTGAGGCTTGAGCTTGGAGACAGGCTCGGGTTCTTGAGGCTTGAGGTTGGAGACAGGTTTGGGGTCTTGAGGTTTGAGCTTGGAGACAGGCTTGGGGTCTTGAGGCTTGAGTTTGGAGACAGGCTTGGGGTGTTGAGGCTTGAGCTTGGAGACAGGCTTGGGGTGTTGAGGCTTGATCTTGGAGACAGGCTTGGGATGTTGGGGCTTGAGCTTGGAGACAGGCTGGGGGTCTTGAGGCTTGAGCTTGGAGAGCGGCTGGAGGTCTTGAGGCTTGAGCTTGTATACAGGCTTGGGGTCTTGAGGCTTCAGGTTGGAGACAGGCTTGGGGTCTTCAGCATGGAGACAGTCTTGGGGTCTTGAGGCTTGAGCTTGCAGACAGGCATGTGGTCTTGAGGCTGGAGCTTGGAGACAGGCTTGGTGTCTTGAGGCTTGGGCTTGGAGGCAGGCTTGTTGTCTTGAGGCATGAGCTTGGTGACAGGCTCGGGGTCTTGAGGCTTGAGCTTGTAGACAGGCTTGGGGTCTTGAGGCTTGAGCTTGGAGACAGGCTCGGGGTCTTGAGGCTTCAGCTTGGAGACAGGCTTGAGGTCGTGAGGCTTGATCTTGGAGACGGGCTTGGGGTCTTGAGGCTTGAGCTTGGAGACAGGCAGGGGGTCTTGCGGCTTGAGCTGGCGACAGGCTCGGGGTCTTGAGGCTTGAGCTTGGATACAGGCTTGGGGTCTTGAGGCTTGAGCATGAAGATAGGCGTGGGGTCTTGAGGCTTGAGCTTGCAGAGAGGTTTGGGTCCTGAGGCTTGAGCTTGGAGACATACTTGGGGTCTTGAGGCTTGAGCTTGCAGACAGGCATGTGGTCTTGAGGCTGGAGCTTGGATACAGTCTGGGGTTCTTGACACTGGAGCTTGGAGACAGGCTTGGGGTCTTGAGGCTTGGGCTTGGAGACAGGCTTGTTGTCTTGAGGCATGAGCTTGGTGACAGGCTCGGGGTCTTGAGGCTTGAGCTTGGAGACAGGCTTGGGGTCTTGAGACTTGAGCTTGGAGACAGGCTCGGGGTCTTTAGGCTTGAGCTTGGAGACAGGCTTGAGGTCTTGAGGCTTGAGCTTGGAGACAGGCTTGGGGTCTTGAGGCTTGAGCTTGGTGACAGGCTCGGGTTCTTGAGGCTTGAGCTTGGAGACAGGTTTGGGGTCATGAGGCTTGATCTTGGCGACAGTCATGAGGTATTGAGGCTTGAGCTTGGAGAGAAGCTTGGGGTCATGAGGCTTGATCTTGGAGACAGGCTTGGGGTTTTGAGGCTTGAGCTTGGAGATTTAGGCTTGAGGTCGGAGACAGGCTTGGGATCCTGAGGCTTGAGCTTTTAGACAAGCTGGTGGTCTTGAGGCTTGAGATTGGAGACAGGCTTAGTGAGTCTATGCTAGAGTTTAGAGACAGGCTTGGGGTCTCGAGGCTTGAGCTTGGAGTCAGGCTTGCAGTCTTGAGGCTTGAGCTTGGAGACAGGCTTGGGGTGTTGAGGCTTGATCTTAGAGACTGGCTTGGGATGTTGAGGCTTGAGCTTGGAGACAGGCTGGGGGTCTTGAGGCTTGAGCTTGGAGAGCGGCTGTACGTCTTGAGTGTTGAGCTTGGAGACAGGCTTGGGGTCTTCAGCTTGAAGACAGTCTTGGGGTCTTGAGGCTTGAGCTTGCAGACAGGCATGTGGTCTTGATGCTGGAGCTTGGAGACAGGCTTGGGGTCTTGAGGCTTGGGCTTGGAGACAGGCTTGTTGTCTTGAGGCATGAGCTTGGTGACAGGCTCGGGGTCTTGAGGCTTCAGCTTGGAGACAGGCTTGGGGTCTTGATGCTTGAGCTTGGAGACAGGCTCGGGGTCTTGAGGGTTGAGCTTGGAGACAGGCTTGAGGTCTTGAGGCTTGAGCTTCGAGACCAGCTTGGGGTCTTGAGGCTTGAGCTTGGAGACAGGCTCGGGTTCTTGAGGCTTGAGTTTGGAGATAGGTTTGGGGTCATGAGGTTTGATCTTGGAGACGGGCTTGGGGTCTTGAGGCTTGAGCTTGGAGACAGGCAGGGGGTCTTGCGGCTTGAGCTGGCGACAGGCTCGGGGTCTTGAGGCTTGAACTTGGATACAGGCTTGGGGTCTTGAGGCTTGAGCATGAAGATAGCGTGGGGACGAGGCTTGAGCTTGGTGAGAGGCTTGGGTCTTGAGGCTTGAGCTTGGAGACATACTTGGGGTCTTGAGGCTTGAGCTTGGAGATAGGTTTGAGCTTGGACACAGGTTTGGGGTTTTCAGGCTAGAGCTTTGAGACAGGCTTGGCGTATCGTGGCTTGAGCTTGGAGAAAGGCTCGGGGTCTTGAGGCTTGAGCTTGGAGACAGGCTTTGGGACTTGAGGCTTGAGCTTGGAGACAGGCTTGCGGTCTTGTGGCTTGAGGTTGGAGACAGGCTTGGGGTCTTGAGGCTTGAGCTTGCAGACAGGCATGTGGTCTTGAGGCTGGAGCTTGGCTACAGTCTGGGGTTCTTGACACTGGAGCTTGGAGACAGGCCGGGGGTCTTGAGGCTTGAGCTTAGCGACAGGCTGGGGGTCTTTAGGCTTGAGCTTGGAGACAGGCTTGTAGTCTTGAGGCTTGAGCTTGGATACAGGCTTGGGGTCTTCAGCTTGAAGACAGTCTTGGGGTCTTGAGGCTTGAGCTTGCAGACAGGCATGTGGTCTTGAGGCTGGAGCTTGGAGACAGGCTTGGGGTCTTGAGGCTTGGGCTTGGAGACAGGCTTGTTGTCTTGAGGCATGAGCTTGGTGACAGGCTCGGGGTCTTGAGGCTTCAGCTTGGAGACAGGCTTGGGGTCTTGATGCTTGAGCTTGCAGACAGGCTCGGGTTCTTGAGGCTTCAACTTGGAGACAGGTTTGGGGTCTTGAGGCTTGAGCTTGGAGACAGGCTTGGGGTTTTGAAGCCTGTGCTTTGACACAGGCTTGGGTCTTGAGGCTTGAGCTTGGCGACAGACTTGAGGTATTGAGGCTTGAGCTTGGATACAGGCTTGGGGTCTTGAGGCTTGAGCATGAAGATAGCGTGGGGTCTTGAGGCTTGAGCTTGCAGAGAGGCTTGGGTCTTGAGGCTTGAGCTTGGAGACATACTTGGGGTCTTGAGGCTTGAGCTTGGAGATAGGTTTGAGCTTGGACACAGGTTTGGGGTTTTCAGGCTAGAGCTTTGAGACAGGCTTGGAGTATCGTGGCTTGAGCTTGGAGAAAGACTCGGGGTCTTGAGGCTTGAGCTTGGAGACAGGCTTTGGGACTTGAGGCTTGAGCTTGGGGACAGGCTTGCGGTCTTGTGGCTTGAGGTTGGAAACAGGCTTGGGGTCTTGAGGCTTGAGTTTGCAGACAGGCATGTGGTCTTGAGGCTGGAGCTTGGATACAGTCTGGGGTTCTTGACACTGGAGCTTGGAGACAGGCTGGGGGTCTTGAGGCTTGAGCTTAGCGACAGGCTGGGGGTCTTTAGGCTTGAGCTTGGAGACAGGCTTGGGGTCTTGAGGCTTGAGCTTGGAGACAGGCTTGGGGTTTTGAAGCCTGTGCTTTGACACAGGCTTGGGTCTTGAGGCTTGAGGTTGGCGACAGAGTTGAGGTATTGAGGCTTCAGCTTGGATACAGGCTTGGGGTCTTGAGGCTTGAGCATGAAGATAGTGTGGCGTCTTGAGGCTTGAGCTTGCAGAGAGGCTTGGGTCTTGAGGCTTGAGCTTGGAGACATACTTGGGGTCTTGAGGCTTGAGCTTGGAGATAGGTTTGAGCTTGGACACAGGTTTGGGGTTTTCAGGCTAGAGCTTTGAGACAGGCTTGGGGTATCGTGGCTTGAGCTTGGAGAAAGGCTCGGGGTCTTGAGGCTTGAGCTTGGAGACAGGCTTTGGGACCTGAGGCTTGAGCTTGGAGACAGGCTTGCGGTCTTGTGGCTTGAGGTTGGAAACAGGCTTGGGGTCTTGAGGCTTGAGCTTGCAGACAGGCATGTGGTCTTGAGGCTGGAGCTTGGATACAGTCTGGGGTTCTTGACACTGGAGCTTGGAGACAGGCTGGGGGTCTTGAGGCTTGAGCTTAGCGACAGGCTTGTTGTCTTGAGGCATGAGCTTGGTGACAGGCTCGGGGTCTTGAGGCTTGAGCTTGGAGACAGGCTTGGGGTCTTGAGACTTGAGCTTGGAGACAGGCTCGGGGTCTTTAGGCTTGAGCTTGGAGACAGGCTTGAGGTCTTGAGGCTTGAGCTTGGAGACAGGCTTGGGGTCTTGAGGCTTGAGCTTGGTGACAGGCTCGGGTTCTTGAGGCTTGAGCTTGGAGACAGGTTTGGGGTCATGAGGCTTGATCTTGGCGACAGTCTTGAGGTATTGAGGCTTGAGCTTGGAGAGAAGCTTGGGGTCATGAGGCTTGATCTTGGAGACAGGCTTGGGGTTTTGAGGCTTGAGCTTGGAGATTTAGGCTTGAGGTCGGAGACAGGCTTGGGATCCTGAGGCTTGAGCTTTTAGACAAGCTGGTGGTCTTGAGGCTTGAGATTGGAGACAGGCTTAGTGAGTCTATGCTAGAGTTTAGAGACAGGCTTGGGGTCTCGAGGCTTGAGCTTGGAGTCAGGCTTGCAGTCTTGAGGCTTGAGCTTGGATACTGGCTTGGGGTGTTGAGGCTTGAGCTTGGAGACAGGCTTGGGGTGTTGAGGCTTGATCTTAGAGACTGGCTTGGGATGTTGAGGCTTGAGCTTGGAGACAGGCTGGGGGTCTTGAGGCTTGAGCTTGGAGAGCGGCTGGACGTCTTGAGTGTTGAGCTTGGAGACAGGCTTGGGGTCTTCAGCTTGAAGACAGTCTTGGGGTCTTGAGGCTTGAGCTTGCAGACAGGCATGTGGTCTTGATGCTGGAGCTTGGAGACAGGCTTGGGGTCTTGAGGCTTGGGCTTGGAGACAGGCTTGTTGTCTTGAGGCATGAGCTTGGTGACAGGCTCGGGGTCTTGAGGCTTCAGCTTGGAGACAGGCTTGGGGTCTTGATGCTTGAGCTTGGAGACAGTCTCGGGGTCTTGAGGCTTGAGCTTGGAGACAGGCTTGAGGTCTTGAGGCTTGAGCTTGGAGACCAGCTTGGGGTCTTGAGGCTTGAGCTTGGAGACAGGCTCGGGTTCTTGAGGCTTGAGTTTGGAGATAGGTTTGGGGTCATGAGGTTTGATCTTGGAGACGGGCTTGGGGTCTTGAGGCTTGAGCTTGGAGACAGGCAGGGGGTCTTGCGGCTTGAGCTGGCGACAGGCTCGGGGTCTTGAGGCTTGAAATTGGATACAGGCTTGGGGTCTTGAGGCTTGAGCATGAAGATAGCGTGGGGACTTGAGGCTTGAGCTTGCAGAGAGGCTTGGGTCTTGAGGCTTGAGCTTGGAGACATACTTGGGGTCTTGAGGCTTGAGCTTGGAGATAGGTTTGGGCTTGGACACAGGTTTGGGGTTTTCAGGCTAGAGCTTTGAGACAGGCTTGGGGTATCGTGGCTTGAGCTTGGAGAAAGGCTCGGGGTCTTGAGGCTTGAGCTTGGAGACAGGCTTTGGGACTTGAGGCTTGAGCTTGGAGACAGGCTTGCGGTCATGTGGCTTGAGGTTGGAGACAGGCTTGGGGTCTTGAGGCTTGAGCTTGCAGACAGGCATGTGGTCTTGAGGCTGGAGCTTGGATACAGTCTGGGGTTCTTGACACTGGAGCTTGGAGACAGGCCGGGGGTCTTGAGGTTTGAGCTTAGCGACAGGCTGGGGGTCTTTAGGCTTGAGCTTGGAGACAGGCTTGTAGTCTTGAGGCTTGAGCTTGGATACAGGCTTGGGGTCTTCAGCTTGAAGACAGTCTTGGGGTCTTGAGGCTTGAACTTGCAGACAGGCATGTGGTCTTGAGGCTGGAGCTTGGAGACAGGGTTGGGGTCTTGAGGCTTGGGCTTGGAGACAGGCTTGTTGTCTTGAGGCATGAGCTTGGTGACAGGCTCGGGGTCTTGAGGCTTCAGCTTGGAGACAGGCTTGGGGTCTTGATGCTTGAGCTTGGAGACAGGCTCGGGGTCTTGAGGCTTGAGCTTGGAGACAGGCTTGAGGTCTTGAGGCTTGAGCTTGGAGACCAGCTTGGGGTCTTGAGGCTTGAGCTTTGAGACAGGCTCGGGTTCTTGAGGCTTGAGTTTGGAGATAGGTTTGGGGTCATGAGGTTTGATCTTGGAGACGGGCTTGGGGTCTTGAGGCTTGAGCTTGGAGACAGGCAGGGGGTCTTGCGGCTTGAGCTGGCGACAGGCTCGGGGTCTTGAGGCTTGAACTTGGATACAGGCTTGGGGTCTTGAGGCTTGAGCATGAAGATAGCGTGGGGAATTGAGGCTTGAGCTTGCAGAGAGGCTTGGGTCTTGAGGCTTGAGCTTGGAGACATACTTGGGGTCTTGAGGCTTGAGCTTGCAGACAGGCATGTGGTCTTGAGGCTGGAGCTTGGATACAGTCTGGGGTTCTTGACACTGGAGCTTGGAGACAGGCTGGGTGTCTTGAGGCTTGAGCTTAGCGACAGGCTGGGGGTTTTTAGGCTTGAGCTTGGAGACAGGCTTGGGGTCTTGAGGCTTGGGCTTGGAGACAGGCTTGGGATCCTGAGGCTTGAGCTTTTAGATAGGCTGGGGGTCTTGAGGCTTGAGATTGGAGACAGGCTTAGTAGTCTATGCTAGAGTTTAGAGACAGGCTCGGGGTCTCGAGGCTTGAGCTTGGAGACAGGCTTGTAGTCTTGAGGCTTGAGCTTGGATACAGGCTTGGGGTCTTGAGGCTTGAGCTTAGAGTCAGGCTTGGGGTCTTGAGGCTTGAGCTTGGAGACAGGCTTGGGGTTTTGAAGCCTGTGCTTTGACACAGGCTTGGGTCTTGAGGCTTGAGCTTGGCGACAGACTTGAGGTATTGAGGCTTGAGCTTGGAGAGAAGCTTGGGGTCATGAGGTTTGATCTTGGAGACAGGCTTGGGGTGTTGAGGCTTGAGCTTGGAGACAGGCTTGGGGTGTTGAGGCTTGATCTTGTAGACAGGCTTGGGATGTTGAGGCTTGAGCTTGTATACAGGTTTGCGGTCTTGACGCTTCAGGTTGCAGAGAGGCTTGGGGTCTTGTGGCTTGAGCTTGGAGACAGGCTTGGGGTCTTGAGGCTTGAGCTTGCAGACAGGCATGTGGTCTTGAGGCTGGAGCTTGGAGACAGGCTGGGGTTCTTGACACTGGAGCTTGGAGACAGGCTCGGGGTCTTGAGGCTTGAGCTTGGAGACAGGCTCGGGGTCTTGAGGCTTGAGCTTGGCGACAGGCCTGGGGTCTTGAGGCTTGAGCTTGGAGACAGGCTCGGGTTCTTGAGGCTTGAGGTTGGAGACAGGTTTGGGGTCTTGAGGTTTGAGCTTGGAGACAGGCTTGGGGTCTTGAGGCTTGAGTTTGGAGACAGGCTTGGGGTGTTGAGGCTTGAGCTTGGAGACAGGCTTGGGGTGTTGAGGCTTGATCTTGGAGACAGGCTTGGGATGTTGGGGCTTGAGCTTGGAGACAGGCTGGGGGTCTTGAGGCTTGAGCTTGGAGAGCGGCTGGAGGTCTTGAGGCTTGAGCTTGTATACAGGCTTGGGGTCTTGAGGCTTCAGGTTGGAGACAGGCTTGGGGTCTTCAGCTTGGAGACAGTCTTGGGGTCTTGAGGCTTGAGCTTGCAGACAGGCATGTGGTCTTGAGGCTGGAGCTTGGAGACAGGCTTGGGGTCTTGAGGCTTGGGCTTGGAGGCAGGCTTGTTGTCTTGAGGCATGAGCTTGGTGACAGGCTCGCGGTCTTGAGGCTTGAGCTTGGAGACAGGCTTGGGGTCTTGAGGCTTGAGCTTGGAGACAGGCTCGGGGTCTTGAGGCTTGAGCTTGGAGACAGGCTTGAGGTCTTGAGGCTTGAGATTGGAGACAGGCTTGGGGTCTTGAGGCTTGAGCTTGGAGACAGTCTCGGGTTCTTGAGGCTTGAGCTTGGAGACAGGTTTGGGGTCATGAGGCTTGATCTTGGAGAGGGGCTTGGGGTCTTGAGGCTTGAGCTTGGAGACAGGCAGGGGGTCTTGCGGCTTGAGCTGGCGACAGGCTCGGGGTCTTGAGGCTTGAGCTTGGATACAGGCTTGGGGTCTTGAGGCTTGAGCATGAAGATAGGCGTGGGGTCTTGAGGCTTGAGCTTGCAGAGAGGCTTGGGTCCTGAGGCTTGAGCTTGGAGACATACTTGGGGTCTTGAGGCTTGAGCTTGCAGACAGGCATGTGGTCTTGAGGCTGGAGCTTGGATACAGTCTGGGGTTCTTGACACTGGAGCTTGGTGACAGGCTCGGGGTCTTGAGGCTTGAGCTTGGAGACAGGCTTGGGGTCTTGAGACTTGAGCTTGGAGACAGGCTCGGGGTCTTTAGGCTTGAGCTTGGAGACAGGCTTGAGGTCTTGAGGCTTGAGCTTGGAGACAGGCTTGGGGTCTTGAGGCTTGAGCTTGGTGACAGGCCCGGGTTCTTGAGGCTTGAGCTTGGAGACAGGTTTGGGGTCATGAGGCTTGATCTTGGCGACAGTCTTGAGGTATTGAGGCTTGAGCTTGGAGAGAAGCTTGGGGTCATGAGGCTTGATCTTGGAGACAGGCTTGGGATCCTGAGGCTTGAGCTTTTAGACAAGCTGGTGGTCTCGAGGCTTGAGCTTGGAGTCAGGCTTGCAGTCTTGAGGCTTGAGCTTGGATACTGGCTTGGGGTGTTGAGGCTTGAGCTTGGAGACAGGCTTGGGGTGTTGAGGCTTGATCTTAGAGACTGGCTTGGGATGTTGAGGCTTGAGCTTGGAGACAGGCTGGGGGTCTTGAGGCTTGAGCTTGGAGAGCGGCTGGACGTCTTGAGTCTTGAGCTTGGAGACAGGCTTGGGGTCTTGAGGCTTGAGCTTGTATACAGGCTTGGGGTCTTGAGGCTTCAGGTTGGAGACAGGCTTGGGGTCTTCAGCTTGAAGACAGTCTTGGGGTCTTGAGGCTTGAGCTTGCAGACAGGCATGTGGTCTTGAGGCTGGAGCTTGGAGACAGGCTTGCAGTCTTGAGGCTTGAGCTTGGATACTGGCTTGGGGTCTTGAGACTTGAGCTTGGAGTCAGGCTTGCAGTCTTGAGGCTTGAGCTTGGATACTGGCTTGGGGCTTGATGCTTGAGCTTGGAGTCAGGCTTGGGGTCTTGAGGCTTGAGCTTGGAGACAGTCTCGGGGTCTTGAGGCTTGAGCTTGGATACTGGCTTGGGGTCTTGAGGCTTGAGCTTGGAGTCAGGCTTGGGGTCTTGAGGCTTGAGCTTGGAGACAGTCTCGGGGTCTTGAGGCTTGAGCTTGGATACAGGCTCGGTTTCTTGAGGCTTGAGCTTGGAGACAGGTTTTGGGTCTTGAGGCTTGAGCTGGGAGACAGGCTTGGGGTCTTTCGGGTTGAGCTGGGAGACAGGCTCGGGTTCTTGAGGCTTGAGCTTGGAGACAGGCTTGGGGTCTTCAGGCTGGAACTTGGAGACAGGCTGGGGTTCTTGACACTGGGGCTTGGAGACAGGCTCGAGGTCTTGAGGCTTGAGCTTGGAGACAGGCTCGGTGTTTTGAGGCTTGAGCTTGGAGACATGCTTGGGGTCTTGAGGCTTGAGCTTGGAGACAGGCTCGGGTTCTTGAGGCTTGAGCTTGGAGACAGGTTTGGGGTCTTGAGCTTTGAGCTTGGAGACAGGCTTGGGGTCTTGAGGCTTGAGTTTGGACACAGGCTTGGGGTGTTGAGGCTTGAGCTTGGAGACAGGCTTGGGATGTTGAGACTTGAGCTAGGAGACACGCTTGTGGTCTTGAGACTTGAGCTTGTACGCAGGTTTGGGGTCTTGAGGCTTCAGGTTGGAGACAGGCTTGGGGTCTCGAGGCTTGAGCTTGGAGTCAGGCTTGTGGTCTTGAGGCTTGAGCTTGGATACAGGCTTGGGGTCTTGAGGCTTGAGCTTGGAGTCAGGCTTGGGGTCTTGAGGCTTGAGCTTGGAGACAGTCTCGGGGTCTTGAGGCTTGAGCTTGGATACAGGCTTGGGTTCTTGAGGCTTGAGCTTGGAGACAGGTTTGGGGTCTTGAGGCTTGAGCTTGGAGACAGGCTTGGGGTCTTTAGGGTTGAGCTGGGAGACAGGCTCGGGTTCTTGAGGCTTGAGCTTGTATACAGGTTTGGGGTCTTGAGGCTTCAGGTTGGAGACAGGCTTGGGGTCTTGTGGCTTGAGCTTGGAGACAGGCTTGGGGTCTTGAGGCTGGAACTTGGAGACAGGCTGGGGTTCTTGACACTGGAGCTTGGAGACAGGCTCGGGGTCTTGAGGCTTGAGCTTGGAGACAGGCTCGGGGTCTTGAGGCTTGAGCTTGGAGACAGGCTCGGTGTTTTGAGGCTTGAGCTTGGAGACATGCTTGGGGTCTTGAGGCTTGAGCTTGGCGACAGGCTCGGGTTCTTGAGGCTTGAGCTTGGAGACAGGTTTGGGGTCTTGAGCTTTGAGCTTGGAGACAGGCTTGGGGTCTTGAGGCTTGAGTTTGGAGACAGGCTTGGGGTGTTGAGGCTTGAGCTTGGGGACAGGCTTGGGATGTTGAGGCTTGAGCTAGGAGACACGCTTGTGGTCTTGTGACTTGAGCTTGTACGCATGTTTGGGGTCTTGAGGCTTCAGGTTGGAGACAGGCTTGGGGTCTTGAGGCATGAGATTGCAGACAGGCATGTGGTCTTGAGGCTGGAGCTTGGAGACAGGCTGGGGATCTTGACACTGGAGCTTGGAGACAGGCTGGGGGTCTTGAGGGTTGAACTTGGCGACAGGCTGGGGGTCTTGAGGCTTGAGCTTGGAGACAGGCTTGGGGTCTTGATGCTTCGGCTTGGAGACAGGCTTGTGGTCTTGAGGATTGAGCTTGGAGACAGGCTCGGGGTCTTGAGGCTTGAGCTTGGAGACAGGCTCGTGGTCTTGAGGCATGAGCTTGGAGACATGCTTGGGGTCTTGAGGCCTGACCTTGGAGACAGACTTGGGGTCTTGAGGGCTGAACTTGGAGACAGGCTTGGGGCCTTGAGTCTTGAGATTGGAGAGAGGCTTGGGATCTTGAGGCTTGAGCTTGGAGACATGCTTGGGCTCTTAAGGCTTGAGCTTGGAGACAGGCTTGGGGTCTTGAAGCTTGTTCTTTGACACAGGCTTGGGTCTCGAGGCTTGAGTTTGGAGACCGAGTCGGGGTCTTGAGGCTGAAGATTGCCGACAGGCTTGAGGAAGTGAGGCTTGAGATTGGAGACAGGCAGGGGGTCTTGCGGCTTGAGCTTGGCGACAGGCTTGGTGTGTTGAGGCTTGAGCTTGGAGACAGGCTGGGGGTTTTTCAGGCTTGAGCTTGGAGACAGGCTTAGTGTCTCTAGGCTTGAGTTTGGAGACAGGCTTGGGGAGTTGAGGCTTGAGCTTGAAGAAAGGCTTGGGGTCTTGCGGCTTGCCTTGGAGACAGGCTTGGGGTCTTGAGGCTTGAGTTTGGAGACAGGCTTGGGGACTTGAGGATGGAGCTTGGAGACAGACGTGGCGTCTTGATCCTTGAGCTTGGAGACAGACTTGGGGTATTGAGGCTTGAGCTTGGAGAGAACCTCTGGGTATTGAGGCTTGAGCTTGGAGACAGGCTTTGTGTCTTGAGGCTTGAGCTTGGAGACAGGCTTGGGGTCTTGAGGCTTGAGCTTTGAGACATGTTTGGGCTCTTGAGGCTTGAGCTTGGCGACAGGCTTGACATAGTGAGGCCTTGAGCTTGGAGTGAAGCTGGGGGTCATGAGGCATGATCTTGGAGACAGGCTTGGGGTTTTTGAAGCTTGAGCTTGGAGATTTAGGCTTGAGGTTGGAGACAGGCTTTGGGATCCTGAGGCTTGAGCTTTTAGACAAGCTGGGGGTCTCGAGGCTTGAGCTTGGAGACAGGCTTGTGGTCTTGAGGCTTGAGCTTGGATACAGGCTTGGGGTCTTGAGGCTTGAGCTTGTAGACATGCTTGGAGTCTTGAGGTTTGAGCTTGGATACAGGCTCCGGGTCTTGAGGCTTGAGCTTGGCGACAGGCTTGAGCTTGGAGACAGGCTCTGGGTAATTGAGGCTTGAGCTTGGAGACAGGCTTTGTGTCTTGCGGCTTGAGCTTGGAGACAGGCTTGCGGTCTTGTGGCTTGAGCTTGGAGACAGGCTTGAGATCTTGAGGCTTGAGCTTGCAGACAGTTATGTGGTGTTGAGGCTGGAGCTTGGATACAGGCTGGGGGTCTTGAGGCTTGAGGCATGGCGACAGGCTGGGGGTCTTGAGGCTTGAGCTTGGAGACAGCTTGGGGTCATGAGGCTTGGACTTGGAGACAGGCTTGTTGTCCTGAGGCATGAGCGTGTGGAGACAGGCTTGGGGTCTTGAGGCTTGAGCTTGGAGACCGGCTCGGGGTCTTGAGGCTTGAGCTTGGAGACAGGCTTGAGGTCTTGAGGCCTTGAGCTTGGAGACATGCTTGGGGTCTTGAGGCTGAGCTTGGAAACACGTTCTGGGTCTTGAGGCTAGAGCTTGGAGACAGTTCAGGGGTTTTGAGGCTTGAGCTTGGAGATTTAGGCTTGAGGTTGGAGACAGGCTTGGGATCCTGAGGCTCGAGCTTGGAGACAGACTGGGGGTATTGAGGCTTGGGATTGGAGACAGGCAGGGTGTCTTGAGGCTTGAGCTTGGCGACAGGCTTGAGGTATTGAGGCTTGAGCTTGGAGAGAAGCTTTGGGTCATGAGGCTTGATCTTGGAGACAGCCTTGGGGTTTCGAGGCTTGAGCTTGGAGATTTAGGCTTGAGGTTGGAGACAGGCTTGGGGTCTTGAGGCTTGAGCTTGGAGTCAGGCTTGGGGTCTTGAGGCTTGAGCTTGTAGACGGGCTTGGAGTCTTGAGGGTTTGAGCTTGGATACAGGCTGGGGGTCTTGAGGCTTGAGCTTGGAGTCAGGCTTGGGGCTTGAGGATTCAGCTTGGAGACAGGCTTGGGGGTCTTGAGGGTTGAGCTGGGAGACAGGCTTGGGGTCTTGAGGCTTGAGCTTGGAGACAGGCAGGGGGTCTTGCGGCTTGAGCTGGCGGCAGGCTCGGGGTCTTGAGGCTTGAGCTTGCAGACAGGCATGTGGTCTTGAGGCTGGAGCTTGGAGACAGGCTTGGGGTCTTGAGGCTTGGGCTTGGAGACAGGCTTGTTGTCTTGAGGCATGAGCTTGGTGACAGGCTCGGTGTCTTGAGGCTTCAGCTTGGAGACAGGCTCGGGGTCTTGAGGCTTGAGCTTGGAGACAGGCTTGGGGTCTTGAGGCTTGAGCTTGGAGACCGGCTCGGGTTCTTGAGGCTTGAGCTTGCAGAGAGGCTTGGTTCTTGAGGCTTGAGCTTGGAGACATACTTGGGGTCTTGAGGCTTGAGCTTGGAGATAGGTTTGAGCTTGGACACAGGTTTGGGGTTTTCAGGCTAGAGCTTTGAGACAGGCTTGGGGTATCGTGGCTTGAGCTTAGAGAAAGGCTCGGGGTCTTGAGGCTTGAGCTTGGAGTCAGGCTTGGGGTCTTGAGGCTTGAGTTTGGAGACAGGCTTGGGGTGTTGAGGCTTGAGCTTGGGGACAGGCTTGGGATGTTGAGGCTTGAGCTAGGAGACACGCTTGTGGTCTTGTGACTTTGAGCTTGTACGCATGTTTGGGTCTTGAGGCTTCAGGGTTGGAGACAGGCTTGGGGTCTTGAGGCATGAGATTGCAGACAGGCATGTGGTCTTGAGCCTGGAGCTTGGAGACAGGCTGGGGATCTTGACACTTGGGAGCTTGGAGACAGGCTGGGGTCTTGAGGCTTGAGCTTGGCGACAGGCTGGGGGTCTTGAGGCTTGAGCTTGGAGACAGGCTTGGGGTCATGAGGCTTGGACTTGGAGACAGGCTTGTTGTCCTGAGGCATGAGCGTGGAGACAGGCTTGGGGTCTTGAGGCTTGAGCTTGGAGACCGGGCTCGGGGTCTTGAGGCTTGAGCTTGGAGACAGGCTTGAGGTCTTGAGGCTTGAGCTTGGAGACAGGCTTGGGGTCTTGAGGCTTGAGCTTGGAAACAGGTTCTGGGTCTTGAGGCTAGAGCTTGGAGACAGTTCAGGGGTTTTGAGGCTTGAGCTTGGAGATTTAGGCTTGAGGTTGGAGACAGGCTTGGGATCCTGAGGCTCGAGCTTGGAGACAGACTGGGGGTATTGAGGCTTGGGATTGGAGACAGGCAGGGTGTCTTGAGGCTTGAGCTTGGCGACAGGCTTGAGGTATTGAGGCTTGAGCTTGGAGAGAAGCTTTGGGTCATGAGGCTTGATCTTGGAGACAGGCTTGGGGTTTCGAGGCTTGAGCTTGGAGATTTAGGCTTGAGGTTGGAGACAGGCTTGGGGTCTTGAGGCTTGAGCTTGGAGTCAGGCTTGGGGTCTTGAGGCTTGAGCTTGTAGACGGGCTTGGAGTCTTGAGGTTTGAGCTTGGATATAGGCTGGGGGTCTTGAGGCTTGAGCTTGGAGTCAGGCTTGGGGCTTGAGGATTCAGCTTGGAGACAAGCTTGGGGTCTTGAGGTTGAGCTGGGAGACAGGCTTGGGGTCTTGAGGCTTGAGCTTGGAGACAGGCAGGGGGTCTTGCGGCTTGAGCTGGCGGCAGGCTCGGGGTCTTGAGGCTTGAGCTTGCAGACAGGCATGTGGTCTGAGGCTGGAGCTTGGAGACAGGCTTGGGGTCTTGAGGCTTGGGCTTGGAGACAGGCTTGTTGTCTTGAGGCATGAGCTTGGTGACAGGCTCGGTGTCTTGAGGCTTCAGCTTGGAGACAGGCTCGGGGTCTTGAGGCTTGAGCTTGGAGACAGGCTTGGGGTCTTGAGGCTTGAGCTTGGAGACAGGCTCGGGTTCTTGAGGCTTGAGCTTGCAGAGAGGCTTGGGTCTTGAGGCTTGAGCTTGGAGACATACTTGGGGGTCTTGAGGCTTGAGCTTGGAGATAGGTTTGAGCTTGGACACAGGTTTGGGGTTTTCAGGCTAGAGCTTTGAGACAGGCTTGGGGTAATCGTGGCTTGAGATTGGAGAAAGGCTCGGGGTCTTGAGGCTTGAGCTTGGAGTCAGGCTTGGGGTCTTGAGGCTTGAGTTT
Source organism: Mobula birostris (assembly GCF_030028105.1). Lineage (NCBI taxonomy): Eukaryota > Metazoa > Chordata > Chondrichthyes > Myliobatiformes > Myliobatidae > Mobula > Mobula birostris. Next base: position 4,758,343 of record NC_092393.1, read on the forward strand.
GGAGACAGGCTTGGGGTGTTGAGGCTTGAGCTTGGGGACAGGCTTGGGATGTTGAGGCTTGAGCTAGGAGACACGCTTGTGGTCTTGTGACTTGAGCTTGTACGCATGTTTGGGGTCTTGAGGCTTCAGGTTGGAGACAGGCTTGGGGTCTTGAGGCATGAGATTGCAGACAGGCATGTGGTCTTGAGGCTGGAGCTTGGAGACAGGCTGGGGATCTTGACACTGGAGATTGGAGACAGGCTGGGGGTCTTGAGGGTTGAACTTGGCGACAGGCTGGGGGTCTTGAGGCTTGAGCTTGGAGACAGGCTTGGGGTCTTGATGCTTCGGCTTGGAGACAGGCTTGTGGTCTTGAGGATTGAGCTTGGAGACAGGCTCGGGGTCTTGAGGCTTGAGCTTGGAGACAGGCTCGTGGTCTTGAGGCATGAGCTTGGAGACATGCTTGGGGTCTTGAGGCCTGACCCTTGGAGACAGACTTGGGGTCTTGAGGGCTGAACTTGGAGACAGGCTTGGGGCCTTGAGTCTTGAGATTGGAGAGAGGCTTGGGATCTTGAGGCTTGAGCTTGGAGACATGCTTGGGCTCTTAAGGCTTGAGCTTGGAGACAGGCTTGGGGTCTTGAAGCTTGTTCTTTGACACAGGCTTGGGTCTCGAGGCTTGAGTTTGGAGACAGAGTCGGGGGTCTTGAGGCTGAAGATTGCCGACAGGCTTGAGGTAGTGAGGCTTGAGATTGGAGACAGGCAGGGGGTCTTGCGGCTTGAGCTTGGCGACAGGCTTGGGGTGTTGAGGCTTGAGCTTGGAGAGAGGCTCTGGGTATTGAGGCTTGAGCTTGGAGACAGGCTTTGGTGTCTTGAGGCTTGAGCTTGGAGACAGGCTTGGGGTCTTGAGGCTTGAGCTTTGAGACATGTTTGGGCTCTGAGGCTTGAGCTTGGCGACAGGCTTGACGTAGTGAGGCTTGAGCTTGGAGTGAAGCTGGGGGTCATGAGGCTTGATCTTGGAGACAGGCTTGGGGTTTTGAAGCTTGAGCTTGGAGATTTAGGCTTGAGGTTGGAGACAGGCTTGGGATCCTGAGGCTTGAGCTTTTAGACAAGCTGGGGGTCTCGAGGCTTGAGCTTGGAGACAGGCTTGTGGTCTTGAGGCTTGAGCTTGGATACAGGCTTGGGGTCTTGAGGCTTGAGCTTGTAGACATGCTTGGAGTCTTGAGGTTTGAGCTTGGATACAGGCTCCGGGTCTTGAGGCTTGAGCTTGGCGACAGGCTTGAGCTTGGAGACAGGCTCTGGGTATTGAGGCTTGAGCTTGGAGACAGGCTTTGTGTCTTGCGGCTTGAGCTTGGAGACAGGCTTGCGGTCTTGTGGCTTGAGCTTGGAGACAGGCTTGAGATCTTGAGGCTTGAGCTTGCAGACAGTTATGTGGTGTTGAGGCTGGAGCTTGGATACAGGCTGGGGGTCTTGAGGCTTGAGCTTGGCGACAGGCTGGGGGGTCTTGAGGCTTGAGCTTGGAGACAGGCTTGGGGTCATGAGGCTTGGACTTGGAGACAGGCTTGTTGTCCTGAGGCATGAGCGTGGAGACAGGCTTGGGGTCTTGAGGCTTGAGCTTGGAGACCGGCTCGGGGTCTTGAGGCTGGAGCTTGGAGACAGGCTTGAGGTCTTGAGGCTTGAGCTTGGAGACAGGCTTGGGGTCTTGAGGCTTGAGCTTGGAAACAGGTTCTGGTCTTGAGGCTTGAGCTTGGAGACAGTTCAGGGGTTTTGAGGCTTGAGCTTGGAGATTTAGGCTTGAGGTGGAGACAGGCTTGGGATCCTGAGGCTCGAGCTTGGAGACAGACTGGGGGTATTGAGGGTTGGGATTGGAGACAGGCAGGGTGTCTTGAGGCTTGAGCTTGGCGACAGGCTTGAGGTATTGAGGCTTGAGCTTGGAGAGAAGCTTTGGGTCATGAGGCTTGATCTTGGAGACAGGCTTGGGGTTTCGAGGCTTGAGCTTGGAGATTTAGGCTTGAGGTTTGGAGACAGGCTTGGGGTCTTGAGGCTTGAGCTTGGAGTCAGGCTTGGGTCTTGAGGCTTGAGCTTGTAGACGGGCTTGGAGTCTTGAGGTTGAGCTTGGATACAGGCTGGGGGTCTTGAGGCTTGAGCTTGGAGTCAGGCTTGGGGCTTGAGGATTCAGCTTGGAGACAGGCTTGGGGTCTTGAGGGTTGAGCTGGGGAGACAGGCTTGGGGTCTTGAGGCTTGAGCTTGGAGACAGGCAGGGGGTCTTGCGGCTTGAGCTGGCGGCAGGCTCGGGGTCTTGAGAGCTTGAGCTTGCAGACAGGCATGTGGTCTTGAGGCTGGAGCTTGGAGACAGGCTTGGGTTCTTGAGGCTTGGGCTTGGAGACAGGCTTGTTGTCTTGAGGCATGAGCTTGGTGACAGGCTCGGTGTCTTGAGGCTTCAGCTTGGAGACAGGCTCGGGGTCTTGAGGCTTGAGCTTGGAGACAGGCTTGGGGTCTTGAGGCTTGAGCTTGGAGACAGGCTCGGGTTCTTGAGGGCTTGAGCTTGGAGACAGGCTTGGGGTTTTCAGGCTAGAGCTTTGAGGACAGGCTTGGGGTTATCGTGGCTTGAGCTTGGAGGAAAGGCTCGGGGTCTTGAGGCTTGAGCTTGGAGTCAGGCTTGTAGTCTTGAGGCTTGAGCTTGGAGACAGGCTCGGGGTCTTGAGGCTTGAGCTTGGAGACAGGCTCGGTGTTTTGAGGCTTGAGCTTGGAGACATGCTTGGGGTCTTGAGGCTTGAGCTTGGAGACAGGCTCGGGTTCTTGAGGCTTGAGCTTGGAGACAGGTTTGGGGCCTTGAGCTTTGAGCTTGGAGACAGGCTTGGGGTCTTGAGTCTTGAGTTTGGAGACAGGCTTGGGGTGTTGAGGCTTGAACTTGGAGACAGGCTTGGGATGTTGAGGCTTGAGCTAGGAGACAGGCTGGGGGTCTTGAGGCTTGCGCTTGGAGAGACGCTTGTGGTCTTGAGACTTGAGCTTGTACGCAGGTTTGGGGTCTTGAGGCTTCAGGTTGGAGACAGGCTTGGGGTCTTGTGGCATGAGATTGCAGACAGGCATGTGGTCTTGAGGCTAGAGCTTGGAGACAGGCTGGGGATCTTGACACTGGAGCTTGGAGACAGGCTGGGGGTCTTGAGGCTTGAGCTTGGCGACAGGCTGGGGGTCTTGAGGCTTGAGCTTGGAGACAGGCTTGGGGTCTTGAGGCTTCGGCTTGGAGACAGGCTTGTGGTCTTGAGGCTTGAGCTTGGAGACAGGCTTGGGGTCTTGAGGCCTGACCTTGGAGACAGACTTGGGGTCTTGAGGGCTGAACTTGGAGACAGGCTTGGGGCCTTGAGTCTTGAGATTGGAGAGAGGCTTGGGGTCTTGAGGCTTGAGCTTGGAGACATGCTTGGGTTCTTGAGGCTTGAGCTTGGAGACAGGCTTGGGGTCTTGAAGCTTGTGCTTTGACACAGGCTTGGGTCTCGAGGCTTGAGTTTGGAGACAGATTCGGGGTCTTGAGGCTGAAGATTGCCAACAGGCTTGAGGTAGTGAGGCTTGAGATTGGAGACAGGCAGGGGGTCTTGCGGCTTGAGCTTGGTGACAGGCTTGGGGTGTTGAGGCTTGAGCTTGGAGACAGGCTGGGGGTTTTTCAGGCTTGAGCTTGGAGACAGGCTTAGTGTCTCTAGGCTTGAGTTTGGAGACAGGCTTGGGGAGTTGAGGCTTGAGCTTGAAGAAAGGCTTGGGGTATTGCGGCTTGCCTTGGAGACAGGCTTGGGGTCTTGATCCTTGAGCTTGGAGACAGACTTGGGGTCTTGAGGCTTGAGCTTGGAGAGAGGCTCTGGGTATTGAGGCTTGAGCTTGGAGACAGGCTTTGTGTCTTGAGGCTTGAGCTTTGAGACATGCTTGGGCTCTTGAGGCTTGAGCTTGGCGACAGGCTTGACGTAGTGAGGCTTGAGCTTGGAGTGAAGCTGGGGGTCATGAGGCTTGATCTTGGAGACAGGCTTGGGGTTTTGAAGCTTGAGCTTGGAGATTTATGCTTGAGGTTAGAGACAGGCTTGGGATCCTGAGCTTGAGCTTTTAGACAAGCTGGGGGTCTCGAGGCTTGAGCTTGGAGACAGGCTTGTGGTCTTGAGGCTTGAGCTTGGATACAGGCTTGGGGTCTTGAGGCTTGAGCTTGGAGACAGGTTTGGGGTCTTGAGGCTTCAGGTTGGAGACAGGCTTGGGGTCTTGTGGCTTGAGCTTGGAGACAGGCTTGGGGTCTTGAGGCTGGAACTTGGAGACAGGCTGGGGTTCTTGACACTGGAGCTTGGAGACAGGCTCGGGGTCTTGAGGCTTGAGCTTGGAGACAGGCTCGGGGTCTTGAGGCTTGAGCTTGGAGACAGGCTCGGTGTTTTGAGGCTTGAGCTTGGAGACATGCTTGGGGCCTTGAGGCTTGAGCTTGGAGACAGGCTCGGGTTCTTGAGGCTTGAGCTTGGAGACAGGTTTGGTGCCTCTGAGCTTTGAGCTTGGAGACAGGCTTGGGGTCTTGAGGCTTGAGTTTGGAGACAGGCTTGGGGTGTTGAGGCTTGAGCTTGGAGACAGGCTTGGGATGTTGAGGTTTGAGCTAGGAGACAGGCTGGGGGTCTTGAGGCTTGCGCTTGGAGACACGCTTGTGGTCTTGAGACTTGAGCTTGTACGCAGGTTTGGGGGTCTTCGGCTTCAGGTTGGAGACAGGCTTGGGGTCTTGAGGCATGAGATTGCAGACAGGCATGTGGTCTTGAGGCTGGAGCTTGGAGACAGGCTGGGGATCTTGACACTGGAGCTTGGAGACAGGCTGGGGGTCTTGAGGCTTGAGCTTGGCGACAGGCTGGGGGTCTTGAGGCTTGAGCTTGGAGACAGGCTTGGGGTCTTGTGGCTTCGGCTTGGAGACAGGCTTGTGGTCTTGAGGCTTGAGCTTGGAGACAGGCTCGGGGTCTTGAGGCTTGAGCTTGGAGACAGGCTCGGGGTCTTGAGGCATGAGCTTGGAGGACATGCTTGGGGTCTTGAGGCCTGACCTTGGAGACAGACTTGGGTCTTGAGGGCTGAACTTGGAGACAGGCTTGGGGCCTTGAGTCTGAGATTGGAGAGAGGCTTGGGGTCTTGAGGCTTGAGCTTGGGAGACATGCTTGGGCTCTTGAGGCTTGAGCTTGGAGACAGGCTTGGGGTCTTGAAGCTTGTGCTTTGACACAGGCTTGGGTCTCGAGGCTTGAGTTTGGAGACAGAGTCGGGGTCTTGAGGCTGAAGATTGCCGACAGGCTTGAGGTAGCGAGGCTTGAGATTGGAGACAGGCAGGGGGGTCTTGCGGCTTGAGCTTGGTGACAGGCTTGGGGTGTTGAGGCTTGATCTTGGAGACAGGCTTGGGATGTTGAGGCTTGAGCTTGGAGACAGGCTGGGGGTTTTTCAGGCTTGAGCTTGGAGACAGGCTTAGTGTCTCTAGGCTTGAGTTTGGAGACAGGCTTGGGGAGTTGAGGCTTGAGCTTGAAGAAAGGCTTGGGGTCTTGCGGCTTGCCTTGGAGACAGGCTTGGGGTCTTGAGGCTTGAGTTTGGAGACAGGCTTGGGGTCTTGAGGCTTGAGATTGGAGACAGGCTTGGGGACTTGAGGCTTGAGCTTGGAGAGAGGCTCTGGGTCTTGAGGCTTGAGCTTGGAGAGAGGCTTTGTGTCTTGAGGCTTGAGCTTTGAGACATGCTTGGGCTCTTGAGCTTGAGCTTGGCGACAGGCCTTGACGTAGTGAGGCTTGAGCTTGGAGTGAAGCTGGGGGTCATGAGGCTTGATCTTGGAGACAGGCTTGGGGTTTTGAAGCTTGAGCTTGGAGATTTAGGCTTGAGGTTAGAGACAGGCTTGGGATCCTGAGGCTTGAGCTTTTAGACAAGCTGGGGGTCTCGAGGCTTGAGCTTGGAGACAGGCTTGTGGTCTTGAGGCTTGAGCTTGGATACAGGCTTGGGGTCTTGAGGCTTGAGCTTGGAGACAGGTTTGGGGTCTTGAGGCTTCAGGTTGGAGACAGGCTTGGGGTCTTGTGGCTTGAGCTTGGAGACAGGCTTGGGTCTTGAGGCTGGAACTTGGAGACAGGCTGGGGTTCTTGACACTGGAGTTTGGAGACAGGCTCGGGGTCTTGAGGCTTGAGCTTGGAGACAGGCTCGGGGGTCTTGAGGCTTGAGCTTGGAGGACAGGCTCGGGTGTTTTGAGGCTTGAGCTTGGAGACATGCTTGGGGCCTTGAGGCTTCAGCTTGGAGACAGGCTCGGGTTCTTGAGGCTTGAGCTTGGAGACAGGTTTGGTGCCTTGAGCTTTGAGCTTGGAGACAGGCTTGGGGTCTTGAGGCTTGAGTTTGGAGACAGGCTTGGGGGTGTTGAGGCTTGAGCTTGGAGACAGGCTTGGGATGTTGAGGTTTGAGCTAGGAGACAGGCTGGGGGTCTTGAGGCTTGCGTCTTGGAGACACGCTTGTGGTCTTGAGACTTGAGCTTGTACGCCGGTTTGGGGTCTGAGGCTTCAGGTTGGAGACAGGCTTGGGGTCTTGAGGCATGAGATTGCAGACAGGCATGTGGTCTTGAGGCTGGAGCTTGGAGACAGGCTGGGGATCTTGACACTGGAGCTTGGAGACAGGCTGGGGGTCTTGAGGCTTGAGCTTGGCGACAGGCTGGGGGTCTTGAGGCTTGTTGGAGACAGGCTCGGGGTCTTGAGGCATGAGCTTGGAGACATGCTTGGGGTCTTGAGGCCTGACCTTGGAGACAGACTTGGGGTCTTGAGGGCTGAACTTGGAGACAGGCTTGGGGCCTTGAGTCTTGAGATTGGAGAGAGGCTTGGGGTCTTGAGGCTTGAGCTTGGAGACATGCTTGGGCTCTTGAGGCTTGAGCTTGGAGACAGGCTTGGGGTCTTGAAGCTTGTGCTTTGACACAGGCTTGGGTCTCGAGGCTTGAGTTTGGAGACAGAGTCGGGGTCTTGAGGCTGAAGATTGCCGACAGGCTTGAGGTAGCGAGGCTTGAGATTGGAGACAGGCAGGGTGTCTTGCGGCTTGAGCTTGGTGACAGGCTTGGGGTGTTGAGGCTTGATCTTGGAGACAGGCTTGGGATGTTGAGGCTTGAGCTTGGAGACAGGCTGGGGGTTTTTCAGGCTTGAGCTTGGAGACAGGCTTAGTGTCTCTAGGCTTGAGTTTGGAGACAGGCTTGGGGAGTTGAGGCTTGAGCTTGAAGAAAGGCTTGGGGTCTTGCGGCTTGCCTTGGAGACAGGCTTGGGGTCTTGAGGCTTGAGTTTGGAGACAGGCTTGGGGTCTTGAGGCTTGAGATTGGAGACAGGCTTGGGGACTTGAGGCTGGAGCTTGGAGACAGATGTGGCGTCTTGATCCTTGAGCTTGGAGACAGACTTGGGGTCTTGAGGCTTGAGCTTGGAGAGAGGCTCTGGGTCTTGAGGCTTGAGCTTGGAGACAGGCTTTGTGTCTTGAGGCTTGAGCTTTGAGACATGCTTGGGCTCTTGAGGCTTGAGCTTGGCGACAGGCTTGACGTAGTGAGGCTTGAGCTTGGAGTGAAGCTGGGGGTCATGAGGCTTGATCTTGGAGACAGGCTTGGGGTTTTGAAGCTTGAGCTTGGAGATTTAGGCTTGAGGTTAGAGACAGGCTTGGGATCCTGAAGCTTGAGCTTTTAGACAAGCTGGGGGTCTCGAGGCTTGAGCTTGGAGACAGGCTTGTGGTCTTGAGGCTTGAGCTTGGATACAGGCTTGGGGTCTTGAGGCTTGAGCTTGTAGACATGCTTGGAGTCTTGAGGTTTGAGCTTGGATACAGGCTGGGGGTCTTGAGGCTTGAGCTTGGAGTCAGGCTTGGGGCTTGAGGATTCAGCTTGGAGACAGGCTTGGGGTCTTGTGGGTTGAGCTGGGAGACAGGCTTGGGGTCTTGAGGCTTGGGCTTGGAGACAGGCTTGGGGTCCTGAGGCTTGAGAATGGAGACAGGCTCGGGGTCTTGAGGCTTGAGATTGCAGACAGGATCAGGGTCTTGAGGCTTGATCTTGGATACAGGCTCGGGGTCTTGGGGCTTGACCTTGGAGACAGGCTTGGGTTCTTGAGGTTTGAGCTTGGAGACAGGCTTGGGGTCTTGAGTCTTGAGATTGGAGACGCGCTTGGGGTCTTGTGGCTTGAGCTTGGAGACAGTCTTGTGGTCTTGAGGCTTGAGCTTGGAGACAGTCTTGTGGTCTTGAGGCTTGAGCTTGGAGACAGGCTTGGGGTCTTGAGTCTTGAGATTGGAGAGAGGTTTGGGGCCTTGAGGCTTGAGCTTGGACAGAGGCTTGGGTCTTGAGGCTGAGCTTGGAGACATACTTGGGGTCTTGAGGCTTGAGCTTGGAGATAGGCTTGAGCTTGGAGACAGGCTCTGGGTATTGAGGCTTGAGCTTGGCGACAGGCTTGAGCTTGGAGACAGGCTCTGGGTATTGAGGCTTGAGCTTGGAGACAGGCTTGAGCTTGGAGACAGGCTCTGAGTATTGAGGCTTGAGCTTGGAGACAGGCTTGAGCTTGGAGACAGGCATGAGCTTGGACCCAGGTTTGGGGTTTTCAAGCTTGAGCTTTGAGACAGGCTTGGGGTCTCGTGGCTTGAGCTTGGCGACAGGCTTGAGCTTGGAGAGAGGCTTGAGTTTGGAGGCAGGCTCTGGGTATTGAGGCTTGAGCTTGGATACAGGCTCTGGGTATTGAGGCTTGAGCTTGGAGACAGGCTTGCGGCCTTGTGGCTTGAGCTTGGAGACGGGCTTGCGGCCTTGTTGCTTGAGCTTGCAGACAGGCATGTGGTCTTGAGGCTGGAGCTTGGAGACAGGCTCAGGGTCTTGAGGATTGAGCTTGGAGTCAGGCTCGAGGTCTTGAGGTTTGAGCTTGGAGACAGGCTCGGGGTCTTGAGGTTTGAGCTTGGAGGCAAGCTCGGGGTCTTGAGTCTTCAGATTGGAGACGCGCTTGGGGTCTTGTGGCTTCAGCTTGGAGACAGTCTTGTGGTCTTGAGGCTTGAGCTTGGAGACAGGCTTGGGGTCTTGAGTCTTGAGATTGGAGAGAGGTTTGGGGCCTTGAGGCTTGAGCTTGGACAGAGGCTTGGGGACTTGAGGCTGGAGCTTGGAGACAGACTTGGGGTCTTGAGGCTTGAGATTGGAGACAGGCTTGCGGTCTTGAGGCTTGAGCTTGGAGACAGGATTGGGGTCTTGAGTCTTGAGATTGGAGAGAGGTTTGGGGTCTTGAGGCTTAAGCTTGGAGAGAGGCTTGGCGTCTTGATGCTTGAGCTTGGTGAGAGGCTTGGGTCTTGAGGCTGAGCTTGGAGACATTCTTGGGGTCTTGAGGCTTGAGCTTGGAGATAGGCTTGAGCTTGGACACAGGTTTGGGGTTTTCAGGCTAGAGCTTTGAGACAGGCTTGGGGTATCGTGGCTTGAGGTTGGAGAAAGGCTCGGGGTCTTGAGGCTTGAGCTTGGCGACAGGCTTGAGCTTGGAGACAGGCTCTGGGTATTGAGGCTTGAGCTTGGAGACAGGCTTTGTGTCTTGCGGCTTGAGCTTGGAGACAGGCTTGCGGTCTTGTGGCTTGAGCTTGGAGACAGGCTTGGGATCTTGAGGCTTGAGCTTGCAGACAGGCATGTGGTCTTGAGGCTGGAGCTTGGATACAGGCTGGGGGTCTTGAGGCTTGAGCTTTTAGACAAGCTGGGGGTCTCGAGGCTTGAGCTTGGAGACAGGCTTGTGGTCTTGAGGCTTGAGCTTGGATACAGGCTTGGGGTCTTGAGGCTTGAGCTTGGAGACAGGTTTGGGGTCTTGAGGCTTCAGGTTGGAGACAGGCTTGGGGTCTTGTGGCTTGAGCTTGGAGACAGGCTTGGGGTCTTGAGGCTGGAACTTGGAGACAGGCTGGGGTTCTTGACACTGGAGCTTGGAGACAGGCTCGGGGTCTTGAGGCTTGAGCTTGGAGACAGGCTCGGGGTCTTGAGGCTTGAGCTTGGTGACAGGCTCGGTGTTTTGAGGCTTGAGCTTGGAGACATGCTTGGGGCCTTGAGGCTTGAGCTTGGAGACAGGCTCGGGTTCTTGAGGCTTGAGCTTGGAGACAGGTTTGGGGCCTTGAGCTTTGAGCTTGGAGACAGGCTTGGGGTCTTGAGGCTTGAGTTTGGAGACAGGCTTGGGGTGTTGAGGCTTGAGCTTGGAGACAGGCTTGGGATGTTGAGGTTTGAGCTAGGAGACAGGCTGGGGGTCTTGAGGCTTGCGCTTGGAGACACGCTTGTGGTCTTGAGACTTGAGCTTGTACGCAGGTTTGGGGTCTTGAGGCTTCAGGTTGGAGACAGGCTTGGGGTCTTGAGGCAGGAGATTGCAGACAGGCATGTGGTCTTGAGGCTGGAGCTTGGAGACAGGCTGGGGATCTTGACACTGGAGCTTGGAGACAGGCTGGGGGTCTTGAGGCTTGAGCTTGGCGACAGGCTGGGGGTCTTGAGGCTTGAGCTTGGAGACAGGCTTGGGGTCTTGTGGCTTCGGCTTGGAGACAGGCTTGTGGTCTTGAGGCTTGAGCTTGGAGACAGGCTCGGGGTCTTGAGGCATGAGCTTGGAGACATGCTTGGGGTCTTGAGGCCTGACCTTGGAGACAGACTTGGGGTCTTGAGGGCTGAACTTGGAGACAGGCTTGGGGCCTTGAGTCTTGAGATTGGAGAGAGGCTTGGGGTCTTGAGGCTTGAGCTTGGAGACATGCTTGGGCTCTTGAGGCTTGAGCTTGGAGACAGGCTTGGGGCCTTGAAGCTTGTGCTTTGACACAGGCTTGGGTCTCGAGGCTTGAGTTTGGAGACGGAGTCGGGGTCTTGAGGCTGAAGATTGCCGACAGGCTTGAGGTAGTGAGGCATGAGCTTGGTGACAGGCTTGGGGTGTTGAGGCTTGAGTTTGGAGACAGGCTTGGGGTCTTGAGGCTTGAGATTGGAGACAGGCTTGGGGACTTGAGGCTGGAGCTTGGAGACAGACGTGGCGTCTTGATCCTTGAGCTTGGAGACAGACTTGGGGTCTTGAGGCTTGAGCTTGGAGAGAGGCTCTGGGTATTGAGGCTTGAGCTTGGAGACAGGCTTTGTGTCTTGAGGCTTGAGCTTTGAGACATGCTTGGGCTCTTGAGGCTTGAGCTTGGCGACAGGCTTGACGTAGTGAGGCTTGAGCTTGGAGTGAAGCTGGGGGTCATGAGGCTTGATCTTGGAGACAGGCTTGGGGTTTTGAAGCTTGAGCTTGGAGATTTAGGCTTGAGGTTAGAGACAGGCTTGGGATCCTGAGGCTTGAGCTTTTAGACAAGCTGGGGGTCTCGAGGCTTGAGCTTGGAGACAGGCTTGTGGTCTTGAGGCTTGAGCTTGGATACAGGCTTGGGGTCTTGAGGCTTGAGCTTGTAGACATGCTTGGAGTCTTGAGGTTTGAGCTTGGATACAGGCTGGGGGTCTTGAGGCTTGAGCTTGGAGTCAGGCTTGGGGCTTGAGGATTCAGCTTGGAGACAGGCTTGGGGTCTTGAGGGTTGAGCTGGGAGACAGGCTTGGGGTCTTGAGGCTTGGGCTTGGAGACAGGCTTGGGGTCCTGAGGCTTGAGAATGGAGACAGGCTCGGGGTCTTGAGGCTTGAGAATGCAGACAGGATCAGGGTCTTGAGGCTTGAGCTTGGAGACAGGCTCAGGGTCTTGAGAATTGAGCTTGGAGTCAGGCTCAGGGTCTTGAGCTTTGATCTTGGATACAGGCTCGGGGTCTTGGGGCTTGACCTTGGAGACAGGCTTGGGTTCTTGAGGTTTGAGCTTGGAGACAGGCTTGGGGTCTTGAGTCTTGAGATTGGAGACGCGCTTGGGGTCTTGTGGCTTGAGCTTGGAGACAGTCTTGTGGTCTTGAGGCTTGAGCTTGGAGACAGTCTTGTGGTCTTGAGGCTTGAGCTTGCAGAGAGGCTTGGGTCTTGAGGCTGAGCTTGGAGACATACTTGGGGTCTTGAGGCTTGAGCTTGGAGACAGGCTCTGGGTATTGAGGCTTGAGCTTGGCGACAGGCTTGAGCTTGGAGACAGGCTCTGGGTATTGAGGCTTGAGCTTGGAGACAGGCTTGAGCTTGGAGACAGGCATGAGCTTGGACCCAGGTTTGGGGTTTTCAAGCTTGAGCTTTGAGACAGGCTTGAGGTCTCGTGGCTTGAGCTTGGCGACAGGCTTGAGCTTGGAGAGAGGCTTGAGTTTGGAGACAGGCTCTGGGTATTGAGGCTTGAGCTTGGATACAGGCTCTGGGTATTGAGGCTTGAGCTTGGAGACAGGCTTGCGGCCTTGTGGCTTGAGCTTGGAGACGGGCTTGCGGCCTTGTTGCTTGAGCTTGCAGACAGGCATGTGGTCTTGAGGCTGGAGCTTGGAGACAGGCTCAGGGTCTTGAGGATTGAGCTTGGAGTCAGGCTCGAGGTCTTGAGGTTTGAGCTTGGAGGCAGGCTCGGGGTCTTGAGTCTTCAGATTGGAGACGCGCTTGGGGTCTTGTGGCTTCAGCTTGGAGACAGTCTTGTGGTCTTGAGGCTTGAGCTTGGAGACAGGCTTGGGGTCTTGAGTCTTGAGATTGGAGAGAGGTTTGGGGCCTTGAGGCTTGAGCTTGGACAGAGGCTTGGGGACTTGAGGCTGGAGCTTGGAGACAGACTTGGGGTCTTGAGGCTTGAGATTGGAGACAGGCTTGCGGTCTTGAGGCTTGAGCTTGGAGACAGGATTGGGGTCTTGAGTCTTGAGATTGGAGAGAGGTTTGGGGTCTTGAGGCTTAAGCTTGGAGAGAGGCTTGGCGTCTTGATGCTTGAGCTTGGTGAGAGGCTTGGGTCTTGAGGCTGAGCTTGGAGACATTCTTGGGGTCTTGAGGCTTGAGCTTGGACACAGGTTTGGGGTTTTCAGGCTAGAGCTTTGAGGCAGGCTTGGGGTATCGTGGCTTGAGGTTGGAGAAAGGCTCGGGGTCTTGAGGCTTGAGCTTGGCGACAGGCTTGAGATTGGAGACAGGCTCTGGGTATTGAGGCTTGAGGTTGGAGACAGGCTTTGTGTCTTGCGGCTTGAGCTTGGAGACAGGCTTGCGGTCTTGTGGCTTGAGCTTGGAGACAGGCTTGGGATCTTGAGGCTTGAGCTTGCAGACAGGCATGTGGTCTTGAGGCTGGAGCTTGGATACAGGCTGGGGGTCTTGAGGCTTGAGCTTGGCGACAGGCTGCGGGTCTTGAGGCTTGAGCTTGGAGACAGGCTTGGGGTCTTGAGGCTTGGGCTTGGAGACAGGCTTGTTGTCCTGAGGCATGAGCTTGGAGACAGGCTTGGGGTCTTGAGGTTTGAGCTTGGAGACAGGCTCGGGGTCTTGAGGCTTGAGCTTGGAGACAGGCTTGAGGTCTTGAGGCTTGAGCTTGGAGACAGGCTCTGGGTCTTGAGGCTTGAGCTTGGATACAGTTCAGGGCTTTTGAGGCTTGAGCTTGGAGATTTGGGCTTGAGGTTGGCGACAGGCTTGGGATCCTGAGGCTCGAGCTTGGAGACAGGCTGGGGGTCTTGAGGCTTGGGATTGGAGAAAGGCAGGGTGTCTTGAGGCTTGAGCTTGGCGACAGGCTTGAGGTATTGAGGCTTCAGCTTGGAGAGAAGCTTTGGGTCATGAGGCTTGATCATGGAGACAGGCTTGGGGTTTCGAGGCTTGAGCTTGGAGATTTAGGCTTGAGGTTGGAGACAGGCTTGGGGTCTTGAGGCTTGAGCTTGGAGTCAGGCTTGGGGTCTTGAGGCTTGAGCTTGTAGACAGGCTTGGAGTCTTGAGGTTTGAGCTTGGATACAGGCTGGGTGTCTTGAGGCTTGAGCTTGGAGTCAGGCTTGGGGCTTGAGGATTCAGCTTGGAGATAGGCTTGGGGTCTTGAGGGTTGAGCTGGGAGACAAGCTTGGGGTCTTGAGGCTTGAGCTTGGAGACAGGCTTGGGGTCCTGAGGCTTGAGAATGGAGACAGGCTTGGGGTCTTGAGGCTTGAGATTGCAGACAGGCTCGGGGTCTTGAGGCTTGAGCTTGGAGAGAGGCTCAGGGTCTTGAGGATTCAGCTTGGAGTCAGGCTCGGGGTCTTGAGGTTTGAGCTTGGATACAGGCTCGGGGTCTTGAGGCTTGACCTTGGAGACAGGCTTGGGGTCTTGAGGTTTGAGCTTGGAGACAGGCTTGGGGTCTTGAGTCTTGAGATTGGAGACGCACTTGGGGTCTTGTGGCTTGAGCTTGGATACAGTCTTGTGGTCTTGAGGCTTGAGCTTGGAGACAGGCTTGGGGTCTTGAGGTTTGAGCTTTGAGACAGGCTTGGGGTCTTGAGTCTTGAGATTGGAGAGATGTTTGGGGCCTTGAGGCTTGAGCTTGGACAGAGGCTTGGGGACTTGAGTCTGGAGCTGGGAGACAGACTTGGGGTCTTGAGGCTTGAGCTTGGAGACAGGATTGTGGTCTTGAGTCTTGAGATTGGAGAGAGGTTTGGGGTCTTGAGGCTTGAGCTTGGAGAGAGGCTTGGCGTCTTGATGCTTGAGCTTGGAGAGAGGCTTGGGGTTGAGGCTGAGCTTGGAGACATACTTGGGATCTTGAGGCTTGAGCTTGGTGATAGGCTTGAGCTTGGACACAGGTTTGGGGTTTTCAGGCTTGAGCTTTGAGACAGGCTTGGGGTATCGTGGCTTGAGCATGGAGAAAGGCTCGGGGTCTTGAGGCTTGAGCTTGGCGACAGGCTTGAGCTTGGAGAGAGGCTTGAGCTTGGAGACAGGCTCTGGGTATTCAGGCTTGAGCTTGATGACACTCTGGGGGTTTTGTGGCTTGAGCTTGGAGACAGGCTGGGGGTCTTGAGGATTGAGCTTGGAGACAGTCTTGGGGTCTTGAGGCTTGAGCTTGGAGACAGGCTCGGGTTCTTGAGGCTTGAGCTTGGAGACACGTTTGGAGTCTTGAGGCTTGAGCTTGGAGACAGGCTTGGGGTCTTGCAGCTTGAGTTTGGAGACAGGCTTGGGGTCTTGAGGCTTGAGCTTGGAGACTGGCTTGGGGTGTTGAGGCTTGATCTTGGAGACAGGCTTGGGGTGTTGAGGCTTGAGCTTGGAGACAGGCTTGGTGTTTTGAGGCTTGAGCGTTGGGACAGGCTGGGGATCGAGGCTTGAGCTTGGAGAGCGGCTGGAGGTCTTCAGGCTTGAGCTTGGAGACAAGCTTGGGGTCTTGAGGCTTGACCTTGGAGACAGGCTTGGGGTCTTGAGGCTTGAGCTTTTAGACAGGATTGGGGTCTTGAAGCTTCTGCTTTGCAGAGGATTGGGTCTCGCAGCTTGAGCTTGGAGACAGGCTCGGGTCTTGAGGCTTGAGCTTGGAATCAGGCTTTGGGTTTTGAAGCTTGGCTTGGAGTCAGGCTTGGAGTCTTGATGCTTGAGGTTGGAGAGAGCCTTGGGGTGTTGAGGCTTGAGCTTGCAGACAAGCTTGGGGTTTTGAGACTTGAGCTTGGCGACAGGCTTGAGTTATTGAGCCTTGAGCTTGGAGGGAAGCTTGGAGTCATGAGGCTTGATCTTGGAGATGTAGGCTTGAGGTTGGAGACAGGCTTGGGATCCTGAGGCTTGAGCTTGGAGACAGGTTGGGGGTCTTGCGGCTTGAGCTTGGAGACAGTCTTGTGGTCTTGAGGCTTGAGCTTGGAGACAGGCTTGGGGTCTTGAGTCTTGAGTTTGGAGAGAGGTTTGGGGTCTTCAGGCTTGACCTTGGAGAGAGGCTTGGGGACTGGAGGCTGGAGCTTGCAGACAGGCTTGGGGTCTTGAGTCTTGAGATTGGAGTGAGGTTTGGGGTCTTGATGCTTGAGCTTGGAGAGAGGCTTGGGTCTTGAGGCTTGAGCTTGGAGACAGACTTGGGGTCTTGAGGCTAGAGCTTGGAGACAGGCATGAGCTTGGACCCAGGTTTGGGGTTTTCAAGCTTGAGCTTGGAGACAGGCTTGCGGCCTTGTGGCTTGAGCTTGGAGACGGGCTTGCGGCCTTGTTTCTTGAGCTTGCAGACAGGCATGTGGTCTTGAGGCTGGAGCTTGGAGACAGGCTCAGGGTCTTGAGGATTGAGCTTGGAGTCAGGCTCGAGGTCTTGAGGTTTGAGCTTGGAGACAGGCTCGGGGTCTTGAGGTTTGAGCTTGGAGACAGGCTCGGGGTCTTGAGTCTTCAGATTGGAGACGCGCTTGGGGTCTTGTGGCTTCAGCTTGGAGACAGTCTTGTGGTCTTGAGGCTTGAGCTTGGAGACAGGCTTGGGGTCTTGAGTCTTGAGATTGGAGAGAGGTTTGGGGCCGTGAGGCTTGAGCTTGGACAGAGGCTTGGGGACTTGAGGCTGGAGCTTGGAGACAGACTTGGGGTCTTGAGGCTTGAGATTGGAGACAGGCTTGCGGTCTTGAGGCTTGAGCTTGGAGACAGGATTGGGGTCTTGAGTCTTGAGATTGGAGAGAGGTTTGGGGTGTTGAGGCTTAAGCTTGGAGAGAGGCTTGGCGTCTTGATGCTTGAGCTTGGAGAGAGGCTTGGGTCTTGAGGCTGAGCTTGGAGACATTCTTGGGGTCTTGAGGCTTGAGCTTGGAGATAGGCTTGAGCTTGGACACAGGTTTGTGGTTTTCAGGCTAGAGCTTTGAGACAGGCTTGGGGTATCGTGGCTTGAGCTTGGAGAAAGGCTCGGGGCCTTGAGGCTTGAGCTTGGCGACAGGCTTGAGCTTGGAGAGAGGCTTGAGCTTGGAGACAGGCTCTGGGTATTGAGGCTTGAGCTTGGAGACAGGCTTTGGGTCTTGAGGCTCGAGCTTGGAGACAGGCTTTGGGTCTTGAGGCTCGAGCTTGGAGACAGGCTTGCGGTCTTGTGGCTTGAGCTTGGAGACAGGCTTGGGGTCTTGAGGCTGGAGCTTGGATACAGGCTGGGGGTCTTGAGGCTTGAGCTTGGCGACAGGATGGGGATCTTGAGGCTTGAGCTTGGAGACAGGCTTGGTGTCTTGAGGCATGAGCTTGGAGACAGGCTTGGAGTCTTGAGGCTTTAGCTTGGAGACAGGCTCGGGGTCTTGAGGCTTGAGCTTGGAGAGGCTTGAGGTCTTGAGGTTTGAGCATGGAGACAGGCTTGGGGTCTTGAGGCTTGAGCTTGGAAACAGGCTCTGGGTCTTGAGGCTTGAGCTTGGAGACAGTTCAGGGGTTTTGAGGCTTGAGCTTGTAGACAGGCTCGGGGTCTTGAGGCTTGAGCTTGGAGACAGGCTTGGGGTCTTGAGGCTTGAGCTTGGATACAGGCTTGGGGTCTTGAGGCTTGAGCATGTAGACAGGCGTGGGGTCTTGAGTCTTGAGCTTGGAGACAGGCTTGGGGTCTTGAGGCTAAAGCTTGGAGACAAGCTTGGGGTCTTGAGGCTTGAGCTTTTAGACAGACTTGGGGTCTTGAGGCTTGAGATTGGAGACAGGCTTGTGGTCTTGAGGCTTGAGCTTGGAGACAGGATTGGGGTCTTGAGTCTTGAGATTGGAGAGAGGTTTGGGGTCTTGAGGCTTAAGCTTGGAGAGAGGCTTGGCGTCTTGATGCTTGAGCTTGGAGAGAGGCTTGGGTCTTGAGGCTGAGCTTGGAGACATACTTGGGGTCTTGAGGCTTGAGCTTGGAGATAGGCTTGAGCTTGGACACAGGTTTGGGGTTTTCAGGCTAGAGCTTTGAGACAGGCTTGGGGTCTTGAAGCTGGAGCTTGGATACAGGCTGGGGGTCTTGAGGCTTGAGCTTGGCGACAGGCTGGGGATCTTGAGGCTTGAGCTTGGAGACAGGCTTGGTGTCTTGAGGCTTGGGCTTAGAGACAGGCTTGTTGTCTTGAGGCATGAGCTTGGAGACAGGCTTGGGGTCTTGAGGCTTGAGTTTGGAGAAAGGCTCGGGGTCTTGAGGCTTGAGCTTGGAGAGGCTTGAGGTCTTGAGGTTTGAGCTTGGAGACAGGCTTGCGGTCTTGTGGCTTGAGCTTGGAGACAAGCTTGGGGTCTTGAGGCTTGAGCTTGGAGACAGGCTCGGGTTCTTGAGGCTTGAGCTTGGAGACAGGCTTGGGGTCTTGAGGCTAAAGCTTGGAGACAGGATTGGGTTCTTGAGGCTTGAGCTTTTAGACAGGATTGGGGTCTTGAAGCTTCTGCTTTGACAGAGGATTAGGTCTCGAGGCTGGAGCTTGGAGTCACGCTTGGAGTCTTGATGCTTGAGCTTGGAGTCAGGCTTGGGGTCTTGAGTCTTGAGATTGGAGAGAGGTTTGTGGCCTTGAGGCTTGAGCTTGGACAGAGGCTTGGGTACTTGAGGCTGGAGCTTGGAGAGAGGCTTGGCGTCTTGATGCTTGAGCTTGGAGAGAGACTTGGGTCTTGAGGCTTGAGCTTGGAGACATAGTTGGGGTCTTGAGGCTTGAGCTTGGACACAGGTTTGGGGTTTTCAGGCTAGAGCTTTGAGACAGGCTTGGGGTATCGTGGCTTGAGCTTGGAGAAAGGCTCGGGTTCTTGAGGCTTGAGCTTGGCGACAGGCTTGAGCTTGGAGAGAGGGTTGAGCTTGGAGAGAGGCTTGAGCTTGGAGACAGGCTTTGGGTCTTGAGGCTTGAGCTTGGAGACAGGCTTGCGGTCTTGTGGCTTGAGCTTGGTGTCAGCCTTGGGGTCTTGAGTCTTGAGATTGGAGAGAGGTTTGGGGCCTTGAGGCTTGAGCTTGGACTGAGGCTTGGGGACTTGAGGCTGGAGCTTGGAGAGAGGCTTGGCGTCTTGATGCTTGAGCTTGGAGAGAGGCTTGGGACTTGAGGCTTGAGCTTGGAGACATACTTGGGGTCTTGAGGCTTGAGCTTGGAGATAGGCTTGAACTTGGACACAGGTTTGGGGTTTTCAGGCTAGAGCTTTGAGACAGGCTTGGGGTATCGTGGCTTGAGCTTGGAGAAAGGCTCGGGGTCTTGAGGCTTGAGCTTGGCGACAGGCTTGAGCTTGGAGAGAGGCTTGAGTTTGGAGACAGGCTCTGGGTATTGAGGCTTGAGCTTGGAGACAGGCTTGCGGTCTTGTGGCTTGAGCTTGGAGTCAGGCTGGGGGTCTTGAGGCTTGAGTTTGGCGACAGGCTGGGGGTCTTGAGGCTTGAGCTTGGAGACAGGCTTGGGGTCTTGAGGCTTGGGCTTGGAGACAGGCTTGTTGTCTTGAGGCATGAGCTTGGTGACAGGCTCGGGGTCTTGAGGCTTGAGATTGGAGACAGGCTTGGGGTCTTGAGGCTTGAGCTTGGAGACAGGCTCGGGGTCTTGAGGCTTGAGCTTGGAGACAGGCTTGAGGTCTTGAGGCTTGAGCTTGGAGACAGTCTTGGGGTCTTGAGGCTTGAGCTTGGAGACAGGCTCGGTTTCTTGAGGCTTGAGCTTGGAGACAGTCTTGGGGTCTTGAGGCTTGAGCTTGGAGACAGGCTCGGGTTCTTGAGGCTTGACCTTGGAGACAGGTTTGGGGTCATGAGGCTTGAGATTGGAGACAGGCAGTGGGTCTTGCGGCTTGAGCTTGGCGACTGGCTCGGGGTCTTGAGTCTTGAGCTTGGATACAGGCTTGGGGTCTTGAGGCTTGAGCATGAAGATAGGTGTGGGGTCTTGAGGCTTGAGTTTGGAAACAGGCTCTGGGTCTTGAGGCTTGAGCTTGTAGACAGTTCAGGGGTTTTGAGGCTTGAGCTTGTAGACAGGCTCTGGGTCTTGAGGCTTGAGCTTGGAGACAGGCTCGGGTTCTTGAGGCTTGAGCTTGGAGACAGGCTTGGGGTCTTGAGGCTAAAGCTTGGAGACAGGATTGGGTTCTTGAGGCTTGAGCTTTTAGACAGGATTGGGGTCTTGAAGCTTCTGCTTTGACAGAGGATTAGGTCTCGAGGCTGGAGCTTGGAGTCACGCTTGGAGTCTTGATGCTTGAGCTTGGAGTCAGGCTTGGGGTCTTGAGTCTTGAGATTGGAGAGAGGTTTGTGGCCTTGAGGCTTGAGCTTGGACAGAGGCTTGGGTACTTGAGGCTGGAGCTTGGAGAGAGGCTTGGCGTCTTGATGCTTGAGCTTGGAGAGAGACTTGGGTCTTGAGGCTTGAGCTTGGAGACATAGTTGGGGTCTTGAGGCTTGAGCTTGGACACAGGTTTGGGGTTTTCAGGCTAGAGCTTTGAGACAGGCTTGGGGTATCGTGGCTTGAGCTTGGAGAAAGGCTCGGGTTCTTGAGGCTTGAGCTTGGCGACAGGCTTGAGCTTGGAGAGAGGGTTGAGCTTGGAGAGAGGCTTGAGCTTGGAGACAGGCTTTGGGTCTTGAGGCTTGAGCTTGGAGACAGGCTTGCGGTCTTGTGGCTTGAGCTTGGTGTCAGCCTTGGGGTCTTGAGTCTTGAGATTGGAGAGAGGTTTGGGGCCTTGAGGCTTGAGCTTGGACTGAGGCTTGGGGACTTGAGGCTGGAGCTTGGAGAGAGGCTTGGCGTCTTGATGCTTGAGCTTGGAGAGAGGCTTGGGACTTGAGGCTTGAGCTTGGAGACATACTTGGGGTCTTGAGGCTTGAGCTTGGAGATAGGCTTGAACTTGGACACAGGTTTGGGGTTTTCAGGCTAGAGCTTTGAGACAGGCTTGGGGTATCGTGGCTTGAGCTTGGAGAAAGGCTCGGGGTCTTGAGGCTTGAGCTTGGCGACAGGCTTGAGCTTGGAGAGAGGCTTGAGTTTGGAGACAGGCTCTGGGTATTGAGGCTTGAGCTTGGAGACAGGCTTGCGGTCTTGTGGCTTGAGCTTGGAGTCAGGCTGGGGGTCTTGAGGCTTGAGTTTGGCGACAGGCTGGGGGTCTTGAGGCTTGAGCTTGGAGACAGGCTTGGGGTCTTGAGGCTTGGGCTTGGAGACAGGCTTGTTGTCTTGAGGCATGAGCTTGGTGACAGGCTCGGGGTCTTGAGGCTTGAGATTGGAGACAGGCTTGGGGTCTTGAGGCTTGAGCTTGGAGACAGGCTCGGGGTCTTGAGGCTTGAGCTTGGAGACAGGCTTGAGGTCTTGAGGCTTGAGCTTGGAGACAGTCTTGGGGTCTTGAGGCTTGAGCTTGGAGACAGGCTCGGGGTCTTGAGGCTTGAGCTTGGAGACAGTCTTGGGGTCTTGAGGCTTGAGCTTGGAGACAGGCTCGGGTTCTTGAGGCTTGACCTTGGAGACAGGTTTGGGGTCATGAGGCTTGAGATTGGAGACAGGCAGTGGGTCTTGCGGCTTGAGCTTGGCGACTGGCTCGGGGTCTTGAGTCTTGAGCTTGGATACAGGCTTGGGGTCTTGAGGCTTGAGCATGAAGATAGGTGTGGGGTCTTGAGGCTTGAGTTTGGAAACAGGCTCTGGGTCTTGAGGCTTGAGCTTGGAGACAGTTCAGGGGTTTTGAGGCTTGAGCTTGTAGACAGGCTCTGGGTCTTGAGGCTTGAGCTTGGAGACAGGCTCGGGTTCTTGAGGCTTGAGCTTGGAGACAGGTTTGGGGTCATGAGGCTTGATCTTGGAGACTGGCTTGGGGTCTTGAGGCTTGAGCTTGGAGACAGGCGTGGGGTCTTGAGGCTTGAGCTTGGAGACAGACTTGGGGTCTTGAGGCTAAATCTTGGAGACAGGCTTGGGGTCTTGAGGCTTGAGCTTTTAGACAGGATTGGGGTCTTGAGGCTAAAGCTTGGAGACAGGCTTGGCGTCTTGATGCTTGAGATTGGAGAGAGACTTGGGTCTTGAGGCTTGAGCTTGGAGACATAGTTGGGGTCTTGAGGCTTGAGCTTGGAGACATAGTTGGGGTCTTGAGGCTTGAGCTTGGAGATAGGCTTGAGCTTGGACACAGGTTTGGGCTTTTCAGGCTAGAGCTTTGAGACAGGCTTGGGGTATCGTGGCTTGAGCTTGGAGAAAGGCTCGGGTTCTTGAGGCTTGAGCTTGGCGACAGGCTTGAGCTTGGAGAGAGGGTTGAGCTTGGAGAGAGGCTTGAGCTTGGAGAGAGGCTTTGGGTCTTGAGGCTTGAGCTTGGAGACAGGCTTGCGGTCTTGTGGCTTGAGCTTGGTGTCAGCCTTGGGGTCTTGAGTCTTGAGATTGGAGAGAGGTTTGGGGCCTTGAAGCTTGAGCTTGGACTGAGGCTTGGGGACTTGAGGCTGGATCTTGGAGAGAGGCTTGGCGTCTTGATGCTTGAGCTTGGAGAGAGGCTTGGGACTTGAGGCTTGAGCTTGGAGACATACTTGGGGTCTTGAGGCTTGAGCTTGGAGATAGGCTTGAACTTGGACACAGGTTTGGGGTTTTCAGGCTAGAGCTTTGAGACAGGCTTGGGGTATCGTGGCTTGAGCTTGGAGAAAGGCTCGGGGTCTTGAGGCTTGAGCTTGGCGACAGGCTTGAGCTTGGAGAGAGGCTTGAGTTTGGAGACAGGCTCTGGGTATTGAGGCTTGAGCTTGGAGACAGGCTTGCGGTCTTGTGGCTTGAGCTTGGAGACAGGCTTGAGGTCTTGAGGCTTGAGCTTGCAGACAGGCATGTGGTCTTGAGGCTGGAGCTTGGATACAGGCTGGGGTTCTTGACACTGGAGCTTGGAGACAGGCTGGGGGTCTTGAGGCTTGAGTTTGGCGACAGGCTGGGGGTCTTGAGGCTTGAGCTTGGAGACAGGCTTGGGGTCTTGAGGCTTGGGCTTGGAGACAGGCTTGTTGTCTTGAGGCATGAGCTTGGTGACAGGCTCGGGGTCTTGAGGCTTGAGATTGGAGACAGGCTTGGGGTCTTGAGGCTTGAGCTTGGAGACAGGCTCGGGGTCTTGAGGCTTGAGCTTGGAGACAGGCTTGAGGTCTTGAGGCTTGAGCTTGGAGACAGTCTTGGGGTCTTGAGGCTTGAGCTTGGAGACAGGCTCGGGTTCTTGAGGCTTGACCTTGGAGACAAGCTTGAGGTCTTGAGGCTTGAGCTTGGAGACAGTCTTGGGGTCTTGAGGCTTGAGCTTGGAGACAGGCTCGGGTTCTTGAGGCTTGACCTTGGAGACAGGTTTGGGGTCATGAGGCTTGAGATTGGAGACAGGCAGTGGGTCTTGCGGCTTGAGCTTGGCGACTGGCTCGGGGTCTTGAGTCTTGAGCTTGGATACAGGCTTGGGGTCTTGAGGCTTGAGCATGAAGATAGGTGTGGGGTCTTGAGGCTTGAGTTTGGAAACAGGCTCTGGGTCTTGAGGCTTGAGCTTGGAGACAGTTCAGGGGTTTTGAGGCTTGAGCTTGTAGACAGGCTCTGGGTCTTGAGGCTTGAGCTTGGAGACAGGCTCGGGTTCTTGAGGCTTGAGCTTGGAGACAGGTTTGGGGTCATGAGGCTTGATCTTGGAGACTGGCTTGGGGTCTTGAGGCTTGAGCTTGGAGACAGGCGTGGGGTCTTGAGGCTTGAGCTTGGAGACAGACTTGGGGTCTTGAGGCTAAATCTTGGAGACAGGCTTGGGGTCTTGAGGCTTGAGCTTTTAGACAGGATTGGGGTCTTGAAGCTTCTGCTTTGACAGAGGATTGGGTCTCGAGGCTTGAGCTTGGAGTCACGCTTGGAGTCTTGATGCTTGAGCTTGGAGTCAGGCTTGGGGTCTTGAGTCTTGAGATTGGAGAGAGGTTTGCGGCCTTGAGGCTTGAGCTTGGAGACAGTTCAGGGGTTTTGAGGCTTGAGCTTGTAGACAGGCTCTGGGTCTTGAGGCTTGAGCTTGGAGACAGGCTCGGGTTCTTGAGGCTTGAGCTTGGAGACAGGTTTGGGGTCATGAGGCTTGATCTTGGAGACTGGCTTGGGGTCTTGAGGCTTGAGCTTGGAGACAGGCGTGGGGTCTTGAGGCTTGAGCTTGGAGACAGACTTGGGGTCTTGAGGCTAAATCTTGGAGACAGGCTTGGGGTCTTGAGGCTGGAGCTTTTAGACAGGATTGGGGTCTTGAGGCTAAAGCTTGGAGACAGGCTTGGCGTCTTGATGCTTGAGATTGGAGAGAGACTTGGGTCTTGAGGCTTGAGCTTGGAGACATAGTTGGGGTCTTGAGGCTTGAGCTTGGACACAGGTTTGGTCTTTTCAGGCTAGAGCTTTGAGACAGGCTTGGGGTATCGTGGCTTGAGCTTGGAGAAAGGCTCGGGTTCTTGAGGCTTGAGCTTGGCGACAGGCTTGAGGTTGGGGAGAGGCTTGAGCTTGGAGAGAGGCTTGAGCTTGGAGACAGGCTTTGGGTCTTGAGGCTTGAGCTTGGAGACAGGCTTGCGGTCTTGTGGCTTGAGCTTGGAGTCAGGCTTGGGGTCTTGAGTCTTGAGATTGGAGAGAGGTTTGGGGCCTTGAGGCTTGAGCTTGGACTGAGGCTTGGGGACTTGAGGCTGGATCTTGGAGAGAGGCTTGGCGTCTTGATGCTTGAGCTTGGAGAGAGGCTTGGGACTTGAGGCTTGAGCTTGGAGACATACTTGGGGTCTTGAGGCTTGAGCTTGGAGATAGGCTTGAGTTTGGACACAGGTTTGGGGTTTTCAGGCTAGAGCTTTGAGACAGGCTTGAGGTATCGTGGCTTGAGCTTGGAGAAAGGCTCGGGGTCTTGAGGCTTGACCTTGGCGACAGGCTTGAGCTTGGAGAGAGGCTTGAGCTTGGAGACAGGCTCTGGGTATTGAGGCTTGAGCTTGGAGACAGGCTTTGGGTCTTGAGGCTTGAGCTTGGAGACAGGCTTGCGGTCTTGTGGCTTGTGTTTGGAGACAGGCTTGAGGTCTTGAGGCTTGAGCTTGCAGACAGGCATGTGGTCTTGAGGCTGGAGCTTGGATACAGGCTGGGGTTCTTGACACTGGAGCTTGGAGACAGGCTGGGGGTCTTGAGGCTTGAGCTTGGCGACAGGCTGGGGGTCTTGAGGCTTGAGCTTGGAGACAGGCTTGGGGTTTTGAGGCTTGGGCTTGGAGACAGGCTTGTTGTCTTGAGGCATGAGCTTGGTGACAGGCACGGGGTCTTGAGGCTTGAGCTTGGAGACAGGCTTGGGGTCTTGAGGCTTGAGCTTGGAGACAGGCTCGGGGTCTTGAGGCTTGCGCTTGGAGACAGGCTTGAGGTCTTGAGGCTTGAGCTTGGAGACAGTCTTGGGGTGTTGAGGCTTGAGCTTGGAGACAGGCTCGGGTTCTTGAGGCTTGACCTTGGAGACAGGTTTGGGGTCATGAGGCTTGATCTTGGAGACGGGCTTGGGGTCTTGAGGCTTGAGATTGGAGACAGGCAGTGGGTCTTGCGGCTTGAGCTTGGTGACTGGCTCGGGGTCTTGAGTCTTGAGCTTGGATACAGGCTTGGGGTCTTGAGGCTTGAGCATGAAGATAGGCGTGCGGTCATGAGGCTTGAGTTTGGAGACAGGCTCGGGGTCTTGAGGCTTGAGCTTGGCTACAGGCTGGGGGTCTTGAGGCTTGAGCTTGGAGACAGGCTTTGGGTCTTGAGGCTTGAGCTTGGAGACAGGCTTGCGATCTTGTGGCTTGTGTTTGGAGACAGGCTTGAGGTCTTGAGGCTTGAGCTTGCAGACAGGCATGTGGTCTTGAGGCTGGAGCTTGGATACAGGCTGGGGTTCTTGACACTGGAGCTTGGAGACAGGCTGGGGGTCTTGAGGCTTGAGCTTGGCTACAGGCTGGGGGTCTTGAGGCTTGAGCTTGGAGACAGGCTTGGGGTTTTGAGGCTTGGGCTTGGAGACAGGCTTGTTGTCTTGAGGCATGAGCTTGGTGACAGGCACGGGGTCTTGAGGCTTGAGCTTGGAGACAGGCAGTGGGTCTTGCGGCTTGAGCTTGGTGACTGGCTCGGGGTCTTGAGTCTTGAGCTTGGATACAGGCTTGGGGTCTTGAGGCTTGAGCATGAAGATAGGCGTGGGGTCTTGAGGCTTGAGTTTGGAGACAGGCTCGGGGTCTTGAGGCTTGAGCTTGGAGAGGCTTGAGGTCTTGTGGTTTGAGCTTGGAGACAGGCTTGGGGTCTTGAGGTTTGAGCTTGGAGACAGGCTTGGGGTCTTGAGGCATGAGTTTGGAGACAGGCTTGGGGTGTTGAGGCTTGAGCTTGGAGACAGGCTTGGGGTGTTGAGGCTTGATCTTGGAGAGCGGCTGGAGGTCTTGAGGCTTGAGCTTGGAGACAGGCTTGGGGTCTTGAGGCTTGAGCTTGTATACAGGTTTGGGGTCTTGAGGCTTCAGGTTGGAGACAGGCTTGGGGTCTTGTGGCTTGAGCTTGGAGTCAGTCTTGGGGTCTCGAGGCTTGAGCTTGGAGACAGGGTTGTGGTCTTGAGGCTTGAGGTTGGATACAGGCTTGGGTTCTTGAGGCTTGAGCTTGGGGACAGGCTTGGTGTCTTGTGGATTGAGCTTGGATACAGGCTGGGGGTCTTGAGGCTTGGGCTTGGAGTCAGGCTGGGGGTCTTGAGGCTTGACCTTGGAGACAGGTTTGGGGTCATGAGGCTTAATCTTGGAGACGGGCTTGGGGTCTTGAGGCTTGAGATTGGAGACAGGCAGTGGGTCTTGCGGCTTCAGCTTGGCGACTGGCTCGGGGTCTTCAGTCTTGATGTTGGATACAGGCTTGGGGTCTTGAGGCTTGAACATGAAGATAGGCGTGGGGTCTTGAGGCTTGAGTTTGGAGACAGGCTCGGGGTCTTGAGGCTTGAGCTTGGAGAGGCTTGAGGTCTTGAGGTTTGAGCTTGGAGACAGGCTTGGGGTCTTGAGGCTTGAGCTTTGAAACAGGCTGTGGGTCTTGAGGCTTGAGTTTGGAGACAGTTCAGGGGTTTTGAGGCTTGAGCTTGTAGACAGGCTCGGGGTCTTGAGGCTTGAGCTTGGAGACAGGCTCGGGTTCTTGAGGCTTGAGCTTGGAGACAGGTTTGGGGTCATGAGGCTTGATCTTGGAGACGGGCTTGGCGTCTTGATGCTTGAGCTTGGAGAGAGACTTGGGTCGTGAGGCTTGAGCTTGGAGAGGCTTGAGGTCTTGAGGTTTGAGCTTGGAGACAGGCTTGGGGTCTTGAGGCTTGAGCTTGGATACAGGCTTGGGGTCTTGAGGATTGAGCATGGAGACAGGCGTGGGGTCTTGAGGCTTGAGCTTGGAGACAGGCTTGGGGTCTTGAGGCTAAAGCTTGGAGACAGGCTTGGAGTCTTGAGGCTTGAGCTTTTAGACAGGATTGGGGTCTTGAGGCTAAAGCTTGGAGACAGGCTTGGCGTCTTGATGCTTGAGATTGGAGAGAGACTTGGGTCTTGAGGCTTGAGCTTGGAGACATAGTTGGGGTCTTGAGGCTTGAGCTTGGAGATAGGCTTGAGCTTGGACACAGGTTTGGGCTTTTCAGGCTAGTGCTTTGAGACAGGCTTGGGGTATCGTGGCTTGAGCTTGGAGAAAGGCTCGGGTTCTTGAGGCTTGAGCTTGGCGACAGGCTTGAGCTTGGGGAGAGGCTTGAGCTTGGAGAGAGGCTTGAGCTTGGAGAGAGGCTTGAGCTTGGAGACAGGCTTTGGGTCTTGAGGCTTGAGCTTGGAGACAGGCTTGCGGTCTTGTGGCTTGAGCTTGGAGTCAGGCTTGGGGTCTTGAGTCTTGAGATTGGAGAGAGGTTTGGGGCCTTGAGGCTTGAGCTTGGACTGAGGCTTGGGGACTTGAGGCTGGATCTTGGAGAGAGGCTTGGCGTCTTGATGCTTGAGCTTGGAGAGAGGCTTGGGACTTGAGGCTTGAGCTTGGAGACATACTTGGGGTCTTGAGGCTTGAGCTTGGAGATAGGCTTGAGTTTGGACACAGGTTTGGGGTTTTCAGGCTAGAGCTTTGAGACAGGCTTGAGGTATCGTGGCTTGAGCTTGGAGAAAGGCTCGGGGTCTTGAGGCTTGACCTTGGCGACAGGCTTGAGCTTGGAGAGAGGCTTGAGCTTGGAGACAGGCTCTGGGTATTGAGGCTTGAGCTTGGAGACAGGCTTTGGGTCTTGAGGCTTGAGCTTGGAGACAGGCTTGCGGTCTTGTGGCTTGTGTTTGGAGACAGGCTTGAGGTCTTCAGGCTTGAGCTTGCAGACAGGCATGTGGTCCTGAGGCTGGAGCTTAGATACAGGCTGGGGTTCTTGACACTGGAGCTTGGAGACAGGCTGGGGGTCTTGAGGCTTGAGCTTGGCGACAGGCTGGGGGTCTTGAGGCTTGAGCTTGGAGACAGGCTTGGGGTTTTGAGGCTTGGGCTTGGAGACAGGCTTGTTGTCTTGAGGCATGAGCTTGGTGACAGGCACGGTGTCTTCAGGCTTGAGCTTGGAGACAGGCTTGGGGTCTTGAGGCTTGAGCTTGGAGACAGGCTCGGGGTCTTGAGGCTTGCGCTTGGAGACAGGCTTGAGGTCTTGAGGCTTGAGCTTGGAGACAGTCTTGGGGTCTTGAGGCTTGAGCTTGGAGACAGGCTCGGGTTCTTGAGGCTTGACCTTGGAGACAGGTTTGGGGTCATGAGGCTTGATCTTGGAGACGGGCTTGGGGTCTTGAGGCTTGAGATTGGAGACAGGCAGTGGGTCTTGCGGCTTGAGCTTGGTGACTGGCTCGGGGTCTTGAGTCTTGAGCTTGGATACAGGCTTGGGGTCTTGAGGCTTGAGCATGAAGATAGGCGTGGGGTCTTGAGGCTTGAGTTTGGAGACAGGCTCGGGGTCTTGAGGCTTGAGCTTGGAGAGGCTTGAGGTCTTGTGGTTTGAGCTTGGAGACAGGCTTGGGGTCTTGAGGTTTGAGCTTGGAGACAGGCTTGGGGTCTTGAGGCTTGAGTTTGGAGACAGGCTTGGGGTGTTGAGGCTTGAGCTTGGAGACAGGCTTGGGGTGTTGAGGCTTGATCTTGGAGAGCGGCTGGAGGTCTTGAGGCTTGAGCTTGGAGACAGGCTTGGGGTCTTGAGGCTTGAGCTTGTATACAGGTTTGGGGTCTTGAGGCTTCAGGTTGGAGACAGGCTTGGGGTCTTGCGGCTTGAGCTTGGAGTCAGTCTTGGGGTCTCGAGGCTTGAGCTTGGAGACAGGGTTGTGGTCTTGAGGCTTGAGGTTGGATACAGGCTTGGGTTCTTGAGGCTTGAGCTTGGAGACAGGCTTGGGGTCTTGTGGATTGAGCTTGGATACAGGCTGGGGGTCTTGAGGCTTGGGCTTGGAGTCAGGCTGGCGGTCTTGAGGCTTGGGCTTGGAGTCAGGCTTGGGGCTTGAGGATTCAGCTTGGAGACATGTTTGGGGTCTTGAGGGTTGAGCTGGGAGACAGGCTTGGGGTCTTGAGGCTTGAGCTTGGAGACAGGCTCAGGGTCTTGAGGATTCAGCTTGGAGTCAGGCTCGGGGTCTTGAGGTTTGAGCTTGGAGACAGGCTTGGGGTCTTGAGGCTTGAGCTTGGAGAGAAGCTTGGGGTCATGAGGCTTGATATTGGAGGCAGGCTTGGGGTTTTGAGGCTTGAGCTTGGAGACAGGCTTGGGGTCCTGAGGGTTGAGAAAGGAGTCAGGCTCGGAGTCTTGAGGCTTGTGATTGCAGACAGGCTCGGGGTCTTGAGGCTTGAGCTTGGAGACAGGCTCAGGGTCTTGAGGATTCAGCTTGGAGTCAGGCTCGGGGTCTTGAGGTTTGAGCTTGGAGACAGGCTTGGGGTCTTGAGGCTTGAGCATGAAGATAGGCGTGGGGTCTTGTGGCTTGAGTTTGGAGTGAGGCTTGGGGTCTTGAGGCTTGAGCTTTGACACAGGCCTGGCTCTCGAGGCTTGAGCTCGGAGACAGGCTCGGGATCTTGAGGCTTGAGATTGGCGACAGGCTTGAGGTATTGAGGCTTGAGCTTGGAGAGAAGCTTGGGGTCATGAGGCTTGATATTGGAGGCAGGCTTGGGGTTTTGAGGCTTGAGCTTGGAAATTTAGGCTTGAGGTTGGAGACAGGCTTGGGATCCTGAGGCTTGAGCTTTTAGACAAGCTGGGGGTCTTGAGGCTTGAGATTGGAGATAGGCTTAGTGAATCTATGCTTGAGTTTAGAGACAGGCTTGGGGTTTTGAGGCTTGAGCTTGGAAATTTAGGCTTGAGGTTGGAGACAGGCTTCGGGTCTTGTGGCTTGAGCTTGGAGACAGGCTTGGGGTCTTGAGGCTTGAGCTTGCAGACAAGCATGTGGTCTTGAGGCTGGAGCTTGGAGACAGGCTGGGGTTCTTGACACTGGAGCTTGGAGACAGGCTCAGGGTCTTGAGGCTTGAGCTTGGAGACAGGCTCGGGGTCTTGAGGCTTGAGCTTGGAGACAGGCTCTGGGTCTTGAGGCTTGAGCTTGGAGACAGGCTTCGGGTCTTGAGGCTTGAGCTTGGAGACAGGTTTATGGTCTTGAAGTTTGAGCTTGGAGACAGGCTTGGGGTCTTGAGGCTTGAGTTTGGAGACAGGCTTGGGGTGTTGAGGCTTGACCTTGGAGACAGGCTTGGGGTGTTGAGGCTTGATCTTGGATACAGGCTTGGGATGTTGAGGCTTGAGCTTGGAGACAGGCTGGGGGTCTTGAGGCTTGAGCTTGGAGAGCGGCTGGAGGTTTTGAGGCTTGAGCTTGGAGACAGGCTTGGGGTCTTGAGGCTTGAGCTTGTATACAGGTTTGGGGTCTTGAGGCTTCAGGTTGGAGACAGGCTTGGGGTCTTGTGGCTTGAGCTTGGAGTCAGTCTTGGGGTCTCGAGGCTTGAGCTTGGAGACAGGCTTGTCGTCTTGAGGCTTGAGCTTGGAGTCAGGCTTGGGGTCTTGAGGCTTGAGCTTGTAGACAGACTTGGAGTCTTGAGGTTTGAGGTTGGAGACAGGCTTGGGGTCTTGTGGCTTGAGCTTGGATACAGGCTGGGGGTCTTGAGGCTTGGGCTTGGAGTCAGGCTTAGGGCTTGAGGGTTCAGCTTGGAGACATGTTTGGGGTCTTGAGGGTTGAGAAAGGAGTCAGGCTCGGAGTCTTGAGGCTTGAGATTGCAGACAGGCACGGGATCTTGAGGCTTGAGCTTGGAGACAGGCTCAGGGTCTTGAGGATTGAGCTTGGAGTCAGGCTCGGGGTCTTGAGGTTTGAGCTTGGAGACAGGCTTGGGGTCTTGAGGCTTGAGCATGAAGATAGGCGTGGGGTCTTGAGGCTTGAGTTTGGAGTGAGGCTTGGGGTCTTGAGGCTTGAGCTTTGAGACATGCTTGTGCTCTTGAGGCTTTAGCTCGGAGACAGGCTCGGGGTCTTGAGGCTTGAGCTTGGCGACAGGCTTGGGGTTTTGAGGCTTGAGCTTGGAAATTTAGGCTTTAGGTTGGAGACAGGCTTGGGATCCTGAGGCTTGAGCTTTTAGACAAGCTGGGGGTCTTGAGGCTTGAGATTGGAGACAGGCTTGTGGTCTTGAGGCTTGAACTTGGATACAGGCTTGGGATCTTGAGGCTTGAGCTTGGAGTCAGGCTTGGGGTCTTGAGGCTTGAGCTTGGAGACAGGCTCGGGGTCTTGAGGCTTGAGCTTGGAGACAGGCTCGGGTTCCTGAGGCTTAAGCTTGGAGACAGGTTTGGGGTCTTGAGGCTTGAGCTTGGAAATTTAGGCTTGAGGTTGGAGACAGGCTTGGGATCCTGAGGCTTGAGCTTTTAGACAAACTGGGGGTCCTGAGGCTTGAGATTGGAGACAGGCTTGTGGTCCTGAGGCTTGAACTTGGATACAGGCTTGGGATCTTGAGGCTTGAGCTTGGAGTCAAGCTCGGGTTCTTGAGGCTTGAGCTTGTAGACAGGTTTGGGGTCTTGAGGCTTGAGCTTGGAGACAGGCTTGGGGTCTTGAGGCTTGAGCTTGGAGACAGGCTCGGGTTCTTGAGGCTTGAGCTTGGAGACAGGCTTGGGGTCTTGAGGCTTGAGCTTGGAGACAGGCTTGGGGTCTTGAGGCTTGAGCTTCGAGACAGGCTTGGGGTCTTGAGGCTTGAGCTTGTATACAGGCTTGGGGTCTTGACGCTTCAGGTTGGAGACAGGCTTCGGGTCTTGTGGCTTGAGCTTGGAGACAGGCTTGGGGTCTTGAGGCTTGAGCTTGCAGACAAGCATGTGGTCTTGAAGCTGGAGCTTGGAGACAGGCTGGTGTTCTTGACACTGGAGCTTGGAGACAGGCTCAGGGTCTTGAGGCTTGAGCTTGGAGACAGGCTCGGGGTCTTGAGGCTTGAGTTTGGAGACAGGCTCGGGGTCTTGAGGCTTGAGCTTGGAGACAGGCTCTGGGTCTTGAGGCTTGAGCTTGGAGACAGGCTTGGGGTCTTGAGGCTTGAGCTTGGAGACAGGTTTAGGGTCTTGAGGTTTGAGCTTGGAGACAGGCTTGGGGTCTTGAGGCTTGAGTTTGGAGACAGGCTTGCAGTGTTGAGGCTTGACCTTGGAGACAGGCTTGGGGTCTTGAGGCTTGATCTTGGAGACAGGCTTGGGATGTTGAGGCTTGAGCTTGGAGACAGGCTGGGGGTCTTGAGGCTTGAGCTTGGAGAGCGGCTGGAGGTCTTGAGGCTTGAGCTTGGAGACAGGCTTGGGGTCTTGAGGCTTGAACTTGGATACAGGCTTGGGATCTTGAGGCTTGAGCTTGGAGTCAGGCTTGGGGTCTTGAGGCTTGAGCTTGGAGACAGGCTCGGGGTCTTGAGGCTTGAGCTTGGAGACAGGCTCGGGTTCTTGAGGCTTGAGCTTGGAGACAGGTTTGGGGTCTTGAGGCTTGAGCTTGGAAATTTAGGCTTGAGGTTGGAGACAGGCTTGGGATCCTGAGGCTTGAGCTTTTAGACAAACTGGGGGTCCTGAGGCTTGAGATTGGAGACAGGCTTGTGGTCTTGAGGCTTGATCTTGGATACAGGCTTGGGATCTTGAGGCTTGAGCTTGGAGTCAAGCTCGGGTTCTTGAGGCTTGAGCTTGTAGACAGGTTTGGGGTCTTGAGGCTTGAGCTTGGAGACAGGCTTGGGGTCTTGAGGCTTGAGCTTGGAGACAGGCTCGGGTTCTTGAGGCTTGAGCTTGGAGACAGGCTTGGGGTCTTGAGGCTTGAGCTTGGAGACAGGCTTGGGGTCTTGAGGCTTGAGCTTCGAGACAGGCTTGGGGTCTTGAGGCTTGAGCTTGTATACAGGCTTGGGGTCTTGACGCTTCAGGTTGGAGACAGGCTTCGGGTCTTGTGGCTTGAGCTTGGAGACAGGCTTGGGGTCTTGAGGCTTGAGCTTGCAGACAAGCATGTGGTCTTGAAGCTGGAGCTTGGAGACAGGCTGGTGTTCTTGACACTGGAGCTTGGAGACAGGCTCAGGGTCTTGAGGCTTGAGCTTGGAGACAGGCTCGGGGTCTTGAGGCTTGAGTTTGGAGACAGGCTCGGGGTCTTGAGGCTTGAGCTTGGAGACAGGCTCTGGGTCTTGAGGCTTGAGCTTGGAGACAGGCTTGGGGTCTTGAGGCTTGAGCTTGGAGACAGGTTTAGGGTCTTGAGGTTTGAGCTTGGAGACAGGCTTGGGGTCTTGAGGCTTGAGTTTGGAGACAGGCTTGCAGTGTTGAGGCTTGACCTTGGAGACAGGCTTGGGGTCTTGAGGCTTGATCTTGGAGACAGGCTTGGGATGTTGAGGCTTGAGCTTGGAGACAGGCTGGGGGTCTTGAGGCTTGAGCTTGGAGAGCGGCTGGAGGTCTTGAGGCTTGAGCTTGGAGACAGGCTTGGGGTCTTGAGGCTTGAGCTTGTATACAGGTTTGGGGTCTTGAGGCTTCAGGTTGGAGACAGGCTTGGGGTGTTGAGGCTTGATCTTGGAGACAGGCTTGGGGTCTTGAGTCTTGAGATTGGAGACGCGCTTGGGGTCTTGTGGCTTGAGCTTGGAGACAGTTTTGTGGTCTTGAGGCTTGAGCTTGGAGACAGGCTCGGGGTCTTGAGGCTTGAGCTTGGAGACAGGCTTGAGGTCTAGAGGCTTGAGCTTGGAGACAGGCTTGGGGTGTTGAGGCTTGAGGTTGGAAACAGGCTCGGGTTCTTGAGGCTTGAGCTTAAGGACAGGTTTGGGGTCATGAGGCTTGATCTTGGAGACGGGCTTGGGGTCTTGAGGCTTGAGCTTGGATACAGGCTTGGGGTCTTGAGGATTGAGCATGAAGATAGGCCTGGGGTCTTGAGTCTTGAGGTTGGAGACAGGCTTGGGGTCTTGAGGCTAAAGCTTGGAGACAGGCTTGGGGTCTTGAGGCTTGAGCTTGGCGACAGGCTGGGGGTCTTCAGGCTTGAACTTGGAGACTGGCTTGGGGTGTTGAGGCTTGGGCTTAGAGACTGGCTTGTGGTGTTCAGACGAGCTTGGAGACAGGCTCGGGGTCTTGAGGCTTGAGCTTGGGGACAGGCTCGGGCTCTTGAGGCTTGAGCTTGGAGACAGGCTTGGGGTATTGAGGCTTGAGATTGGAGACAGGCTTGGGGTCTTGAGGCTTGAGCTTGGCGACAGGCTTGAGGTATTGAGGCTTGAGCTTGGAGAGAAGCTTGGGGTCATGAGGCTTGATCTTGGCGGCAGGCTTGGGGTTTTGAGGCTTGAGCTTGGAAATTTAGGCTTGAGGTTGGAGACAGGCTTGGGATCCTGAGGCTTGAGCTTTTAGACAAGCTGGGGGTCCTGAGGCTTGAGATTGGAGACAGGCTTGTGGTCTTGAGGCTTGAACTTGGATACAGGCTTGGGATCTTGAGGCTTGAGCTTGGAGTCAAGCTCGGGTTCTTGAGGCTTGAGCTTGTAGACAGGTTTGGGGTCTTGAGGCTTGAGCTTGGAGACAGGCTTGGGGTCTTGAGGCTTGAGCTTGGAGACAGGCTTGGGGTCTTGAGGCTTGAGCTTGGAGACAGGCTCGGGTTCTTGAGGCTTGAGCTTGGAGACAGGCTTGGGGTCTTGAGGCTTGAGCTTGGAGACAGGCTTGGGGTCTTGAGGCTTGAGCTTGTATACAGGTTTGGGGTCTTGACGCTTCAGGTTGGAGACAGGGTTCGGGTCTTGTGGCTTGAGCTTGGAGACAGGCTCGGGTTCTTGAGGCTTGAGCTTGGAGACAAGTTTGGGGTCTTGAGGCTTGAGCTTGGAGACAGGCTTGGGGTCTTGCGGCTTGAGTTTGGAGACAGGCTTGGGGTCTTGAGGCTTGATCTTGGAGACAGGCTTGGGGTGTTGAGGCTTGAGCTTGGAGACAGGCTTGGGGTTTTGTGGCTTGAGCGTTGGGACAGGCTGGGGATCGAGGCTTGAGCTTGGAGAGCGGCTGGAGGTCTTCAGGCTTGAGCTTGAGGAGAGGCTTGGGGTCTTGAGGCTTGACCTTGGAGACAGGCTTGGGGTCTTGAGGCTTGAGCTTTTAGACAGGCTTTGGGTTTTGAGACTTGAGCTTGGAGTCAGGCTTTTGGTTTTGAGGCTTGAGCTTGGAGTCAGGCTTGGAGTCTTGATGCTTGAGGTTGGAGAGAGGCTTGGGGTGTTGAGGCTTGAGCTTGCAGACAAGCTTGGGGTTTTGAGACTTGAGCTTGGCGACAGGCTTGAGTTATTGAGGCTTGATCTTGGAGGGAAGCTTGGAGTCATGAGGCTTGATCTTGGAGACGGGCTTGGGGTCTTGAGGCTTGAGCTTGGAGATGTAGGCTTGAGGTTGGAGACAGGCTTGGGATCCTGAGACTTGAGCTTGGAGACAGGCTGGGGGTCTTGACGCTTGGGATTGGAGACAGGCAGAGTATCTCTAGGCTTGAGTTTGGAGACAGGCTTGGGGTCTCGAGGCTTGAGCTTGGAGACAGGTTGGGAGTCTTGAGGCTTGAGCTTGGAGAGCGGCTGGAGGTCTTGCGGCTTGAGCTTGGAGACAGGCTTGGGGTCTTGAGTCTTGAGATTGGAGAGAGGTTTGGGTGTTGAGGCTTGAGCTTGGAGAGAGGCTTGGGGACTGGAGGCTGGAGCTTGCAGACAGGCTTGGGGTCTTGTGTCTTGAGATTGGAGAGAGGTTTGGGGTCTTGATGCTTGAGCTTGGAGAGAGGCTTGGGTCTTGAGCCTTGAGCTTGGAGACAGACTTCGGGTCTTGAGGCTAGAGCTTGGAGACAGGCTAGAGCTTGGACCCAGGTTTGGGGTTTTCAGGCTTGAGCTTTGAGACAGGCTTGGGGTCTCGTGGCTTGAGCTTGGAGAAAGGTTCGGGGACTTGAGGCTTGAGCTTGGCGACAGGCTTGAGCTTGGAGAGAGGCTTGAGCTTGGAGACAGGCTCTGGGTATTGAGGCTTGAGCTTGGAGACAGGCTTGCGGTCTTGTGGCTTGAGCTTGGGGACAGGCTTGGGGTCTTGAGGCTTGAGCTTGCAGACAGGCATGTGGTCTTGAGGCTGGAGCTTGGAGACAGGCTGGGGTTCTTGACACTGGAGCTTGGAGACAGGCTCCAGGTCTTGAGGCCTGAGCTTGGCGTCAGGATTGAGGTATTGAGGCTTGAGCTTGGAGGGAAGCTTGGGGTCATGAGGCTTGATCTTGTAGACGGGTTTGGGGTCTTGAGCCTTGAGCTTGGAGATAGGCTTGAGCTTGGACACAGGTTTGGGGTTTTCAGGCTAGAGCTTTGAGACAGGCTTGGGGTATCGTGGCTTGAGCTTGGAGAAAGGCTCGAGGTCTTGAGACTTGAGCTTGGCGAAAGGCTTGAGCTTGGAGAGAGGCTTGAGCTTGGAGACAGGCTCTGGGTATTGAGGCTTGAGCTTGGAGACAGGCTTTGGGTCTTGAGGCTTGAGCTTGGAGACAGGCTTGCGGTCTTGTGGCTTGAGCTTGGAGACAGGCTTGGGGTCTTGAGGCTAGAGCTTGGATACAGGCTGGGGGTCATGAGGCTTGAGCTTGGCGACAGGCTGGGGGTCTTGAGGCTTGAGCTTGGAGACAGGCTCAGGGTCTTGAGGATTCAGCTTGGAGTCAGGCTCGGGGTCTTGAGGTTTGAGCTTGGAGACAGGCTTGGGGTCTTGAGGCTTGAGCATGAAGATAGGCGTGGGGTCTTGTGGCTTGAGTTTGGAGTGAGGCTTGGGGTCTTGAGGCTTGAGATTGGCGACAGGCTTGAGGTATTGAGGCTTGAGCTTGGAGACAGGCTTGCAGTGTTGAGGCTTGACCTTGGAGACAGGCTTGGGGTCTTGAGGCTTGATCTTGGAGACAGGCTTGGGATGTTGAGGCTTGAGCTTGGAGACAGGCTGGGGGTCTTGAGGCTTGAGCTTGGAGAGCGGCTGGAGGTCTTGAGGCTTGAGCTTGGAGACAGGCTTGGGGTCTTGAGGCTTGAACTTGGATACAGGCTTGGGATCTTGAGGCTTGAGCTTGGAGTCAGGCTTGGGGTCTTGAGGCTTGAGCTTGGAGACAGGCTCGGGGTCTTGAGGCTTGAGCTTGGAGACAGGCTCGGGTTCTTGAGGCTTGAGCTTGGAGACAGGTTTGGGGTCTTGAGGCTTGAGCTTGGAAATTTAGGCTTGAGGTTGGAGACAGGCTTGGGATCCTGAGGCTTGAGCTTTTAGACAAACTGGGGGTCCTGAGGCTTGAGATTGGAGACAGGCTTGTGGTCTTGAGGCTTGATCTTGGATACAGGCTTGGGATCTTGAGGCTTGAGCTTGGAGTCAAGCTCGGGTTCTTGAGGCTTGAGCTTGTAGACAGGTTTGGGGTCTTGAGGCTTGAGCTTGGAGACAGGCTTGGGGTCTTGAGGCTTGAGCTTGGAGACAGGCTCGGTTTCTTGAGGCTTGAGCTTGGAGACAGGCTTGGGGTCTTGAGGCTTGAGCTTGGAGACAGGCTTGGGGTCTTGAGGCTTGAGCTTCGAGACAGGCTTGGGGTCTTGAGGCTTGAGCTTGTATACAGGCTTGGGGTCTTGACGCTTCAGGTTGGAGACAGGCTTCGGGTCTTGTGGCTTGAGCTTGGAGACAGGCTTGGGGTCTTGAGGCTTGAGCTTGCAGACAAGCATGTGGTCTTGAAGCTGGAGCTTGGAGACAGGCTGGTGTTCTTGACACTGGAGCTTGGAGACAGGCTCAGGGTCTTGAGGCTTGAGCTTGGAGACAGGCTCAGGGTCTTGAGGCTTGAGTTTGGAGACAGGCTCGGGGTCTTGAGGCTTGAGCTTGGAGACAGGCTCTGGGTCTTGAGGCTTGAGCTTGGAGACAGGCTTGGGGTCTTGAGGCTTGAGCTTGGAGACAGGTTTAGGGTCTTGAGGTTTGAGCTTGGAGACAGGCTTGGGGTCTTGAGGCTTGAGTTTGGAGACAGGCTTGCAGTGTTGAGGCTTGACCTTGGAGACAGGCTTGGGGTCTTGAGGCTTGATCTTGGAGACAGGCTTGGGATGTTGAGGCTTGAGCTTGGAGACAGGCTGGGGGTCTTGAGGCTTGAGCTTGGAGAGCGGCTGGAGGTCTTGAGGCTTGAGCTTGGAGACAGGCTTGGGGTCTTGAGGCTTGAGCTTGTATACAGGTTTGGGGTCTTGAGGCTTCAGGTTGGAGACAGGCTTGGGGTGTTGAGGCTTGATCTTGGAGACAGGCTTGGGGTCTTGAGTCTTGAGATTGGAGACGCGCTTGGGGTCTTGTGGCTTGAGCTTGGAGACAGTTTTGTGGTCTTGAGGCTTGAGCTTGGAGACAGGCTTGGGGTCTTGAGGCTTGAGCTTGGAGACAGGCTTGAGGTCTAGAGGCTTGAGCTTGGAGACAGGCTTGGGGTGTTGAGGCTTGAGGTTGGAAACAGGCTCGGGTTCTTGAGGCTTGAGCTTAAGGACAGGTTTGGGGTCATGAGGCTTGATCTTGGAGACGGGCTTGGGGTCTTGAGGCTTGAGCTTGGATACAGGCTTGGGGTCTTGAGGATTGAGCATGAAGATAGGCCTGGGGTCTTGAGTCTTGAGGTTGGAGACAGGCTTGGGGTCTTGAGGCTAAAGCTTGGAGACAGGCTTGGGGTCTTGAGGCTTGAGCTTGGCGACAGGCTGGGGGTCTTCAGGCTTGAACTTGGAGACTGGCTTGGGGTGTTGAGGCTTGGGCTTAGAGACTGGCTTGTGGTGTTCAGACGAGCTTGGAGACAGGCTCGGGGTCTTGAGGCTTGAGCTTGGGGACAGGCTCAGGCTCTTGAGGCTTGAGCTTGGAGACAGGCTTGGGGTATTGAGGCTTGAGATTGGAGACAGGCTTGGGGTCTTGAGGCTTGAGCTTGGCGACAGGCTTGAGGTATTGAGGCTTGAGCTTGGAGAGAAGCTTGGGGTCATGAGGCTTGATCTTGGCGGCAGGCTTGGGGTTTTGAGGCTTGAGCTTGGAAATTTAGGCTTGAGGTTGGAGACAGGCTTGGGATCCTGAGGCTTGAGCTTTTAGACAAGCTGGGGGTCCTGAGGCTTGAGATTGGAGACAGGCTTGTGGTCTTGAGGCTTGAACTTGGATACAGGCTTGGGATCTTGAGGCTTGAGCTTGGAGTCAAGCTCGGGTTCTTGAGGCTTGAGCTTGTAGACAGGTTTGGGGTCTTGAGGCTTGAGCTTGGAGACAGGCTTGGGGTCTTGAGGCTTGAGCTTGGAGACAGGCTTGGGGTCTTGAGGCTTGAGCTTGTATACAGGTTTGGGGTCTTGACGCTTCAGGTTGGAGACAGGGTTCGGGTCTTGTGGCTTGAGCTTGGAGACAGGCTCGGGTTCTTGAGGCTTGAGCTTGGAGACAAGTTTGGGGTCTTGAGGCTTGAGCTTGGAGACAGGCTTGGGGTCTTGCGGCTTGAGTTTGGAGACAGGCTTGGGGTCTTGAGGCTTGATCTTGGAGACAGGCTTGGGGTGTTGAGGCTTGAGCTTGGAGACAGGCTTGGGGTTTTGTGGCTTGAGCATTGGGACAGGCTGGGGATCGAGGCTTGAGCTTGGAGAGCGGCTGGAGGTCTTCAGGCTTGAGCTTGAGGAGAGGCTTGGGGTCTTGAGGCTTGACCTTGGAGACAGGCTTGGGGTCTTGAGGCTTGAGCTTTTAGACAGGCTTTGGGTTTTGAGACTTGAGCTTGGAGTCAGGCTTTTGGTTTTGAGGCTTGAGCTTGGAGTCAGGCTTGGAGTCTTGATGCTTGAGGTTGGAGAGAGGCTTGGGGTGTTGAGGCTTGAGCTTGCAGACAAGCTTGGGGTTTTGAGACTTGAGCTTGGCGACAGGCTTGAGTTATTGAGGCTTGATCTTGGAGGGAAGCTTGGAGTCATGAGGCTTGATCTTGGAGACGGGCTTGGGGTCTTGAGGCTTGAGCTTGGAGATGTAGGCTTGAGGTTGGAGACAGGCTTGGGATCCTGAGGCTTGAGCTTGGAGACAGGCTGGGGGTCTTGACGCTTGGGATTGGAGACAGGCAGAGTATCTCTAGGCTTGAGTTTGGAGACAGGCTTGGGGTCTCGAGGCTTGAGCTTGGAGACAGGTTGGGAGTCTTGAGGCTTGAGCTTGGAGAGCGGCTGGAGGTCTTGCGGCTTGAGCTTGGAGACAGGCTTGGGGTCTTGAGTCTTGAGATTGGAGAGAGGTTTGGGTGTTGAGGCTTGAGCTTGGAGAGAGGCTTGGGGACTGGAGGCTGGAGCTTGCAGACAGGCTTGGGGTCTTGTGTCTTGAGATTGGAGAGAGGTTTGGGGTCTTGATGCTTGAGCTTGGAGAGAGGCTTGGGTCTTGAGCCTTGAGCTTGGAGACAGACTTCGGGTCTTGAGGCTAGAGCTTGGAGACAGGCTAGAGCTTGGACCCAGGTTTGGGGTTTTCAGGCTTGAGCTTTGAGACAGGCTTGGGGTCTCGTGGCTTGAGCTTGGAGAAAGGTTCGGGGACTTGAGGCTTGAGCTTGGCGACAGGCTTGAGCTTGGAGAGAGGCTTGAGCTTGGAGACAGGCTCTGGGTATTGAGGCTCGAGCTTGGAGACAGGCTTGCGGTCTTGTGGCTTGAGCTTGGGGACAGGCTTGGGGTCTTGAGGCTTGAGCTTGCAGACAGGCATGTGGTCTTGAGGCTGGAGCTTGGAGACAGGCTGGGGTTCTTGACACTGGAGCTTGGAGACAGGCTCCAGGTCTTGAGGCCTGAGCTTGGCGTCAGGATTGAGGTATTGAGGCTTGAGCTTGGAGGGAAGCTTGGGGTCATGAGGCTTGATCTTGTAGACGGGTTTGGGGTCTTGAGCCTTGAGCTTGGAGATAGGCTTGAGCTTGGACACAGGTTTGGGGTTTTCAGGCTAGAGCTTTGAGACAGGCTTGGGGTATCGTGGCTTGAGCTTGGAGAAAGGCTCGAGGTCTTGAGACTTGAGCTTGGCGAAAGGCTTGAGCTTGGAGAGAGGCTTGAGCTTGGAGACAGGCTCTGGGTATTGAGGCTTGAGCTTGGAGACAGGCTTTGGGTCTTGAGGCTTGAGCTTGGAGACAGGCTTGCGGTCTTGTGGCTTGAGCTTGGAGACAGGCTTGGGGTCTTGAGGCTAGAGCTTGGATACAGGCTGGGGGTCATGAGGCTTGAGCTTGGCGACAGGCTGGGGGTCTTGAGGCTTGAGCTTGGAGACAGGCTCAGGGTCTTGAGGATTCAGCTTGGAGTCAGGCTCGGGGTCTTGAGGTTTGAGCTTGGAGACAGGCTTGGGGTCTTGAGGCTTGAGCATGAAGATAGGCGTGGGGTCTTGTGGCTTGAGTTTGGAGTGAGGCTTGGGGTCTTGAGGCTTGAGATTGGCGACAGGCTTGAGGTATTGAGGCTTGAGCTTGGAGAGAAGCTTGGGGTCATGAGGCTTGATATTGGAGGCAGGCTTGGGGTTTTGAGGCTTGAGCTTGGAGACAGGCTTGGGGTCCTGAGGGTTGAGAAAGGAGTCAGGCTCGGAGTCTTGAGGCTTGTGATTGCAGACAGGCTCGGGGTCTTGAGGCTTGAGCTTGGAGACAGGCTCAGGGTCTTGAGGATTCAGCTTGGAGTCAGGCTCGGGGTCTTGAGGTTTGAGCTTGGAGACAGGCTTGGGGTCTTGAGGCTTGAGCATGAAGATAGGCGTGGGGTCTTGTGGCTTGAGTTTGGAGTGAGGCTTGGGGTCTTGAGGCTTGAGCTTTGAGACATGCTTGTGCTCTTG
Organism: Mobula birostris; assembly: GCF_030028105.1. Classification (NCBI taxonomy): domain Eukaryota; kingdom Metazoa; phylum Chordata; class Chondrichthyes; order Myliobatiformes; family Myliobatidae; genus Mobula; species Mobula birostris. The sequence continues at coordinate 4,799,903 of NC_092393.1, forward strand.
AGGCTTTAGCTTGGAGACAGGGTTGGGGTTTTGAAGCCTGTGCTTTGACACAGGCCTGGCTCTCGAGGCTTGAGCTCGGAGACAGGCTCGGGATCTTGAGGCTTGAGATTGGCGACAGGCTTGAGGTATTGAGGCTTGAGCTTGGAGAGAAGCTTGGGGTCATGAGGCTTGATATTGGAGGCAGGCTTGGGGTTTTGAGGCTTGAGCTTGGAAATTTAGGCTTGAGGTTGCAGACAGGCTTGGGATCCTGAGGCTTGAGCTTTTAGACAAGCTGGGGGTCTTGAGGCTTGAGATTGGAGATAGGCTTAGTGAATCTATGCTTGAGTTTAGAGACAGGCTTGGGGTTTTGAGGCTTGAGCTTGGAAATTTAGGCTTGAGGTTGGAGACAGGCTTCGGGTCTTGTGGCTTGAGCTTGGAGACAGGCTTGGGGTCTTGAGGCTTGAGCTTGCAGACAAGCATGTGGTCTTGAGGCTGGAGCTTGGAGACAGGCTGGGGTTCTTGACACTGGAGCTTGGAGACAGGCTCAGGGTCTTGAGGCTTGAGCTTGGAGACAGGCTCGGGGTCTTGAGGCTTGAGCTTGGAGACAGGCTCTGGGTCTTGAGGCTTGAGCTTGGAGACAGGCTTCGGGTCTTGAGGCTTGAGCTTGGAGACAGGTTTATGGTCTTGAAGTTTGAGCTTGGAGACAGGCTTGGGGTCTTGAGGCTTGAGTTTGGAGACTGGCTTGGGGTGTTGAGGCTTGACCTTGGAGACAGGCTTGGGGTGTTGAGGCTTGATCTTGGATACAGGCTTGGGATGTTGAGGCTTGAGCTTGGAGACAGGCTGGGGGTCTTGAGGCTTGAGCTTGGAGAGCGGCTGGAGGTCTTGAGGCTTGAGCTTGGAGACAGGCTTGGGGTCTTGAGGCTTGAGCTTGTATACAGGTTTGGGGTCTTGAGGCTTCAGGTTGGAGACAGGCTTGGGGTCTTGTGGCTTGAGCTTGGAGTCAGTCTTGGGGTCTCGAGGCTTGAGCTTGGAGACAGGCTTGTCGTCTTGAGGCTTGAGCTTGGAGTCAGGCTTGGGGTCTTGAGGCTTGAGCTTGTAGACAGACTTGGAGTCTTGAGGTTTGAGGTTGGAGACAGGCTTGGGGTCTTGTGGCTTGAGCTTGGATACAGGCTGGGGGTCTTGAGGCTTGGGCTTGGAGTCAGGCTTAGGGCTTGAGGGTTCAGCTTGGAGACATGTTTGGGGTCTTGAGGGTTGAGAAAGGAGTCAGGCTCGGAGTCTTGAGGCTTAAGATTGCAGACAGGCTCGGGGTCTTGAGGCTTGAGCTTGGAGACAGGCTCAGGGTCTTGAGGATTGAGCTTGGAGTCAGGCTCGGGGTCTTGAGGTTTGAGCTTGGAGACAGGCTTGGGGTCTTGAGGCTTGAGCATGAAGATAGGCGTGGGGTCTTGAGGCTTGAGTTTGGAGTGAGGCTTGGGGTCTTGAGGCTTGAGCTTTGAGACATGCTTGTGCTCTTGAGGCTTTAGCTCGGAGACAGGCTCGGGGTCTTGAGGCTTGAGCTTGGAGACAGGCTCGGGTTCTTGAGGCTTGAGCTTGGAGACAGGTTTGGGGTCTTGAGGCTTGAGCTTGGAAATTTAGGCTTGAGGTTGGAGACAGGCTTGGGATCCTGAGGCTTGAGCTTTTAGACAAACTGGGGGTCCTGAGGCTTGAGATTGGAGACAGGCTTGTGGTCTTGAGGCTTGAACTTGGATACAGGCTTGGGATCTTGAGGCTTGAGCTTGGAGTCAAGCTCGGGTTCTTGAGGCTTGAGCTTGTAGACAGGTTTGGGGTCTTGAGGCTTGAGCTTGGAGACAGGCTTGGGGTCTTGAGGCTTGAGCTTGGAGACAGGCTTGGGGTCTTGAGGCTTGAGCTTGGAGACAGGCTCGGGTTCTTGAGGCTTGAGCTTGGAGACAGGCTTGGGGTCTTGAGGCTTGAGCTTGGAGACAGGCTTGGGGTCTTGAGGCTTGAGCTTCGAGACAGGCTTGGGGTCTTGAGGCTTGAGCTTGTATACAGGCTTGGGGTCTTGACGCTTCAGGTTGGAGACAGGCTTCGGGTCTTGTGGCTTGAGCTTGGAGACAGGCTTGGGGTCTTGAGGCTTGAGCTTGCAGACAAGCATGTGGTCTTGAAGCTGGAGCTTGGAGACAGGCTGGTGTTCTTGACACTGGAGCTTGGAGACAGGCTCAGGGTCTTGAGGCTTGAGCTTGGAGACAGGCTCGGGGTCTTGAGGCTTGAGTTTGGAGACAGGCTCGGGGTCTTGAGGCTTGAGCTTGGAGACAGGTTCTGGGTCTTGAGGCTTGAGCTTGGAGACAGGCTTGGGGTCTTGAGGCTTGAGCTTGGAGACAGGTTTAGGGTCTTGAGGTTTGAGCTTGGAGACAGGCTTGGGGTCTTGAGGCTTGAGTTTGGAGACAGGCTTGCAGTGTTGAGGCTTGACCTTGGAGACAGGCTTGGGGTCTTGAGGCTTGATCTTGGAGACAGGCTTGGGATGTTGAGGCTTGAGCTTGGAGACAGGCTGGGGGTCTTGAGGCTTGAGCTTGGAGAGCGGCTGGAGGTCTTGAGGCTTGAGCTTGGAGACAGGCTTGGGGTCTTGAGGCTTGAGCTTGTATACAGGTTTGGGGTCTTGAGGCTTCAGGTTGGAGACAGGCTTGGGGTGTTGAGGCTTGATCTTGGAGACAGGCTTGGGGTCTTGAGTCTTGAGATTGGAGACGCGCTTGGGGTCTTGTGGCTTGAGCTTGGAGACAGTTTTGTGGTCTTGAGGCTTGAGCTTGGAGACAGGCTCGGGGTCTTGAGGCTTGAGCTTGGAGACAGGCTTGAGGTCTAGAGGCTTGAGCTTGGAGACAGGCTTGGGGTGTTGAGGCTTGAGGTTGGAAACAGGCTCGGGTTCTTGAGGCTTGAGCTTAAGGACAGGTTTGGGGTCATGAGGCTTGATCTTGGAGACGGGCTTGGGGTCTTGAGGCTTGAGCTTGGATACAGGCTTGGGGTCTTGAGGATTGAGCATGAAGATAGGCCTGGGGTCTTGAGTCTTGAGGTTGGAGACAGGCTTGGGGTCTTGAGGCTAAAGCTTGGAGACAGGCTTGGGGTCTTGAGGCTTGAGCTTGGCGACAGGCTGGGGGTCTTCAGGCTTGAACTTGGAGACTGGCTTGGGGTGTTGAGGCTTGGGCTTAGAGACTGGCTTGTGGTGTTCAGACGAGCTTGGAGACAGGCTCGGGGTCTTGAGGCTTGAGCTTGGGGACAGGCTCGGGCTCTTGAGGCTTGAGCTTGGAGACAGGCTTGGGGTATTGAGGCTTGAGATTGGAGACAGGCTTGGGGTCTTGAGGCTTGAGCTTGGCGACAGGCTTGAGGTATTGAGGCTTGAGCTTGGAGAGAAGCTTGGGGTCATGAGGCTTGATCTTGGCGGCAGGCTTGGGGTTTTGAGGCTTGAGCTTGGAAATTTAGGCTTGAGGTTGGAGACAGGCTTGGGATCCTGAGGCTTGAGCTTTTAGACAAGCTGGGGGTCCTGAGGCTTGAGATTGGAGACAGGCTTGTGGTCTTGAGGCTTGAACTTGGATACAGGCTTGGGATCTTGAGGCTTGAGCTTGGAGTCAAGCTCGGGTTCTTGAGGCTTGAGCTTGTAGACAGGTTTGGGGTCTTGAGGCTTGAGCTTGGAGACAGGCTTGGGGTCTTGAGGCTTGAGCTTGGAGACAGGCTTGGGGTCTTGAGGCTTGAGCTTGGAGACAGGCTCGGGTTCTTGAGGCTTGAGCTTGGAGACAGGCTTGGGGTCTTGAGGCTTGAGCTTGGAGACAGGCTTGGGGTCTTGAGGCTTGAGCTTGTATACAGGTTTGGGGTCTTGACGCTTCAGGTTGGAGACAGGGTTCGGGTCTTGTGGCTTGAGCTTGGAGACAGGCTCGGGTTCTTGAGGCTTGAGCTTGGAGACAAGTTTGGGGTCTTGAGGCTTGAGCTTGGAGACAGGCTTGGGGTGTTGAGGCTTGGGCTTAGAGACTGGCTTGTGGTGTTCAGACGAGCTTGGAGACAGGCTCGGGGTCTTGAGGCTTGAGCTTGGGGACAGGCTCGGGCTCTTGAGGCTTGAGCTTGGAGACAGGCTTGGGGTATTGAGGCTTGAGATTGGAGACAGGCTTGGGGTCTTGAGGCTTGAGCTTGGCGACAGGCTTGAGGTATTGAGGCTTGAGCTTGGAGAGAAGCTTGGGGTCATGAGGCTTGATCTTGGCGGCAGGCTTGGGGTTTTGAGGCTTGAGCTTGGAAATTTAGGCTTGAGGTTGGAGACAGGCTTGGGATCCTGAGGCTTGAGCTTTTAGACAAGCTGGGGGTCCTGAGGCTTGAGATTGGAGACGGGCTTGTGGTCTTGAGGCTTGAACTTGGATACAGGCTTGGGATCTTGAGGCTTGAGCTTGGAGTCAAGCTCGGGTTCTTGAGGCTTGAGCTTGTAGACAGGTTTGGGGTCTTGAGGCTTGAGCTTGGAGACAGGCTTGGGGTCTTGAGGCTTGAGCTTGGAGACAGGCTTGGGGTCTTGAGGCTTGAGCTTGGAGACAGGCTCGGGTTCTTGAGGCTTGAGCTTGGAGACAGGCTTGGGGTCTTGAGGCTTGAGCTTGGAGACAGGCTTGGGGTCTTGAGGCTTGAGCTTGTATACAGGTTTGGGGTCTTGAGGCTTGAGCTTGGAGACAGGCTCGGGTTCTTGAGGCTTGAGCTTGGAGACAGGCTTGGGGTCTTGAGGCTTGAGCTTGGAGACAGGCTTGGGGTTTTGTGGCTTGAGCGTTGGGACAGGCTGGGGATCGAGGCTTGAGCTTGGAGAGCGGCTGGAGGTCTTCAGGCTTGAGCTTGAGGAGAGGCTTGGGGTCTTGAGGCTTGACCTTGGAGACAGGCTTGGGGTCTTGAGGCTTGAGCTTTTAGACAGGCTTTGGGTTTTGAGACTTGAGCTTGGAGTCAGGCTTTTGGTTTTGAGGCTTGAGCTTGGAGTCAGGCTTGGAGTCTTGATGCTTGAGGTTGGAGAGAGGCTTGGGGTGTTGAGGCTTGAGCTTGCAGACAAGCTTGGGGTTTTGAGACTTGAGCTTGGCGACAGGCTTGAGTTATTGAGGCTTGATCTTGGAGGGAAGCTTGGAGTCATGAGGCTTGATCTTGGAGACGGGCTTGGGGTCTTGAGGCTTGAGCTTGGAGATGTAGGCTTGAGGTTGGAGACAGGCTTGGGATCCTGAGGCTTGAGCTTGGAGACAGGCTGGGGGTCTTGACGCTTGGGATTGGAGACAGGCAGAGTATCTCAAGGCTTGAGTTTGGAGACAGGCTTGGGGTCTCGAGGCTTGAGCTTGGAGACAGGTTGGGAGTCTTGAGGCTTGAGCTTGGAGAGCGGCTGGAGGTCTTGCGGCTTGAGCTTGGAGACAGGCTTGGGGTCTTGAGTCTTGAGATTGGAGAGAGGTTTGGGTGTTGAGGCTTGAGCTTGGAGAGAGGCTTGGGGACTGGAGGCTGGAGCTTGCAGACAGGCTTGGGGTCTTGTGTCTTGAGATTGGAGAGAGGTTTGGGGTCTTGATGCTTGAGCTTGGAGAGAGGCTTGGGTCTTGAGCCTTGAGCTTGGAGACAGACTTCGGGTCTTGAGGCTAGAGCTTGGAGACAGGCTAGAGCTTGGACCCAGGTTTGGGGTTTTCAGGCTTGAGCTTTGAGACAGGCTTGGGGTCTCGTGGCTTGAGCTTGGAGAAAGGTTCGGGGACTTGAGGCTTGAGCTTGGCGACAGGCTTGAGCTTGGAGAGAGGCTTGAGCTTGGAGACAGGCTCTGGGTATTGAGGCTCGAGCTTGGAGACAGGCTTGCGGTCTTGTGGCTTGAGCTTGGGGACAGGCTTGGGGTCTTGAGGCTTGAGCTTGCAGACAGGCATGTGGTCTTGAGGCTGGAGCTTGGAGACAGGCTGGGGTTCTTGACACTGGAGCTTGGAGACAGGCTCCAGGTCTTGAGGCCTGAGCTTGGCGTCAGGATTGAGGTATTGAGGCTTGAGCTTGGAGGGAAGCTTGGGGTCATGAGGCTTGATCTTGTAGACGGGTTTGGGGTCTTGAGCCTTGAGCTTGGAGATAGGCTTGAGCTTGGACACAGGTTTGGGGTTTTCAGGCTAGAGCTTTGAGACAGGCTTGGGGTATCGTGGCTTGAGCTTGGAGAAAGGCTCGAGGTCTTGAGACTTGAGCTTGGCGAAAGGCTTGAGCTTGGAGAGAGGCTTGAGCTTGGAGACAGGCTCTGGGTATTGAGGCTTGAGCTTGGAGACAGGCTTTGGGTCTTGAGGCTTGAGCTTGGAGACAGGCTTGCGGTCTTGTGGCTTGAGCTTGGAGACAGGCTTGGGGTCTTGAGGCTAGAGCTTGGATACAGGCTGGGGGTCATGAGGCTTGAGCTTGGCGACAGGCTGGGGGTCTTGAGGCTTGAGCTTGGAGACAGGCTCAGGGTCTTGAGGATTCAGCTTGGAGTCAGGCTCGGGGTCTTGAGGTTTGAGCTTGGAGACAGGCTTGGGGTCTTGAGGCTTGAGCATGAAGCTAGGCGTGGGGTCTTGTGGCTTGAGTTTGGAGTGAGGCTTGGGGTCTTGAGGCTTGAGATTGGCGACAGGCTTGAGGTATTGAGGCTTGAGCTTGGAGAGAAGCTTGGGGTCATGAGGCTTGATATTGGAGGCAGGCTTGGGGTTTTAAGGCTTGAGCTTGGAGACAGGCTTGGGGTCCTGAGGGTTGAGAAAGGAGTCAGGCTCGGAGTCTTGAGGCTTGTGATTGCAGACAGGCTCGGGGTCTTGAGGCTTGAGCTTGGAGACAGGCTCAGGGTCTTGAGGATTCAGCTTGGAGTCAGGCTCGGGGTCTTGAGGTTTGAGCTTGGAGACAGGCTTGGGGTCTTGAGGCTTGAGCATGAAGATAGGCGTGGGGTCTTGTGGCTTGAGTTTGGAGTGAGGCTTGGGGTCTTGAGGCTTGAGCTTTGAGACATGCTTGTGCTCTTGAGGCTTTAGCTTGGAGACAGGGTTGGGGTTTTGAAGCCTGTGCTTTGACACAGGCCTGGCTCTCGAGGCTTGAGCTCGGAGACAGGCTCGGGATCTTGAGGCTTGAGATTGGCGACAGGCTTGAGGTATTGAGGCTTGAGCTTGGAGAGAAGCTTGGGGTCATGAGGCTTGATATTGGAGGCAGGCTTGGGGTTTTGAGGCTTGAGCTTGGAAATTTAGGCTTGAGGTTGGAGACAGGCTTGGGATCCTGAGGCTTGAGCTTTTAGACAAGCTGGGGGTCTTGAGGCTTGAGATTGGAGATAGGCTTAGTGAATCTATGCTTGAGTTTAGAGACAGGCTTGGGGTTTTGAGGCTTGAGCTTGGAAATTTAGGCTTGAGGTTGGAGACAGGCTTCGGGTCTTGTGGCTTGAGCTTGGAGACAGGCTTGGGGTCTTGAGGCTTGAGCTTGCAGACAAGCATGTGGTCTTGAGGCTGGAGCTTGGAGACAGGCTGGGGTTCTTGACACTGGAGCTTGGAGACAGGCTCAGGGTCTTGAGGCTTGAGCTTGGAGACAGGCTCGGGGTCTTGAGGCTTGAGCTTGGAGACAGGCTCTGGGTCTTGAGGCTTGAGCTTGGAGACAGGCTTCGGGTCTTGAGGCTTGAGCTTGGAGACAGGTTTATGGTCTTGAAGTTTGAGCTTGGAGACAGGCTTGGGGTCTTGAGGCTTGAGTTTGGAGACAGGCTTGGGGTGTTGAGGCTTGACCTTGGAGACAGGCTTGGGGTGTTGAGGCTTGATCTTGGATACAGGCTTGGGATGTTGAGGCTTGAGCTTGGAGACAGGCTGGGGGTCTTGAGGCTTGAGCTTGGAGAGCGGCTGGAGGTCTTGAGGCTTGAGCTTGGAGACAGGCTTGGGGTCTTGAGGCTTGAGCTTGTATACAGGTTTGGGGTCTTGAGGCTTCAGGTTGGAGACAGGCTTGGGGTCTTGTGGCTTGAGCTTGGAGTCAGTCTTGGGGTCTCGAGGCTTGAGCTTGGAGACAGGCTTGTCGTCTTGAGGCTTGAGCTTGGAGTCAGGCTTGGGGTCTTGAGGCTTGAGCTTGTAGACAGACTTGGAGTCTTGAGGTTTGAGGTTGGAGACAGGCTTGGGGTCTTGTGGCTTGAGCTTGGATACAGGCTGGGGGTCTTGAGGCTTGGGCTTGGAGTCAGGCTTAGGGCTTGAGGGTTCAGCTTGGAGACATGTTTGGGGTCTTGAGGGTTGAGAAAGGAGTCAGGCTCGGAGTCTTGAGGCTTGAGATTGCAGACAGGCTCGGGGTCTTGAGGCTTGAGCTTGGAGACAGGCTCAGGGTCTTGAGGATTGAGCTTGGAGTCAGGCTCGGGGTCTTGAGGTTTGAGCTTGGAGACAGGCTTGGGGTCTTGAGGCTTGAGCATGAAGATAGGCGTGGGGTCTTGAGGCTTGAGTTTGGAGTGAGGCTTGGGGTCTTGAGGCTTGAGCTTTGAGACATGCTTGTGCTCTTGAGGCTTTAGCTCGGAGACAGGCTCGGGGTCTTGAGGCTTGAGCTTGGAGACAGGCTCGGGTTCTTGAGGCTTGAGCTTGGAGACAGGTTTGGGGTCTTGAGGCTTGAGCTTGGAAATTTAGGCTTGAGGTTGGAGACAGGCTTGGGATCCTGAGGCTTGAGCTTTTAGACAAACTGGGGGTCCTGAGGCTTGAGATTGGAGACAGGCTTGTGGTCTTGAGGCTTCAACTTGGATACAGGCTTGGGATCTTGAGGCTTGAGCTTGGAGTCAAGCTCGGGTTCTTGAGGCTTGAGCTTGTAGACAGGTTTGGGGTCTTGAGGCTTGAGCTTGGAGACAGGCTTGGGGTCTTGAGGCTTGAGCTTGGAGACAGGCTTGGGGTCTTGAGGCTTGAGCTTGGAGACAGGCTCGGGTTCTTGAGGCTTGAGCTTGGAGACAGGCTTGGGGTCTTGAGGCTTGAGCTTGGAGACAGGCTTGGGGTCTTGAGGCTTGAGCTTCGAGACAGGCTTGGGGTCTTGAGGCTTGAGCTTGTATACAGGCTTGGGGTCTTGACGCTTCAGGTTGGAGACAGGCTTCGGGTCTTGTGGCTTGAGCTTGGAGACAGGCTTGGGGTCTTGAGGCTTGAGCTTGCAGACAAGCATGTGGTCTTGAAGCTGGAGCTTGGAGACAGGCTGGTGTTCTTGACACTGGAGCTTGGAGACAGGCTCAGGGTCTTGAGGCTTGAGCTTGGAGACAGGCTCGGGGTCTTGAGGCTTGAGTTTGGAGACAGGCTCGGGGTCTTGAGGCTTGAGCTTGGAGACAGGTTCTGGGTCTTGAGGCTTGAGCTTGGAGACAGGCTTGGGGTCTTGAGGCTTGAGCTTGGAGACAGGTTTAGGGTCTTGAGGTTTGAGCTTGGAGACAGGCTTGGGGTCTTGAGGCTTGAGTTTGGAGACAGGCTTGCAGTGTTGAGGCTTGACCTTGGAGACAGGCTTGGGGTCTTGAGGCTTGATCTTGGAGACAGGCTTGGGATGTTGAGGCTTGAGCTTGGAGACAGGCTGGGGGTCTTGAGGCTTGAGCTTGGAGAGCGGCTGGAGGTCTTGAGGCTTGAGCTTGGAGACAGGCTTGGGGTCTTGAGGCTTGAGCTTGTATACAGGTTTGGGGTCTTGAGGCTTCAGGTTGGAGACAGGCTTGGGGTGTTGAGGCTTGATCTTGGAGACAGGCTTGGGGTCTTGAGTCTTGAGATTGGAGACGCGCTTGGGGTCTTGTGGCTTGAGCTTGGAGACAGTTTTGTGGTCTTGAGGCTTGAGCTTGGAGACAGGCTCGGGGTCTTGAGGCTTGAGCTTGGAGACAGGCTTGAGGTCTAGAGGCTTGAGCTTGGAGACAGGCTTGGGGTGTTGAGGCTTGAGGTTGGAAACAGGCTCGGGTTCTTGAGGCTTGAGCTTAAGGACAGGTTTGGGGTCATGAGGCTTGATCTTGGAGACGGGCTTGGGGTCTTGAGGCTTGAGCTTGGATACAGGCTTGGGGTCTTGAGGATTGAGCATGAAGATAGGCCTGGGGTCTTGAGTCTTGAGGTTGGAGACAGGCTTGGGGTCTTGAGGCTAAAGCTTGGAGACAGGCTTGGGGTCTTGAGGCTTGAGCTTGGCGACAGGCTGGGGGTCTTCAGGCTTGAACTTGGAGACTGGCTTGGGGTGTTGAGGCTTGGGCTTAGAGACTGGCTTGTGGTGTTCAGACGAGCTTGGAGACAGGCTCGGGGTCTTGAGGCTTGAGCTTGGGGACAGGCTCGGGCTCTTGAGGCTTGAGCTTGGAGACAGGCTTGGGGTATTGAGGCTTGAGATTGGAGACAGGCTTGGGGTCTTGAGGCTTGAGCTTGGCGACAGGCTTGAGGTATTGAGGCTTGAGCTTGGAGAGAAGCTTGGGGTCATGAGGCTTGATCTTGGCGGCAGGCTTGGGGTTTTGAGGCTTGAGCTTGGAAATTTAGGCTTGAGGTTGGAGACAGGCTTGGGATCCTGAGGCTTGAGCTTTTAGACAAGCTGGAGGTCCTGAGGCTTGAGATTGGAGACAGGCTTGTGGTCTTGAGGCTTGAACTTGGATACAGGCTTGGGATCTTGAGGCTTGAGCTTGGAGTCAAGCTCGGGTTCTTGAGGCTTGAGCTTGTAGACAGGTTTGGGGTCTTGAGGCTTGAGCTTGTGAGGCTTGGGCTTGGAGTCAGGCTTAGGGCTTGAGGGTTCAGCTTGGAGACATGTTTGGGGTCTTGAGGGTTGAGAAAGGAGTCAGGCTCGGAGTCTTGAGGCTTGAGATTGCAGACAGGCTCGGGGTCTTGAGGCTTGAGCTTGGAGACAGGCTCAGGGTCTTGAGGATTGAGCTTGGAGTCAGGCTCGGGGTCTTGAGGTTTGAGCTTGGAGACAGGCTTGGGGTCTTGAGGCTTGAGCATGAAGATAGGCGTGGGGTCTTGAGGCTTGAGTTTGGAGTGAGGCTTGGGGTCTTGAGGCTTGAGCTTTGAGACATGCTTGTGCTCTTGAGGCTTTAGCTCGGAGACAGGCTCGGGGTCTTGAGGCTTGAGCTTGGAGACAGGCTCGGGTTCTTGAGGCTTGAGCTTGGAGACAGGTTTGGGGTCTTGAGGCTTGAGCTTGGAAATTTAGGCTTGAGGTTGGAGACAGGCTTGGGATCCTGAGGCTTGAGCTTTTAGACAAACTGGGGGTCCTGAGGCTTGAGATTGGAGACAGGCTTGTGGTCTTGAGGCTTCAACTTGGATACAGGCTTGGGATCTTGAGGCTTGAGCTTGGAGTCAAGCTCGGGTTCTTGAGGCTTGAGCTTGTAGACAGGTTTGGGGTCTTGAGGCTTGAGCTTGGAGACAGGCTTGGGGTCTTGAGGCTTGAGCTTGGAGACAGGCTTGGGGTCTTGAGGCTTGAGCTTGGAGACAGGCTCGGGTTCTTGAGGCTTGAGCTTGGAGACAGGCTTGGGGTCTTGAGGCTTGAGCTTGGAGACAGGCTTGGGGTCTTGAGGCTTGAGCTTCGAGACAGGCTTGGGGTCTTGAGGCTTGAGCTTGTATACAGGCTTGGGGTCTTGACGCTTCAGGTTGGAGACAGGCTTCGGGTCTTGTGGCTTGAGCTTGGAGACAGGCTTGGGGTCTTGAGGCTTGAGCTTGCAGACAAGCATGTGGTCTTGAAGCTGGAGCTTGGAGACAGGCTGGTGTTCTTGACACTGGAGCTTGGAGACAGGCTCAGGGTCTTGAGGCTTGAGCTTGGAGACAGGCTCGGGGTCTTGAGGCTTGAGTTTGGAGACAGGCTCGGGGTCTTGAGGCTTGAGCTTGGAGACAGGTTCTGGGTCTTGAGGCTTGAGCTTGGAGACAGGCTTGGGGTCTTGAGGCTTGAGCTTGGAGACAGGTTTAGGGTCTTGAGGTTTGAGCTTGGAGACAGGCTTGGGGTCTTGAGGCTTGAGTTTGGAGACAGGCTTGCAGTGTTGAGGCTTGACCTTGGAGACAGGCTTGGGGTCTTGAGGCTTGATCTTGGAGACAGGCTTGGGATGTTGAGGCTTGAGCTTGGAGACAGGCTGGGGGTCTTGAGGCTTGAGCTTGGAGAGCGGCTGGAGGTCTTGAGGCTTGAGCTTGGAGACAGGCTTGGGGTCTTGAGGCTTGAGCTTGTATACAGGTTTGGGGTCTTGAGGCTTCAGGTTGGAGACAGGCTTGGGGTGTTGAGGCTTGATCTTGGAGACAGGCTTGGGGTCTTGAGTCTTGAGATTGGAGACGCGCTTGGGGTCTTGTGGCTTGAGCTTGGAGACAGTTTTGTGGTCTTGAGGCTTGAGCTTGGAGACAGGCTCGGGGTCTTGAGGCTTGAGCTTGGAGACAGGCTTGAGGTCTAGAGGCTTGAGCTTGGAGACAGGCTTGGGGTGTTGAGGCTTGAGGTTGGAAACAGGCTCGGGTTCTTGAGGCTTGAGCTTAAGGACAGGTTTGGGGTCATGAGGCTTGATCTTGGAGACGGGCTTGGGGTCTTGAGGCTTGAGCTTGGATACAGGCTTGGGGTCTTGAGGATTGAGCATGAAGATAGGCCTGGGGTCTTGAGTCTTGAGGTTGGAGACAGGCTTGGGGTCTTGAGGCTAAAGCTTGGAGACAGGCTTGGGGTCTTGAGGCTTGAGCTTGGCGACAGGCTGGGGGTCTTCAGGCTTGAACTTGGAGACTGGCTTGGGGTGTTGAGGCTTGGGCTTAGAGACTGGCTTGTGGTGTTCAGACGAGCTTGGAGACAGGCTCGGGGTCTTGAGGCTTGAGCTTGGGGACAGGCTCGGGCTCTTGAGGCTTGAGCTTGGAGACAGGCTTGGGGTATTGAGGCTTGAGATTGGAGACAGGCTTGGGGTCTTGAGGCTTGAGCTTGGCGACAGGCTTGAGGTATTGAGGCTTGAGCTTGGAGAGAAGCTTGGGGTCATGAGGCTTGATCTTGGCGGCAGGCTTGGGGTTTTGAGGCTTGAGCTTGTAGACGGGCTTGGAGTCTTGAGGTTTGAGCTTGGATACAGGCTGGGGGTCTTGAGGCTTGAGCTTGGAGTCAGGCTTGGGCTTGAGGATTCAGCTTGGAGACAGGCTTGGGGTCTTGAGGGTTGAGCTGGGAGACAGGCTTGGGGTCTTGAGGCTTGAGCTTGGAGACAGGCAGGGGGTCTTGCGGCTTGAGCTGGCGGCAGGCTCGGGGTCTTGAGGCTTGAGCTTGCAGACAGGCATGTGGTCTTGAGGCTGGAGCTTGGAGACAGGCTTGGGGTCTTGAGGCTTGGGCTTGGAGACAGGCTTGTTGTCTTGAGGCATGAGCTTGGTGACAGGCTCGGTGTCTTGAGGCTTCAGCTTGGAGACAGGCTCGGGGTCTTGAGGCTTGAGCTTGGAGACAGGCTTGGGGTCTTGAGGCTTGAGCTTGGAGACCGGCTCGGGTTCTTGAGGCTTGAGCTTGCAGAGAGGCTTGGGTCTTGAGGCTTGAGCTTGGAGACATACTTGGGGTCTTGAGGCTTGAGCTTGGAGATAGGTTTGAGCTTGGACACAGGTTTGGGGTTTTCAGGCTAGAGCTTTGAGACAGGCTTGGGGTATCGTGGCTTGAGCTTAGAGAAAGGCTCGGGGTCTTGAGGCTTGAGCTTGGAGTCAGGCTTGGGGTCTTGAGGCTTGAGTTTGGAGACAGGCTTGGGGTGTTGAGGCTTGAGCTTGGGGACAGGCTTGGGATGTTGAGGCTTGAGCTAGGAGACACGCTTGTGGTCTTGTGACTTGAGCTTGTACGCATGTTTGGGGTCTTGAGGCTTCAGGTTGGAGACAGGCTTGGGGTCTTGAGGCATGAGATTGCAGACAGGCATGTGGTCTTGAGCCTGGAGCTTGGAGACAGGCTGGGGATCTTGACACTGGAGCTTGGAGACAGGCTGGGGGTCTTGAGGCTTGAGCTTGGCGACAGGCTGGGGGTCTTGAGGCTTGAGCTTGGAGACAGGCTTGGGGTCATGAGGCTTGGACTTGGAGACAGGCTTGTTGTCCTGAGGCATGAGCGTGGAGACAGGCTTGGGGTCTTGAGGCTTGAGCTTGGAGACCGGCTCGGGGTCTTGAGGCTTGAGCTTGGAGACAGGCTTGAGGTCTTGAGGCTTGAGCTTGGAGACAGGCTTGGGGTCTTGAGGCTTGAGCTTGGAAACAGGTTCTGGGTCTTGAGGCTAGAGCTTGGAGACAGTTCAGGGGTTTTGAGGCTTGAGCTTGGAGATTTAGGCTTGAGGTTGGAGACAGGCTTGGGATCCTGAGGCTCGAGCTTGGAGACAGACTGGGGTATTGAGGCTTGGGATTGGAGACAGGCAGGGTGTCTTGAGGCTTGAGCTTGGCGACAGGCTTGAGGTATTGAGGCTTGAGCTTGGAGAGAAGCTTTGGGTCATGAGGCTTGATCTTGGAGACAGGCTTGGGGTTTCGAGGCTTGAGCTTGGAGATTTAGGCTTGAGGTTGGAGACAGGCTTGGGGTCTTGAGGCTTGAGCTTGGAGTCAGGCTTGGGGTCTTGAGGCTTGAGCTTGTAGACGGGCTTGGAGTCTTGAGGTTTGAGCTTGGATATAGGCTGGGGGTCTTGAGGCTTGAGCTTGGAGTCAGGCTTGGGGCTTGAGGATTCAGCTTGGAGACAAGCTTGGGGTCTTGAGGGTTGAGCTGGGAGACAGGCTTGGGGTCTTGAGGCTTGAGCTTGGAGACAGGCAGGGGGTCTTGCGGCTTGAGCTGGCGGCAGGCTCGGGGTCTTGAGGCTTGAGCTTGCAGACAGGCATGTGGTCTTGAGGCTGGAGCTTGGAGACAGGCTTGGGGTCTTGAGGCTTGGGCTTGGAGACAGGCTTGTTGTCTTGAGGCATGAGCTTGGTGACAGGCTCGGTGTCTTGAGGCTTCAGCTTGGAGACAGGCTCGGGGTCTTGAGGCTTGAGCTTGGAGACAGGCTTGGGGTCTTGAGGCTTGAGCTTGGAGACAGGCTCGGGTTCTTGAGGCTTGAGCTTGCAGAGAGGCTTGGGTCTTGAGGCTTGAGCTTGGAGACATACTTGGGGTCTTGAGGCTTGAGCTTGGAGATAGGTTTGAGCTTGGACACAGGTTTGGGGTTTTCAGGCTAGAGCTTTGAGACAGGCTTGGGGTATCGTGGCTTGAGATTGGAGAAAGGCTCGGGGTCTTGAGGCTTGAGCTTGGAGTCAGGCTTGGGGTCTTGAGGCTTGAGTTTGGAGACAGGCTTGGGGTGTTGAGGCTTGAGCTTGGGGACAGGCTTGGGATGTTGAGGCTTGAGCTAGGAGACACGCTTGTGGTCTTGTGACTTGAGCTTGTACGCATGTTTGGGGTCTTGAGGCTTCAGGTTGGAGACAGGCTTGGGGTCTTGAGGCATGAGATTGCAGACAGGCATGTGGTCTTGAGGCTGGAGCTTGGAGACAGGCTGGGGATCTTGACACTGGAGCTTGGAGACAGGCTGGGGGTCTTGAGGGTTGAACTTGGCGACAGGCTGGGGGTCTTGAGGCTTGAGCTTGGAGACAGGCTTGGGGTCTTGATGCTTCGGCTTGGAGACAGGCTTGTGGTCTTGAGGATTGAGCTTGGAGACAGGCTCGGGGTCTTGAGGCTTGAGCTTGGAGACAGGCTCGTGGTCTTGAGGCATGAGCTTGGAGACATGCTTGGGGTCTTGAGGCCTGACCTTGGAGACAGACTTGGGGTCTTGAGGGCTGAACTTGGAGACAGGCTTGGGGCCTTGAGTCTTGAGATTGGAGAGAGGCTTGGGATCTTGAGGCTTGAGCTTGGAGACATGCTTGGGCTCTTAAGGCTTGAGCTTGGAGACAGGCTTGGGGTCTTGAAGCTTGTTCTTTGACACAGGCTTGGGTCTCGAGGCTTGAGTTTGGAGACAGAGTCGGGGTCTTGAGGCTGAAGATTGCCGACAGGCTTGAGGTAGTGAGGCTTGAGATTGGAGACAGGCAGGGGGTCTTGCGGCTTGAGCTTGGCGACAGGCTTGGGGTGTTGAGGCTTGAGCTTGGAGAGAGGCTCTGGGTATTGAGGCTTGAGCTTGGAGACAGGCTTTGTGTCTTGAGGCTTGAGCTTGGAGACAGGCTTGGGGTCTTGAGGCTTGAGCTTTGAGACATGTTTGGGCTCTTGAGGCTTGAGCTTGGCGACAGGCTTGACGTAGTGAGGCTTGAGCTTGGAGTGAAGCTGGGGGTCATGAGGCTTGATCTTGGAGACAGGCTTGGGGTTTTGAAGCTTGAGCTTGGAGATTTAGGCTTGAGGTTGGAGACAGGCTTGGGATCCTGAGGCTTGAGCTTTTAGACAAGCTGGGGGTCTCGAGGCTTGAGCTTGGAGACAGGCTTGTGGTCTTGAGGCTTGAGCTTGGATACAGGCTTGGGGTCTTGAGGCTTGAGCTTGTAGACATGCTTGGAGTCTTGAGGTTTGAGCTTGGATACAGGCTCCGGGTCTTGAGGCTTGAGCTTGGCGACAGGCTTGAGCTTGGAGACAGGCTCTGGGTATTGAGGCTTGAGCTTGGAGACAGGCTTTGTGTCTTGCGGCTTGAGCTTGGAGACAGGCTTGCGGTCTTGTGGCTTGAGCTTGGAGACAGGCTTGAGATCTTGAGGCTTGAGCTTGCAGACAGTTATGTGGTGTTGAGGCTGGAGCTTGGATACAGGCTGGGGGTCTTGAGGCTTGAGCTTGGCGACAGGCTGGGGGTCTTGAGGCTTGAGCTTGGAGACAGGCTTGGGGTCATGAGGCTTGGACTTGGAGACAGGCTTGTTGTCCTGAGGCATGAGCGTGGAGACAGGCTTGGGGTCTTGAGGCTTGAGCTTGGAGACCGGCTCGGGGTCTTGAGGCTTGAGCTTGGAGACAGGCTTGAGGTCTTGAGGCTTGAGCTTGGAGACAGGCTTGGGGTCTTGAGGCTTGAGCTTGGAAACAGGTTCTGGGTCTTGAGGCTTGAGCTTGGAGACAGTTCAGGGGTTTTGAGGCTTGAGCTTGGAGATTTAGGCTTGAGGTTGGAGACAGGCTTGGGATCCTGAGGCTCGAGCTTGGAGACAGACTGGGGGTATTGAGGGTTGGGATTGGAGACAGGCAGGGTGTCTTGAGGCTTGAGCTTGGCGACAGGCTTGAGGTATTGAGGCTTGAGCTTGGAGAGAAGCTTTGGGTCATGAGGCTTGATCTTGGAGACAGGCTTGGGGTTTCGAGGCTTGAGCTTGGAGATTTAGGCTTGAGGTTGGAGACAGGCTTGGGGTCTTGAGGCTTGAGCTTGGAGTCAGGCTTGGGGTCTTGAGGCTTGAGCTTGTAGACGGGCTTGGAGTCTTGAGGTTTGAGCTTGGATACAGGCTGGGGGTCTTGAGGCTTGAGCTTGGAGTCAGGCTTGGGGCTTGAGGATTCAGCTTGGAGACAGGCTTGGGGTCTTGAGGGTTGAGCTGGGAGACAGGCTTGGGGTCTTGAGGCTTGAGCTTGGAGACAGGCAGGGGGTCTTGCGGCTTGAGCTGGCGGCAGGCTCGGGGTCTTGAGGCTTGAGCTTGCAGACAGGCATGTGGTCTTGAGGCTGGAGCTTGGAGACAGGCTTGGGGTCTTGAGGCTTGGGCTTGGAGACAGGCTTGTTGTCTTGAGGCATGAGCTTGGTGACAGGCTCGGTGTCTTGAGGCTTCAGCTTGGAGACAGGCTCGGGGTCTTGAGGCTTGAGCTTGGAGACAGGCTTGGGGTCTTGAGGCTTGAGCTTGGAGACAGGCTCGGGTTCTTGAGGCTTGAGCTTGGAGACAGGCTTGGGGTTTTCAGGCTAGAGCTTTGAGACAGGCTTGGGGTATCGTGGCTTGAGCTTGGAGAAAGGCTCGGGGTCTTGAGGCTTGAGCTTGGAGTCAGGCTTGTAGTCTTGAGGCTTGAGCTTGGAGACAGGCTCGGGGTCTTGAGGCTTGAGCTTGGAGACAGGCTCGGTGTTTTGAGGCTTGAGCTTGGAGACATGCTTGGGGTCTTGAGGCTTGAGCTTGGAGACAGGCTCGGGTTCTTGAGGCTTGAGCTTGGAGACAGGTTTGGGGCCTTGAGCTTTGAGCTTGGAGACAGGCTTGGGGTCTTGAGTCTTGAGTTTGGAGACAGGCTTGGGGTGTTGAGGCTTGAACTTGGAGACAGGCTTGGGATGTTGAGGCTTGAGCTAGGAGACAGGCTGGGGGTCTTGAGGCTTGCGCTTGGAGAGACGCTTGTGGTCTTGAGACTTGAGCTTGTACGCAGGTTTGGGGTCTTGAGGCTTCAGGTTGGAGACAGGCTTGGGGTCTTGTGGCATGAGATTGCAGACAGGCATGTGGTCTTGAGGCTAGAGCTTGGAGACAGGCTGGGGATCTTGACACTGGAGCTTGGAGACAGGCTGGGGGTCTTGAGGCTTGAGCTTGGCGACAGGCTGGGGGTCTTGAGGCTTGAGCTTGGAGACAGGCTTGGGGTCTTGAGGCTTCGGCTTGGAGACAGGCTTGTGGTCTTGAGGCTTGAGCTTGGAGACAGGCTTGGGGTCTTGAGGCCTGACCTTGGAGACAGACTTGGGGTCTTGAGGGCTGAACTTGGAGACAGGCTTGGGGCCTTGAGTCTTGAGATTGGAGAGAGGCTTGGGGTCTTGAGGCTTGAGCTTGGAGACATGCTTGGGTTCTTGAGGCTTGAGCTTGGAGACAGGCTTGGGGTCTTGAAGCTTGTGCTTTGACACAGGCTTGGGTCTCGAGGCTTGAGTTTGGAGACAGATTCGGGGTCTTGAGGCTGAAGATTGCCCACAGGCTTGAGGTAGTGAGGCTTGAGATTGGAGACAGGCAGGGGGTCTTGCGGCTTGAGCTTGGTGACAGGCTTGGGGTGTTGAGGCTTGAGCTTGGAGACAGGCTGGGGGTTTTTCAGGCTTGAGCTTGGAGACAGGCTTAGTGTCTCTAGGCTTGAGTTTGGAGACAGGCTTGGGGAGTTGAGGCTTGAGCTTGAAGAAAGGCTTGGGGTATTGCGGCTTGCCTTGGAGACAGGCTTGGGGTCTTGATCCTTGAGCTTGGAGACAGACTTGGGGTCTTGAGGCTTGAGCTTGGAGAGAGGCTCTGGGTATTGAGGCTTGAGCTTGGAGACAGGCTTTGTGTCTTGAGGCTTGAGCTTTGAGACATGCTTGGGCTCTTGAGGCTTGAGCTTGGCGACAGGCTTGACGTAGTGAGGCTTGAGCTTGGAGTGAAGCTGGGGGTCATGAGGCTTGATCTTGGAGACAGGCTTGGGGTTTTGAAGCTTGAGCTTGGAGATTTATGCTTGAGGTTAGAGACAGGCTTGGGATCCTGAGGCTTGAGCTTTTAGACAAGCTGGGGGTCTCGAGGCTTGAGCTTGGAGACAGGCTTGTGGTCTTGAGGCTTGAGCTTGGATACAGGCTTGGGGTCTTGAGGCTTGAGCTTGGAGACAGGTTTGGGGTCTTGAGGCTTCAGGTTGGAGACAGGCTTGGGGTCTTGTGGCTTGAGCTTGGAGACAGGCTTGGGGTCTTGAGGCTGGAACTTGGAGACAGGCTGGGGTTCTTGACACTGGAGCTTGGAGACAGGCTCGGGGTCTTGAGGCTTGAGCTTGGAGACAGGCTCGGGGTCTTGAGGCTTGAGCTTGGAGACAGGCTCGGTGTTTTGAGGCTTGAGCTTGGAGACATGCTTGGGGCCTTGAGGCTTGAGCTTGGAGACAGGCTCGGGTTCTTGAGGCTTGAGCTTGGAGACAGGTTTGGTGCCTTGAGCTTTGAGCTTGGAGACAGGCTTGGGGTCTTGAGGCTTGAGTTTGGAGACAGGCTTGGGGTGTTGAGGCTTGAGCTTGGAGACAGGCTTGGGATGTTGAGGTTTGAGCTAGGAGACAGGCTGGGGGTCTTGAGGCTTGCGCTTGGAGACACGCTTGTGGTCTTGAGACTTGAGCTTGTACGCAGGTTTGGGGTCTTCAGGCTTCAGGTTGGAGACAGGCTTGGGGTCTTGAGGCATGAGATTGCAGACAGGCATGTGGTCTTGAGGCTGGAGCTTGGAGACAGGCTGGGGATCTTGACACTGGAGCTTGGAGACAGGCTGGGGGTCTTGAGGCTTGAGCTTGGCGACAGGCTGGGGGTCTTGAGGCTTGAGCTTGGAGACAGGCTTGGGGTCTTGTGGCTTCGGCTTGGAGACAGGCTTGTGGTCTTGAGGCTTGAGCTTGGAGACAGGCTCGGGGTCTTGAGGCTTGAGCTTGGAGACAGGCTCGGGGTCTTGAGGCATGAGCTTGGAGACATGCTTGGGGTCTTGAGGCCTGACCTTGGAGACAGACTTGGGGTCTTGAGGGCTGAACTTGGAGACAGGCTTGGGGCCTTGAGTCTTGAGATTGGAGAGAGGCTTGGGGTCTTGAGGCTTGAGCTTGGAGACATGCTTGGGCTCTTGAGGCTTGAGCTTGGAGACAGGCTTGGGGTCTTGAAGCTTGTGCTTTGACACAGGCTTGGGTCTCGAGGCTTGAGTTTGGAGACAGAGTCGGGGTCTTGAGGCTGAAGATTGCCGACAGGCTTGAGGTAGCGAGGCTTGAGATTGGAGACAGGCAGGGGGTCTTGCGGCTTGAGCTTGGTGACAGGCTTGGGGTGTTGAGGCTTGATCTTGGAGACAGGCTTGGGATGTTGAGGCTTGAGCTTGGAGACAGGCTGGGGGTTTTTCAGGCTTGAGCTTGGAGACAGGCTTAGTGTCTCTAGGCTTGAGTTTGGAGACAGGCTTGGGGAGTTGAGGCTTGAGCTTGAAGAAAGGCTTGGGGTCTTGCGGCTTGCCTTGGAGACAGGCTTGGGGTCTTGAGGCTTGAGTTTGGAGACAGGCTTGGGGTCTTGAGGCTTGAGATTGGAGACAGGCTTGGGGACTTGAGGCTTGAGCTTGGAGAGAGGCTCTGGGTCTTGAGGCTTGAGCTTGGAGAGAGGCTTTGTGTCTTGAGGCTTGAGCTTTGAGACATGCTTGGGCTCTTGAGGCTTGAGCTTGGCGACAGGCTTGACGTAGTGAGGCTTGAGCTTGGAGTGAAGCTGGGGGTCATGAGGCTTGATCTTGGAGACAGGCTTGGGGTTTTGAAGCTTGAGCTTGGAGATTTAGGCTTGAGGTTAGAGACAGGCTTGGGATCCTGAGGCTTGAGCTTTTAGACAAGCTGGGGGTCTCGAGGCTTGAGCTTGGAGACAGGCTTGTGGTCTTGAGGCTTGAGCTTGGATACAGGCTTGGGGTCTTGAGGCTTGAGCTTGGAGACAGGTTTGGGGTCTTGAGGCTTCAGGTTGGAGACAGGCTTGGGGTCTTGTGGCTTGAGCTTGGAGACAGGCTTGGGGTCTTGAGGCTGGAACTTGGAGACAGGCTGGGGTTCTTGACACTGGAGTTTGGAGACAGGCTCGGGGTCTTGAGGCTTGAGCTTGGAGACAGGCTCGGGGTCTTGAGGCTTGAGCTTGGAGACAGGCTCGGTGTTTTGAGGCTTGAGCTTGGAGACATGCTTGGGGCCTTGAGGCTTCAGCTTGGAGACAGGCTCGGGTTCTTGAGGCTTGAGCTTGGAGACAGGTTTGGTGCCTTGAGCTTTGAGCTTGGAGACAGGCTTGGGGTCTTGAGGCTTGAGTTTGGAGACAGGCTTGGGGTGTTGAGGCTTGAGCTTGGAGACAGGCTTGGGATGTTGAGGTTTGAGCTAGGAGACAGGCTGGGGGTCTTGAGGCTTGCGCTTGGAGACACGCTTGTGGTCTTGAGACTTGAGCTTGTACGCCGGTTTGGGGTCTTGAGGCTTCAGGTTGGAGACAGGCTTGGGGTCTTGAGGCATGAGATTGCAGACAGGCATGTGGTCTTGAGGCTGGAGCTTGGAGACAGGCTGGGGATCTTGACACTGGAGCTTGGAGACAGGCTGGGGGTCTTGAGGCTTGAGCTTGGCGACAGGCTGGGGGTCTTGAGGCTTGAGCTTGGAGACAGGCTCGGGGTCTTGAGGCATGAGCTTGGAGACATGCTTGGGGTCTTGAGGCCTGACCTTGGAGACAGACTTGGGGTCTTGAGGGCTGAACTTGGAGACAGGCTTGGGGCCTTGAGTCTTGAGATTGGAGAGAGGCTTGGGGTCTTGAGGCTTGAGCTTGGAGACATGCTTGGGCTCTTGAGGCTTGAGCTTGGAGACAGGCTTGGGGTCTTGAAGCTTGTGCTTTGACACAGGCTTGGGTCTCGAGGCTTGAGTTTGGAGACAGAGTCGGGGTCTTGAGGCTGAAGATTGCCGACAGGCTTGAGGTAGCGAGGCTTGAGATTGGAGACAGGCAGGGTGTCTTGCGGCTTGAGCTTGGTGACAGGCTTGGGGTGTTGAGGCTTGATCTTGGAGACAGGCTTGGGATGTTGAGGCTTGAGCTTGGAGACAGGCTGGGGGTTTTTCAGGCTTGAGCTTGGAGACAGGCTTAGTGTCTCTAGGCTTGAGTTTGGAGACAGGCTTGGGGAGTTGAGGCTTGAGCTTGAAGAAAGGCTTGGGGTCTTGCGGCTTGCCTTGGAGACAGGCTTGGGGTCTTGAGGCTTGAGTTTGGAGACAGGCTTGGGGTCTTGAGGCTTGAGATTGGAGACAGGCTTGGGGACTTGAGGCTGGAGCTTGGAGACAGATGTGGCGTCTTGATCCTTGAGCTTGGAGACAGACTTGGGGTCTTGAGGCTTGAGCTTGGAGAGAGGCTCTGGGTCTTGAGGCTTGAGCTTGGAGACAGGCTTTGTGTCTTGAGGCTTGAGCTTTGAGACATGCTTGGGCTCTTGAGGCTTGAGCTTGGCGACAGGCTTGACGTAGTGAGGCTTGAGCTTGGAGTGAAGCTGGGGGTCATGAGGCTTGATCTTGGAGACAGGCTTGGGGTTTTGAAGCTTGAGCTTGGAGATTTAGGCTTGAGGTTAGAGACAGGCTTGGGATCCTGAAGCTTGAGCTTTTAGACAAGCTGGGGGTCTCGAGGCTTGAGCTTGGAGACAGGCTTGTGGTCTTGAGGCTTGAGCTTGGATACAGGCTTGGGGTCTTGAGGCTTGAGCTTGTAGACATGCTTGGAGTCTTGAGGTTTGAGCTTGGATACAGGCTGGGGGTCTTGAGGCTTGAGCTTGGAGTCAGGCTTGGGGCTTGAGGATTCAGCTTGGAGACAGGCTTGGGGTCTTGTGGGTTGAGCTGGGAGACAGGCTTGGGGTCTTGAGGCTTGGGCTTGGAGACAGGCTTGGGGTCCTGAGGCTTGAGAATGGAGACAGGCTCGGGGTCTTGAGGCTTGAGATTGCAGACAGGATCAGGGTCTTGAGGCTTGATCTTGGATACAGGCTCGGGGTCTTGGGGCTTGACCTTGGAGACAGGCTTGGGTTCTTGAGGTTTGAGCTTGGAGACAGGCTTGGGGTCTTGAGTCTTGAGATTGGAGACGCGCTTGGGGTCTTGTGGCTTGAGCTTGGAGACAGTCTTGTGGTCTTGAGGCTTGAGCTTGGAGACAGTCTTGTGGTCTTGAGGCTTGAGCTTGGAGACAGGCTTGGGGTCTTGAGTCTTGAGATTGGAGAGAGGTTTGGGGCCTTGAGGCTTGAGCTTGGACAGAGGCTTGGGTCTTGAGGCTGAGCTTGGAGACATACTTGGGGTCTTGAGGCTTGAGCTTGGAGATAGGCTTGAGCTTGGAGACAGGCTCTGGGTATTGAGGCTTGAGCTTGGCGACAGGCTTGAGCTTGGAGACAGGCTCTGGGTATTGAGGCTTGAGCTTGGAGACAGGCTTGAGCTTGGAGACAGGCTCTGAGTATTGAGGCTTGAGCTTGGAGACAGGCTTGAGCTTGGAGACAGGCATGAGCTTGGACCCAGGTTTGGGGTTTTCAAGCTTGAGCTTTGAGACAGGCTTGGGGTCTCGTGGCTTGAGCTTGGCGACAGGCTTGAGCTTGGAGAGAGGCTTGAGTTTGGAGGCAGGCTCTGGGTATTGAGGCTTGAGCTTGGATACAGGCTCTGGGTATTGAGGCTTGAGCTTGGAGACAGGCTTGCGGCCTTGTGGCTTGAGCTTGGAGACGGGCTTGCGGCCTTGTTGCTTGAGCTTGCAGACAGGCATGTGGTCTTGAGGCTGGAGCTTGGAGACAGGCTCAGGGTCTTGAGGATTGAGCTTGGAGTCAGGCTCGAGGTCTTGAGGTTTGAGCTTGGAGACAGGCTCGGGGTCTTGAGGTTTGAGCTTGGAGGCAAGCTCGGGGTCTTGAGTCTTCAGATTGGAGACGCGCTTGGGGTCTTGTGGCTTCAGCTTGGAGACAGTCTTGTGGTCTTGAGGCTTGAGCTTGGAGACAGGCTTGGGGTCTTGAGTCTTGAGATTGGAGAGAGGTTTGGGGCCTTGAGGCTTGAGCTTGGACAGAGGCTTGGGGACTTGAGGCTGGAGCTTGGAGACAGACTTGGGGTCTTGAGGCTTGAGATTGGAGACAGGCTTGCGGTCTTGAGGCTTGAGCTTGGAGACAGGATTGGGGTCTTGAGTCTTGAGATTGGAGAGAGGTTTGGGGTCTTGAGGCTTAAGCTTGGAGAGAGGCTTGGCGTCTTGATGCTTGAGCTTGGTGAGAGGCTTGGGTCTTGAGGCTGAGCTTGGAGACATTCTTGGGGTCTTGAGGCTTGAGCTTGGAGATAGGCTTGAGCTTGGACACAGGTTTGGGGTTTTCAGGCTAGAGCTTTGAGACAGGCTTGGGGTATCGTGGCTTGAGGTTGGAGAAAGGCTCGGGGTCTTGAGGCTTGAGCTTGGCGACAGGCTTGAGCTTGGAGACAGGCTCTGGGTATTGAGGCTTGAGCTTGGAGACAGGCTTTGTGTCTTGCGGCTTGAGCTTGGAGACAGGCTTGCGGTCTTGTGGCTTGAGCTTGGAGACAGGCTTGGGATCTTGAGGCTTGAGCTTGCAGACAGGCATGTGGTCTTGAGGCTGGAGCTTGGATACAGGCTGGGGGTCTTGAGGCTTGAGCTTTTAGACAAGCTGGGGGTCTCGAGGCTTGAGCTTGGAGACAGGCTTGTGGTCTTGAGGCTTGAGCTTGGATACAGGCTTGGGGTCTTGAGGCTTGAGCTTGGAGACAGGTTTGGGGTCTTGAGGCTTCAGGTTGGAGACAGGCTTGGGGTCTTGTGGCTTGAGCTTGGAGACAGGCTTGGGGTCTTGAGGCTGGAACTTGGAGACAGGCTGGGGTTCTTGACACTGGAGCTTGGAGACAGGCTCGGGGTCTTGAGGCTTGAGCTTGGAGACAGGCTCGGGGTCTTGAGGCTTGAGCTTGGTGACAGGCTCGGTGTTTTGAGGCTTGAGCTTGGAGACATGCTTGGGGCCTTGAGGCTTGAGCTTGGAGACAGGCTCGGGTTCTTGAGGCTTGAGCTTGGAGACAGGTTTGGGGCCTTGAGCTTTGAGCTTGGAGACAGGCTTGGGGTCTTGAGGCTTGAGTTTGGAGACAGGCTTGGGGTGTTGAGGCTTGAGCTTGGAGACAGGCTTGGGATGTTGAGGTTTGAGCTAGGAGACAGGCTGGGGGTCTTGAGGCTTGCGCTTGGAGACACGCTTGTGGTCTTGAGACTTGAGCTTGTACGCAGGTTTGGGGTCTTGAGGCTTCAGGTTGGAGACAGGCTTGGGGTCTTGAGGCAGGAGATTGCAGACAGGCATGTGGTCTTGAGGCTGGAGCTTGGAGACAGGCTGGGGATCTTGACACTGGAGCTTGGAGACAGGCTGGGGGTCTTGAGGCTTGAGCTTGGCGACAGGCTGGGGGTCTTGAGGCTTGAGCTTGGAGACAGGCTTGGGGTCTTGTGGCTTCGGCTTGGAGACAGGCTTGTGGTCTTGAGGCTTGAGCTTGGAGACAGGCTCGGGGTCTTGAGGCATGAGCTTGGAGACATGCTTGGGGTCTTGAGGCCTGACCTTGGAGACAGACTTGGGGTCTTGAGGGCTGAACTTGGAGACAGGCTTGGGGCCTTGAGTCTTGAGATTGGAGAGAGGCTTGGGGTCTTGAGGCTTGAGCTTGGAGACATGCTTGGGCTCTTGAGGCTTGAGCTTGGAGACAGGCTTGGGGCCTTGAAGCTTGTGCTTTGACACAGGCTTGGGTCTCGAGGCTTGAGTTTGGAGACGGAGTCGGGGTCTTGAGGCTGAAGATTGCCGACAGGCTTGAGGTAGTGAGGCATGAGCTTGGTGACAGGCTTGGGGTGTTGAGGCTTGAGTTTGGAGACAGGCTTGGGGTCTTGAGGCTTGAGATTGGAGACAGGCTTGGGGACTTGAGGCTGGAGCTTGGAGACAGACGTGGCGTCTTGATCCTTGAGCTTGGAGACAGACTTGGGGTCTTGAGGCTTGAGCTTGGAGAGAGGCTCTGGGTATTGAGGCTTGAGCTTGGAGACAGGCTTTGTGTCTTGAGGCTTGAGCTTTGAGACATGCTTGGGCTCTTGAGGCTTGAGCTTGGCGACAGGCTTGACGTAGTGAGGCTTGAGCTTGGAGTGAAGCTGGGGGTCATGAGGCTTGATCTTGGAGACAGGCTTGGGGTTTTGAAGCTTGAGCTTGGAGATTTAGGCTTGAGGTTAGAGACAGGCTTGGGATCCTGAGGCTTGAGCTTTTAGACAAGCTGGGGGTCTCGAGGCTTGAGCTTGGAGACAGGCTTGTGGTCTTGAGGCTTGAGCTTGGATACAGGCTTGGGGTCTTGAGGCTTGAGCTTGTAGACATGCTTGGAGTCTTGAGGTTTGAGCTTGGATACAGGCTGGGGGTCTTGAGGCTTGAGCTTGGAGTCAGGCTTGGGGCTTGAGGATTCAGCTTGGAGACAGGCTTGGGGTCTTGAGGGTTGAGCTGGGAGACAGGCTTGGGGTCTTGAGGCTTGGGCTTGGAGACAGGCTTGGGGTCCTGAGGCTTGAGAATGGAGACAGGCTCGGGGTCTTGAGGCTTGAGAATGCAGACAGGATCAGGGTCTTGAGGCTTGAGCTTGGAGACAGGCTCAGGGTCTTGAGAATTGAGCTTGGAGTCAGGCTCAGGGTCTTGAGCTTTGATCTTGGATACAGGCTCGGGGTCTTGGGGCTTGACCTTGGAGACAGGCTTGGGTTCTTGAGGTTTGAGCTTGGAGACAGGCTTGGGGTCTTGAGTCTTGAGATTGGAGACGCGCTTGGGGTCTTGTGGCTTGAGCTTGGAGACAGTCTTGTGGTCTTGAGGCTTGAGCTTGGAGACAGTCTTGTGGTCTTGAGGCTTGAGCTTGCAGAGAGGCTTGGGTCTTGAGGCTGAGCTTGGAGACATACTTGGGGTCTTGAGGCTTGAGCTTGGAGACAGGCTCTGGGTATTGAGGCTTGAGCTTGGCGACAGGCTTGAGCTTGGAGACAGGCTCTGGGTATTGAGGCTTGAGCTTGGAGACAGGCTTGAGCTTGGAGACAGGCATGAGCTTGGACCCAGGTTTGGGGTTTTCAAGCTTGAGCTTTGAGACAGGCTTGGGGTCTCGTGGCTTGAGCTTGGCGACAGGCTTGAGCTTGGAGAGAGGCTTGAGTTTGGAGACAGGCTCTGGGTATTGAGGCTTGAGCTTGGATACAGGCTCTGGGTATTGAGGCTTGAGCTTGGAGACAGGCTTGCGGCCTTGTGGCTTGAGCTTGGAGACGGGCTTGCGGCCTTGTTGCTTGAGCTTGCAGACAGGCATGTGGTCTTGAGGCTGGAGCTTGGAGACAGGCTCAGGGTCTTGAGGATTGAGCTTGGAGTCAGGCTCGAGGTCTTGAGGTTTGAGCTTGGAGGCAGGCTCGGGGTCTTGAGTCTTCAGATTGGAGACGCGCTTGGGGTCTTGTGGCTTCAGCTTGGAGACAGTCTTGTGGTCTTGAGGCTTGAGCTTGGAGACAGGCTTGGGGTCTTGAGTCTTGAGATTGGAGAGAGGTTTGGGGCCTTGAGGCTTGAGCTTGGACAGAGGCTTGGGGACTTGAGGCTGGAGCTTGGAGACAGACTTGGGGTCTTGAGGCTTGAGATTGGAGACAGGCTTGCGGTCTTGAGGCTTGAGCTTGGAGACAGGATTGGGGTCTTGAGTCTTGAGATTGGAGAGAGGTTTGGGGTCTTGAGGCTTAAGCTTGGAGAGAGGCTTGGCGTCTTGATGCTTGAGCTTGGTGAGAGGCTTGGGTCTTGAGGCTGAGCTTGGAGACATTCTTGGGGTCTTGAGGCTTGAGCTTGGACACAGGTTTGGGGTTTTCAGGCTAGAGCTTTGAGGCAGGCTTGGGGTATCGTGGCTTGAGGTTGGAGAAAGGCTCGGGGTCTTGAGGCTTGAGCTTGGCGACAGGCTTGAGATTGGAGACAGGCTCTGGGTATTGAGGCTTGAGGTTGGAGACAGGCTTTGTGTCTTGCGGCTTGAGCTTGGAGACAGGCTTGCGGTCTTGTGGCTTGAGCTTGGAGACAGGCTTGGGATCTTGAGGCTTGAGCTTGCAGACAGGCATGTGGTCTTGAGGCTGGAGCTTGGATACAGGCTGGGGGTCTTGAGGCTTGAGCTTGGCGACAGGCTGCGGGTCTTGAGGCTTGAGCTTGGAGACAGGCTTGGGGTCTTGAGGCTTGGGCTTGGAGACAGGCTTGTTGTCCTGAGGCATGAGCTTGGAGACAGGCTTGGGGTCTTGAGGTTTGAGCTTGGAGACAGGCTCGGGGTCTTGAGGCTTGAGCTTGGAGACAGGCTTGAGGTCTTGAGGCTTGAGCTTGGAGACAGGCTCTGGGTCTTGAGGCTTGAGCTTGGATACAGTTCAGGGCTTTTGAGGCTTGAGCTTGGAGATTTGGGCTTGAGGTTGGCGACAGGCTTGGGATCCTGAGGCTCGAGCTTGGAGACAGGCTGGGGGTCTTGAGGCTTGGGATTGGAGAAAGGCAGGGTGTCTTGAGGCTTGAGCTTGGCGACAGGCTTGAGGTATTGAGGCTTCAGCTTGGAGAGAAGCTTTGGGTCATGAGGCTTGATCATGGAGACAGGCTTGGGGTTTCGAGGCTTGAGCTTGGAGATTTAGGCTTGAGGTTGGAGACAGGCTTGGGGTCTTGAGGCTTGAGCTTGGAGTCAGGCTTGGGGTCTTGAGGCTTGAGCTTGTAGACAGGCTTGGAGTCTTGAGGTTTGAGCTTGGATACAGGCTGGGTGTCTTGAGGCTTGAGCTTGGAGTCAGGCTTGGGGCTTGAGGATTCAGCTTGGAGATAGGCTTGGGGTCTTGAGGGTTGAGCTGGGAGACAAGCTTGGGGTCTTGAGGCTTGAGCTTGGAGACAGGCTTGGGGTCCTGAGGCTTGAGAATGGAGACAGGCTTGGGGTCTTGAGGCTTGAGATTGCAGACAGGCTCGGGGTCTTGAGGCTTGAGCTTGGAGAGAGGCTCAGGGTCTTGAGGATTCAGCTTGGAGTCAGGCTCGGGGTCTTGAGGTTTGAGCTTGGATACAGGCTCGGGGTCTTGAGGCTTGACCTTGGAGACAGGCTTGGGGTCTTGAGGTTTGAGCTTGGAGACAGGCTTGGGGTCTTGAGTCTTGAGATTGGAGACGCACTTGGGGTCTTGTGGCTTGAGCTTGGATACAGTCTTGTGGTCTTGAGGCTTGAGCTTGGAGACAGGCTTGGGGTCTTGAGGTTTGAGCTTTGAGACAGGCTTGGGGTCTTGAGTCTTGAGATTGGAGAGATGTTTGGGGCCTTGAGGCTTGAGCTTGGACAGAGGCTTGGGGACTTGAGTCTGGAGCTGGGAGACAGACTTGGGGTCTTGAGGCTTGAGCTTGGAGACAGGATTGTGGTCTTGAGTCTTGAGATTGGAGAGAGGTTTGGGGTCTTGAGGCTTGAGCTTGGAGAGAGGCTTGGCGTCTTGATGCTTGAGCTTGGAGAGAGGCTTGGGGTTGAGGCTGAGCTTGGAGACATACTTGGGATCTTGAGGCTTGAGCTTGGTGATAGGCTTGAGCTTGGACACAGGTTTGGGGTTTTCAGGCTTGAGCTTTGAGACAGGCTTGGGGTATCGTGGCTTGAGCATGGAGAAAGGCTCGGGGTCTTGAGGCTTGAGCTTGGCGACAGGCTTGAGCTTGGAGAGAGGCTTGAGCTTGGAGACAGGCTCTGGGTATTCAGGCTTGAGCTTGATGACACTCTGGGGGTTTTGTGGCTTGAGCTTGGAGACAGGCTGGGGGTCTTGAGGATTGAGCTTGGAGACAGTCTTGGGGTCTTGAGGCTTGAGCTTGGAGACAGGCTCGGGTTCTTGAGGCTTGAGCTTGGAGACACGTTTGGAGTCTTGAGGCTTGAGCTTGGAGACAGGCTTGGGGTCTTGCAGCTTGAGTTTGGAGACAGGCTTGGGGTCTTGAGGCTTGAGCTTGGAGACTGGCTTGGGGTGTTGAGGCTTGATCTTGGAGACAGGCTTGGGGTGTTGAGGCTTGAGCTTGGAGACAGGCTTGGTGTTTTGAGGCTTGAGCGTTGGGACAGGCTGGGGATCGAGGCTTGAGCTTGGAGAGCGGCTGGAGGTCTTCAGGCTTGAGCTTGGAGACAAGCTTGGGGTCTTGAGGCTTGACCTTGGAGACAGGCTTGGGGTCTTGAGGCTTGAGCTTTTAGACAGGATTGGGGTCTTGAAGCTTCTGCTTTGCAGAGGATTGGGTCTCGCAGCTTGAGCTTGGAGACAGGCTCGGGTCTTGAGGCTTGAGCTTGGAATCAGGCTTTGGGTTTTGAAGCTTGGCTTGGAGTCAGGCTTGGAGTCTTGATGCTTGAGGTTGGAGAGAGCCTTGGGGTGTTGAGGCTTGAGCTTGCAGACAAGCTTGGGGTTTTGAGACTTGAGCTTGGCGACAGGCTTGAGTTATTGAGCCTTGAGCTTGGAGGGAAGCTTGGAGTCATGAGGCTTGATCTTGGAGATGTAGGCTTGAGGTTGGAGACAGGCTTGGGATCCTGAGGCTTGAGCTTGGAGACAGGTTGGGGGTCTTGCGGCTTGAGCTTGGAGACAGTCTTGTGGTCTTGAGGCTTGAGCTTGGAGACAGGCTTGGGGTCTTGAGTCTTGAGTTTGGAGAGAGGTTTGGGGTCTTCAGGCTTGACCTTGGAGAGAGGCTTGGGGACTGGAGGCTGGAGCTTGCAGACAGGCTTGGGGTCTTGAGTCTTGAGATTGGAGTGAGGTTTGGGGTCTTGATGCTTGAGCTTGGAGAGAGGCTTGGGTCTTGAGGCTTGAGCTTGGAGACAGACTTGGGGTCTTGAGGCTAGAGCTTGGAGACAGGCATGAGCTTGGACCCAGGTTTGGGGTTTTCAAGCTTGAGCTTGGAGACAGGCTTGCGGCCTTGTGGCTTGAGCTTGGAGACGGGCTTGCGGCCTTGTTTCTTGAGCTTGCAGACAGGCATGTGGTCTTGAGGCTGGAGCTTGGAGACAGGCTCAGGGTCTTGAGGATTGAGCTTGGAGTCAGGCTCGAGGTCTTGAGGTTTGAGCTTGGAGACAGGCTCGGGGTCTTGAGGTTTGAGCTTGGAGACAGGCTCGGGGTCTTGAGTCTTCAGATTGGAGACGCGCTTGGGGTCTTGTGGCTTCAGCTTGGAGACAGTCTTGTGGTCTTGAGGCTTGAGCTTGGAGACAGGCTTGGGGTCTTGAGTCTTGAGATTGGAGAGAGGTTTGGGGCCGTGAGGCTTGAGCTTGGACAGAGGCTTGGGGACTTGAGGCTGGAGCTTGGAGACAGACTTGGGGTCTTGAGGCTTGAGATTGGAGACAGGCTTGCGGTCTTGAGGCTTGAGCTTGGAGACAGGATTGGGGTCTTGAGTCTTGAGATTGGAGAGAGGTTTGGGGTGTTGAGGCTTAAGCTTGGAGAGAGGCTTGGCGTCTTGATGCTTGAGCTTGGAGAGAGGCTTGGGTCTTGAGGCTGAGCTTGGAGACATTCTTGGGGTCTTGAGGCTTGAGCTTGGAGATAGGCTTGAGCTTGGACACAGGTTTGTGGTTTTCAGGCTAGAGCTTTGAGACAGGCTTGGGGTATCGTGGCTTGAGCTTGGAGAAAGGCTCGGGGCCTTGAGGCTTGAGCTTGGCGACAGGCTTGAGCTTGGAGAGAGGCTTGAGCTTGGAGACAGGCTCTGGGTATTGAGGCTTGAGCTTGGAGACAGGCTTTGGGTCTTGAGGCTCGAGCTTGGAGACAGGCTTTGGGTCTTGAGGCTCGAGCTTGGAGACAGGCTTGCGGTCTTGTGGCTTGAGCTTGGAGACAGGCTTGGGGTCTTGAGGCTGGAGCTTGGATACAGGCTGGGGGTCTTGAGGCTTGAGCTTGGCGACAGGATGGGGATCTTGAGGCTTGAGCTTGGAGACAGGCTTGGTGTCTTGAGGCATGAGCTTGGAGACAGGCTTGGAGTCTTGAGGCTTTAGCTTGGAGACAGGCTCGGGGTCTTGAGGCTTGAGCTTGGAGAGGCTTGAGGTCTTGAGGTTTGAGCATGGAGACAGGCTTGGGGTCTTGAGGCTTGAGCTTGGAAACAGGCTCTGGGTCTTGAGGCTTGAGCTTGGAGACAGTTCAGGGGTTTTGAGGCTTGAGCTTGTAGACAGGCTCGGGGTCTTGAGGCTTGAGCTTGGAGACAGGCTTGGGGTCTTGAGGCTTGAGCTTGGATACAGGCTTGGGGTCTTGAGGCTTGAGCATGTAGACAGGCGTGGGGTCTTGAGTCTTGAGCTTGGAGACAGGCTTGGGGTCTTGAGGCTAAAGCTTGGAGACAAGCTTGGGGTCTTGAGGCTTGAGCTTTTAGACAGACTTGGGGTCTTGAGGCTTGAGATTGGAGACAGGCTTGTGGTCTTGAGGCTTGAGCTTGGAGACAGGATTGGGGTCTTGAGTCTTGAGATTGGAGAGAGGTTTGGGGTCTTGAGGCTTAAGCTTGGAGAGAGGCTTGGCGTCTTGATGCTTGAGCTTGGAGAGAGGCTTGGGTCTTGAGGCTGAGCTTGGAGACATACTTGGGGTCTTGAGGCTTGAGCTTGGAGATAGGCTTGAGCTTGGACACAGGTTTGGGGTTTTCAGGCTAGAGCTTTGAGACAGGCTTGGGGTCTTGAAGCTGGAGCTTGGATACAGGCTGGGGGTCTTGAGGCTTGAGCTTGGCGACAGGCTGGGGATCTTGAGGCTTGAGCTTGGAGACAGGCTTGGTGTCTTGAGGCTTGGGCTTAGAGACAGGCTTGTTGTCTTGAGGCATGAGCTTGGAGACAGGCTTGGGGTCTTGAGGCTTGAGTTTGGAGAAAGGCTCGGGGTCTTGAGGCTTGAGCTTGGAGAGGCTTGAGGTCTTGAGGTTTGAGCTTGGAGACAGGCTTGCGGTCTTGTGGCTTGAGCTTGGAGACAAGCTTGGGGTCTTGAGGCTTGAGCTTGGAGACAGGCTCGGGTTCTTGAGGCTTGAGCTTGGAGACAGGCTTGGGGTCTTGAGGCTAAAGCTTGGAGACAGGATTGGGTTCTTGAGGCTTGAGCTTTTAGACAGGATTGGGGTCTTGAAGCTTCTGCTTTGACAGAGGATTAGGTCTCGAGGCTGGAGCTTGGAGTCACGCTTGGAGTCTTGATGCTTGAGCTTGGAGTCAGGCTTGGGGTCTTGAGTCTTGAGATTGGAGAGAGGTTTGTGGCCTTGAGGCTTGAGCTTGGACAGAGGCTTGGGTACTTGAGGCTGGAGCTTGGAGAGAGGCTTGGCGTCTTGATGCTTGAGCTTGGAGAGAGACTTGGGTCTTGAGGCTTGAGCTTGGAGACATAGTTGGGGTCTTGAGGCTTGAGCTTGGACACAGGTTTGGGGTTTTCAGGCTAGAGCTTTGAGACAGGCTTGGGGTATCGTGGCTTGAGCTTGGAGAAAGGCTCGGGTTCTTGAGGCTTGAGCTTGGCGACAGGCTTGAGCTTGGAGAGAGGGTTGAGCTTGGAGAGAGGCTTGAGCTTGGAGACAGGCTTTGGGTCTTGAGGCTTGAGCTTGGAGACAGGCTTGCGGTCTTGTGGCTTGAGCTTGGTGTCAGCCTTGGGGTCTTGAGTCTTGAGATTGGAGAGAGGTTTGGGGCCTTGAGGCTTGAGCTTGGACTGAGGCTTGGGGACTTGAGGCTGGAGCTTGGAGAGAGGCTTGGCGTCTTGATGCTTGAGCTTGGAGAGAGGCTTGGGACTTGAGGCTTGAGCTTGGAGACATACTTGGGGTCTTGAGGCTTGAGCTTGGAGATAGGCTTGAACTTGGACACAGGTTTGGGGTTTTCAGGCTAGAGCTTTGAGACAGGCTTGGGGTATCGTGGCTTGAGCTTGGAGAAAGGCTCGGGGTCTTGAGGCTTGAGCTTGGCGACAGGCTGAGCTTGGAGAGAGGCTTGAGTTTGGAGACAGGCTCTGGGTATTGAGGCTTGAGCTTGGAGACAGGCTTGCGGTCTTGTGGCTTGAGCTTGGAGTCAGGCTGGGGGTCTTGAGGCTTGAGTTTGGCGACAGGCTGGGGGTCTTGAGGCTTGAGCTTGGAGACAGGCTTG
The DNA here is from genome assembly GCF_030028105.1 of Mobula birostris. Lineage (NCBI taxonomy): Eukaryota > Metazoa > Chordata > Chondrichthyes > Myliobatiformes > Myliobatidae > Mobula > Mobula birostris. Next base: position 4,833,989 of record NC_092393.1, read on the forward strand.
GGGTCTTGAGGCTTGGGCTTGGAGACAGGCTTGTTGTCTTGAGGCATGAGCTTGGTGACAGGCTCGGGGTCTTGAGGCTTGAGATTGGAGACAGGCTTGGGGTCTTGAGGCTTGAGCTTGGAGACAGGCTCGGGGTCTTGAGGCTTGAGCTTGGAGACAGGCTTGAGGTCTTGAGGCTTGAGCTTGGAGACAGTCTTGGGGTCTTGAGGCTTGAGCTTGGAGACAGGCTCGGTTTCTTGAGGCTTGAGCTTGGAGACAGTCTTGGGGTCTTGAGGCTTGAGCTTGGAGACAGGCTCGGGTTCTTGAGGCTTGACCTTGGAGACAGGTTTGGGGTCATGAGGCTTGAGATTGGAGACAGGCAGTGGGTCTTGCGGCTTGAGCTTGGCGACTGGCTCGGGGTCTTGAGTCTTGAGCTTGGATACAGGCTTGGGGTCTTGAGGCTTGAGCATGAAGATAGGTGTGGGGTCTTGAGGCTTGAGTTTGGAAACAGGCTCTGGGTCTTGAGGCTTGAGCTTGGAGACAGTTCAGGGGTTTTGAGGCTTGAGCTTGTAGACAGGCTCTGGGTCTTGAGGCTTGAGCTTGGAGACAGGCTCGGGTTCTTGAGGCTTGAGCTTGGAGACAGGTTTGGGGTCATGAGGCTTGATCTTGGAGACTGGCTTGGGGTCTTGAGGCTTGAGCTTGGAGACAGGCGTGGGGTCTTGAGGCTTGAGCTTGGAGACAGACTTGGGGTCTTGAGGCTAAATCTTGGAGACAGGCTTGGGGTCTTGAGGCTTGAGCTTTTAGACAGGATTGGGGTCTTGAGGCTAAAGCTTGGAGACAGGCTTGGCGTCTTGATGCTTGAGATTGGAGAGAGACTTGGGTCTTGAGGCTTGAGCTTGGAGACATAGTTGGGGTCTTGAGGCTTGAGCTTGGAGACATAGTTGGGGTCTTGAGGCTTGAGCTTGGAGATAGGCTTGAGCTTGGACACAGGTTTGGGCTTTTCAGGCTAGAGCTTTGAGACAGGCTTGGGGTATCGTGGCTTGAGCTTGGAGAAAGGCTCGGGTTCTTGAGGCTTGAGCTTGGCGACAGGCTTGAGCTTGGAGAGAGGGTTGAGCTTGGAGAGAGGCTTGAGCTTGGAGACAGGCTTTGGGTCTTGAGGCTTGAGCTTGGAGACAGGCTTGCGGTCTTGTGGCTTGAGCTTGGTGTCAGCCTTGGGGTCTTGAGTCTTGAGATTGGAGAGAGGTTTGGGGCCTTGAAGCTTGAGCTTGGACTGAGGCTTGGGGACTTGAGGCTGGATCTTGGAGAGAGGCTTGGCGTCTTGATGCTTGAGCTTGGAGAGAGGCTTGGGACTTGAGGCTTGAGCTTGGAGACATACTTGGGGTCTTGAGGCTTGAGCTTGGAGATAGGCTTGAACTTGGACACAGGTTTGGGGTTTTCAGGCTAGAGCTTTGAGACAGGCTTGGGGTATCGTGGCTTGAGCTTGGAGAAAGGCTCGGGGTCTTGAGGCTTGAGCTTGGCGACAGGCTTGAGCTTGGAGAGAGGCTTGAGTTTGGAGACAGGCTCTGGGTATTGAGGCTTGAGCTTGGAGACAGGCTTGCGGTCTTGTGGCTTGAGCTTGGAGACAGGCTTGAGGTCTTGAGGCTTGAGCTTGCAGACAGGCATGTGGTCTTGAGGCTGGAGCTTGGATACAGGCTGGGGTTCTTGACACTGGAGCTTGGAGACAGGCTGGGGGTCTTGAGGCTTGAGTTTGGCGACAGGCTGGGGGTCTTGAGGCTTGAGCTTGGAGACAGGCTTGGGGTCTTGAGGCTTGGGCTTGGAGACAGGCTTGTTGTCTTGAGGCATGAGCTTGGTGACAGGCTCGGGGTCTTGAGGCTTGAGATTGGAGACAGGCTTGGGGTCTTGAGGCTTGAGCTTGGAGACAGGCTCGGGGTCTTGAGGCTTGAGCTTGGAGACAGGCTTGAGGTCTTGAGGCTTGAGCTTGGAGACAGTCTTGGGGTCTTGAGGCTTGAGCTTGGAGACAGGCTCGGGTTCTTGAGGCTTGACCTTGGAGACAAGCTTGAGGTCTTGAGGCTTGAGCTTGGAGACAGTCTTGGGGTCTTGAGGCTTGAGCTTGGAGACAGGCTCGGGTTCTTGAGGCTTGACCTTGGAGACAGGTTTGGGGTCATGAGGCTTGAGATTGGAGACAGGCAGTGGGTCTTGCGGCTTGAGCTTGGCGACTGGCTCGGGGTCTTGAGTCTTGAGCTTGGATACAGGCTTGGGGTCTTGAGGCTTGAGCATGAAGATAGGTGTGGGGTCTTGAGGCTTGAGTTTGGAAACAGGCTCTGGGTCTTGAGGCTTGAGCTTGGAGACAGTTCAGGGGTTTTGAGGCTTGAGCTTGTAGACAGGCTCTGGGTCTTGAGGCTTGAGCTTGGAGACAGGCTCGGGTTCTTGAGGCTTGAGCTTGGAGACAGGTTTGGGGTCATGAGGCTTGATCTTGGAGACTGGCTTGGGGTCTTGAGGCTTGAGCTTGGAGACAGGCGTGGGGTCTTGAGGCTTGAGCTTGGAGACAGACTTGGGGTCTTGAGGCTAAATCTTGGAGACAGGCTTGGGGTCTTGAGGCTTGAGCTTTTAGACAGGATTGGGGTCTTGAAGCTTCTGCTTTGACAGAGGATTGGGTCTCGAGGCTTGAGCTTGGAGTCACGCTTGGAGTCTTGATGCTTGAGCTTGGAGTCAGGCTTGGGGTCTTGAGTCTTGAGATTGGAGAGAGGTTTGCGGCCTTGAGGCTTGAGCTTGGAGACAGTTCAGGGGTTTTGAGGCTTGAGCTTGTAGACAGGCTCTGGGTCTTGAGGCTTGAGCTTGGAGACAGGCTCGGGTTCTTGAGGCTTGAGCTTGGAGACAGGTTTGGGGTCATGAGGCTTGATCTTGGAGACTGGCTTGGGGTCTTGAGGCTTGAGCTTGGAGACAGGCGTGGGGTCTTGAGGCTTGAGCTTGGAGACAGACTTGGGGTCTTGAGGCTAAATCTTGGAGACAGGCTTGGGGTCTTGAGGCTGGAGCTTTTAGACAGGATTGGGGTCTTGAGGCTAAAGCTTGGAGACAGGCTTGGCGTCTTGATGCTTGAGATTGGAGAGAGACTTGGGTCTTGAGGCTTGAGCTTGGAGACATAGTTGGGGTCTTGAGGCTTGAGCTTGGACACAGGTTTGGGCTTTTCAGGCTAGAGCTTTGAGACAGGCTTGGGGTATCGTGGCTTGAGCTTGGAGAAAGGCTCGGGTTCTTGAGGCTTGAGCTTGGCGACAGGCTTGAGGTTGGGGAGAGGCTTGAGCTTGGAGAGAGGCTTGAGCTTGGAGACAGGCTTTGGGTCTTGAGGCTTGAGCTTGGAGACAGGCTTGCGGTCTTGTGGCTTGAGCTTGGAGTCAGGCTTGGGGTCTTGAGTCTTGAGATTGGAGAGAGGTTTGGGGCCTTGAGGCTTGAGCTTGGACTGAGGCTTGGGGACTTGAGGCTGGAGCTTGGAGAGAGGCTTGGCGTCTTGATGCTTGAGCTTGGAGAGAGGCTTGGGACTTGAGGCTTGAGCTTGGAGACATACTTGGGGTCTTGAGGCTTGAGCTTGGAGATAGGCTTGAGTTTGGACACAGGTTTGGGGTTTTCAGGCTAGAGCTTTGAGACAGGCTTGAGGTATCGTGGCTTGAGCTTGGAGAAAGGCTCGGGGTCTTGAGGCTTGACCTTGGCGACAGGCTTGAGCTTGGAGAGAGGCTTGAGCTTGGAGACAGGCTCTGGGTATTGAGGCTTGAGCTTGGAGACAGGCTTTGGGTCTTGAGGCTTGAGCTTGGAGACAGGCTTGCGGTCTTGTGGCTTGTGTTTGGAGACAGGCTTGAGGTCTTGAGGCTTGAGCTTGCAGACAGGCATGTGGTCTTGAGGCTGGAGCTTGGATACAGGCTGGGGTTCTTGACACTGGAGCTTGGAGACAGGCTGGGGGTCTTGAGGCTTGAGCTTGGCGACAGGCTGGGGGTCTTGAGGCTTGAGCTTGGAGACAGGCTTGGGGTTTTGAGGCTTGGGCTTGGAGACAGGCTTGTTGTCTTGAGGCATGAGCTTGGTGACAGGCACGGGGTCTTGAGGCTTGAGCTTGGAGACAGGCTTGGGGTCTTGAGGCTTGAGCTTGGAGACAGGCTCGGGGTCTTGAGGCTTGCGCTTGGAGACAGGCTTGAGGTCTTGAGGCTTGAGCTTGGAGACAGTCTTGGGGTGTTGAGGCTTGAGCTTGGAGACAGGCTCGGGTTCTTGAGGCTTGACCTTGGAGACAGGTTTGGGGTCATGAGGCTTGATCTTGGAGACGGGCTTGGGGGTCTTGAGGCTTGAGATTGGAGACAGGCAGTGGGTCTTGCGGCTTGAGCTTGGTGACTGGCTCGGGGTCTTGAGTCTTGAGCTTGGATACAGGCTTGGGGTCTTGAGGCTTGAGCATGAAGATAGGCGTGCGGTCATGAGGCTTGAGTTTGGAGACAGGCTCGGGGTCTTGAGGCTTGAGCTTGGCTACAGGCTGGGGGTCTTGAGGCTTGAGCTTGGAGACAGGCTTTGGGTCTTGAGGCTTGAGCTTGGAGACAGGCTTGCGATCTTGTGGCTTGTGTTTGGAGACAGGCTTGAGGTCTTGAGGCTTGAGCTTGCAGACAGGCATGTGGTCTTGAGGCTGGAGCTTGGATACAGGCTGGGGTTCTTGACACTGGAGCTTGGAGACAGGCTGGGGGTCTTGAGGCTTGAGCTTGGCTACAGGCTGGGGGTCTTGAGGCTTGAGCTTGGAGACAGGCTTGGGGTTTTGAGGCTTGGGCTTGGAGACAGGCTTGTTGTCTTGAGGCATGAGCTTGGTGACAGGCACGGGGTCTTGAGGCTTGAGCTTGGAGACAGGCAGTGGGTCTTGCGGCTTGAGCTTGGTGACTGGCTCGGGGTCTTGAGTCTTGAGCTTGGATACAGGCTTGGGGTCTTGAGGCTTGAGCATGAAGATAGGCGTGGGGTCTTGAGGCTTGAGTTTGGAGACAGGCTCGGGGTCTTGAGGCTTGAGCTTGGAGAGGCTTGAGGTCTTGTGGTTTGAGCTTGGAGACAGGCTTGGGGTCTTGAGGTTTGAGCTTGGAGACAGGCTTGGGGTCTTGAGGCATGAGTTTGGAGACAGGCTTGGGGTGTTGAGGCTTGAGCTTGGAGACAGGCTTGGGGTGTTGAGGCTTGATCTTGGAGAGCGGCTGGAGGTCTTGAGGCTTGAGCTTGGAGACAGGCTTGGGGTCTTGAGGCTTGAGCTTGTATACAGGTTTGGGGTCTTGAGGCTTCAGGTTGGAGACAGGCTTGGGGTCTTGTGGCTTGAGCTTGGAGTCAGTCTTGGGGTCTCGAGGCTTGAGCTTGGAGACAGGGTTGTGGTCTTGAGGCTTGAGGTTGGATACAGGCTTGGGTTCTTGAGGCTTGAGCTTGGGGACAGGCTTGGTGTCTTGTGGATTGAGCTTGGATACAGGCTGGGGGTCTTGAGGCTTGGGCTTGGAGTCAGGCTGGGGGTCTTGAGGCTTGACCTTGGAGACAGGTTTGGGGTCATGAGGCTTAATCTTGGAGACGGGCTTGGGGTCTTGAGGCTTGAGATTGGAGACAGGCAGTGGGTCTTGCGGCTTCAGCTTGGCGACTGGCTCGGGGTCTTCAGTCTTGATGTTGGATACAGGCTTGGGGTCTTGAGGCTTGAACATGAAGATAGGCGTGGGGTCTTGAGGCTTGAGTTTGGAGACAGGCTCGGGGTCTTGAGGCTTGAGCTTGGAGAGGCTTGAGGTCTTGAGGTTTGAGCTTGGAGACAGGCTTGGGGTCTTGAGGCTTGAGCTTTGAAACAGGCTGTGGGTCTTGAGGCTTGAGTTTGGAGACAGTTCAGGGGTTTTGAGGCTTGAGCTTGTAGACAGGCTCGGGGTCTTGAGGCTTGAGCTTGGAGACAGGCTCGGGTTCTTGAGGCTTGAGCTTGGAGACAGGTTTGGGGTCATGAGGCTTGATCTTGGAGACGGGCTTGGCGTCTTGATGCTTGAGCTTGGAGAGAGACTTGGGTCGTGAGGCTTGAGCTTGGAGAGGCTTGAGGTCTTGAGGTTTGAGCTTGGAGACAGGCTTGGGGTCTTGAGGCTTGAGCTTGGATACAGGCTTGGGGTCTTGAGGATTGAGCATGGAGACAGGCGTGGGGTCTTGAGGCTTGAGCTTGGAGACAGGCTTGGGGTCTTGAGGCTAAAGCTTGGAGACAGGCTTGGAGTCTTGAGGCTTGAGCTTTTAGACAGGATTGGGGTCTTGAGGCTAAAGCTTGGAGACAGGCTTGGCGTCTTGATGCTTGAGATTGGAGAGAGACTTGGGTCTTGAGGCTTGAGCTTGGAGACATAGTTGGGGTCTTGAGGCTTGAGCTTGGAGATAGGCTTGAGCTTGGACACAGGTTTGGGCTTTTCAGGCTAGTGCTTTGAGACAGGCTTGGGGTATCGTGGCTTGAGCTTGGAGAAAGGCTCGGGTTCTTGAGGCTTGAGCTTGGCGACAGGCTTGAGCTTGGGGAGAGGCTTGAGCTTGGAGAGAGGCTTGAGCTTGGAGAGAGGCTTGAGCTTGGAGACAGGCTTTGGGTCTTGAGGCTTGAGCTTGGAGACAGGCTTGCGGTCTTGTGGCTTGAGCTTGGAGTCAGGCTTGGGGTCTTGAGTCTTGAGATTGGAGAGAGGTTTGGGGCCTTGAGGCTTGAGCTTGGACTGAGGCTTGGGGACTTGAGGCTGGATCTTGGAGAGAGGCTTGGCGTCTTGATGCTTGAGCTTGGAGAGAGGCTTGGGACTTGAGGCTTGAGCTTGGAGACATACTTGGGGTCTTGAGGCTTGAGCTTGGAGATAGGCTTGAGTTTGGACACAGGTTTGGGGTTTTCAGGCTAGAGCTTTGAGACAGGCTTGAGGTATCGTGGCTTGAGCTTGGAGAAAGGCTCGGGGTCTTGAGGCTTGACCTTGGCGACAGGCTTGAGCTTGGAGAGAGGCTTGAGCTTGGAGACAGGCTCTGGGTATTGAGGCTTGAGCTTGGAGACAGGCTTTGGGTCTTGAGGCTTGAGCTTGGAGACAGGCTTGCGGTCTTGTGGCTTGTGTTTGGAGACAGGCTTGAGGTCTTCAGGCTTGAGCTTGCAGACAGGCATGTGGTCCTGAGGCTGGAGCTTAGATACAGGCTGGGGTTCTTGACACTGGAGCTTGGAGACAGGCTGGGGGTCTTGAGGCTTGAGCTTGGCGACAGGCTGGGGGTCTTGAGGCTTGAGCTTGGAGACAGGCTTGGGGTTTTGAGGCTTGGGCTTGGAGACAGGCTTGTTGTCTTGAGGCATGAGCTTGGTGACAGGCACGGTGTCTTCAGGCTTGAGCTTGGAGACAGGCTTGGGGTCTTGAGGCTTGAGCTTGGAGACAGGCTCGGGGTCTTGAGGCTTGCGCTTGGAGACAGGCTTGAGGTCTTGAGGCTTGAGCTTGGAGACAGTCTTGGGGTCTTGAGGCTTGAGCTTGGAGACAGGCTCGGGTTCTTGAGGCTTGACCTTGGAGACAGGTTTGGGGTCATGAGGCTTGATCTTGGAGACGGGCTTGGGGTCTTGAGGCTTGAGATTGGAGACAGGCAGTGGGTCTTGCGGCTTGAGCTTGGTGACTGGCTCGGGGTCTTGAGTCTTGAGCTTGGATACAGGCTTGGGGTCTTGAGGCTTGAGCATGAAGATAGGCGTGGGGTCTTGAGGCTTGAGTTTGGAGACAGGCTCGGGGTCTTGAGGCTTGAGCTTGGAGAGGCTTGAGGTCTTGTGGTTTGAGCTTGGAGACAGGCTTGGGGTCTTGAGGTTTGAGCTTGGAGACAGGCTTGGGGTCTTGAGGCTTGAGTTTGGAGACAGGCTTGGGGTGTTGAGGCTTGAGCTTGGAGACAGGCTTGGGGTGTTGAGGCTTGATCTTGGAGAGCGGCTGGAGGTCTTGAGGCTTGAGCTTGGAGACAGGCTTGGGGTCTTGAGGCTTGAGCTTGTATACAGGTTTGGGGTCTTGAGGCTTCAGGTTGGAGACAGGCTTGGGGTCTTGCGGCTTGAGCTTGGAGTCAGTCTTGGGGTCTCGAGGCTTGAGCTTGGAGACAGGGTTGTGGTCTTGAGGCTTGAGGTTGGATACAGGCTTGGGTTCTTGAGGCTTGAGCTTGGAGACAGGCTTGGGGTCTTGTGGATTGAGCTTGGATACAGGCTGGGGGTCTTGAGGCTTGGGCTTGGAGTCAGGCTGGCGGTCTTGAGGCTTGGGCTTGGAGTCAGGCTTGGGGCTTGAGGATTCAGCTTGGAGACATGTTTGGGGTCTTGAGGGTTGAGCTGGGAGACAGGCTTGGGGTCTTGAGGCTTGAGCTTGGAGACAGGCTCAGGGTCTTGAGGATTCAGCTTGGAGTCAGGCTCGGGGTCTTGAGGTTTGAGCTTGGAGACAGGCTTGGGGTCTTGAGGCTTGAGCTTGGAGAGAAGCTTGGGGTCATGAGGCTTGATATTGGAGGCAGGCTTGGGGTTTTGAGGCTTGAGCTTGGAGACAGGCTTGGGGTCCTGAGGGTTGAGAAAGGAGTCAGGCTCGGAGTCTTGAGGCTTGTGATTGCAGACAGGCTCGGGGTCTTGAGGCTTGAGCTTGGAGACAGGCTCAGGGTCTTGAGGATTCAGCTTGGAGTCAGGCTCGGGGTCTTGAGGTTTGAGCTTGGAGACAGGCTTGGGGTCTTGAGGCTTGAGCATGAAGATAGGCGTGGGGTCTTGTGGCTTGAGTTTGGAGTGAGGCTTGGGGTCTTGAGGCTTGAGCTTTGACACAGGCCTGGCTCTCGAGGCTTGAGCTCGGAGACAGGCTCGGGATCTTGAGGCTTGAGATTGGCGACAGGCTTGAGGTATTGAGGCTTGAGCTTGGAGAGAAGCTTGGGGTCATGAGGCTTGATATTGGAGGCAGGCTTGGGGTTTTGAGGCTTGAGCTTGGAAATTTAGGCTTGAGGTTGGAGACAGGCTTGGGATCCTGAGGCTTGAGCTTTTAGACAAGCTGGGGGTCTTGAGGCTTGAGATTGGAGATAGGCTTAGTGAATCTATGCTTGAGTTTAGAGACAGGCTTGGGGTTTTGAGGCTTGAGCTTGGAAATTTAGGCTTGAGGTTGGAGACAGGCTTCGGGTCTTGTGGCTTGAGCTTGGAGACAGGCTTGGGGTCTTGAGGCTTGAGCTTGCAGACAAGCATGTGGTCTTGAGGCTGGAGCTTGGAGACAGGCTGGGGTTCTTGACACTGGAGCTTGGAGACAGGCTCAGGGTCTTGAGGCTTGAGCTTGGAGACAGGCTCGGGGTCTTGAGGCTTGAGCTTGGAGACAGGCTCTGGGTCTTGAGGCTTGAGCTTGGAGACAGGCTTCGGGTCTTGAGGCTTGAGCTTGGAGACAGGTTTATGGTCTTGAAGTTTGAGCTTGGAGACAGGCTTGGGGTCTTGAGGCTTGAGTTTGGAGACAGGCTTGGGGTGTTGAGGCTTGACCTTGGAGACAGGCTTGGGGTGTTGAGGCTTGATCTTGGATACAGGCTTGGGATGTTGAGGCTTGAGCTTGGAGACAGGCTGGGGGTCTTGAGGCTTGAGCTTGGAGAGCGGCTGGAGGTTTTGAGGCTTGAGCTTGGAGACAGGCTTGGGGTCTTGAGGCTTGAGCTTGTATACAGGTTTGGGGTCTTGAGGCTTCAGGTTGGAGACAGGCTTGGGGTCTTGTGGCTTGAGCTTGGAGTCAGTCTTGGGGTCTCGAGGCTTGAGCTTGGAGACAGGCTTGTCGTCTTGAGGCTTGAGCTTGGAGTCAGGCTTGGGGTCTTGAGGCTTGAGCTTGTAGACAGACTTGGAGTCTTGAGGTTTGAGGTTGGAGACAGGCTTGGGGTCTTGTGGCTTGAGCTTGGATACAGGCTGGGGGTCTTGAGGCTTGGGCTTGGAGTCAGGCTTAGGGCTTGAGGGTTCAGCTTGGAGACATGTTTGGGGTCTTGAGGGTTGAGAAAGGAGTCAGGCTCGGAGTCTTGAGGCTTGAGATTGCAGACAGGCACGGGATCTTGAGGCTTGAGCTTGGAGACAGGCTCAGGGTCTTGAGGATTGAGCTTGGAGTCAGGCTCGGGGTCTTGAGGTTTGAGCTTGGAGACAGGCTTGGGGTCTTGAGGCTTGAGCATGAAGATAGGCGTGGGGTCTTGAGGCTTGAGTTTGGAGTGAGGCTTGGGGTCTTGAGGCTTGAGCTTTGAGACATGCTTGTGCTCTTGAGGCTTTAGCTCGGAGACAGGCTCGGGGTCTTGAGGCTTGAGCTTGGCGACAGGCTTGGGGTTTTGAGGCTTGAGCTTGGAAATTTAGGCTTTAGGTTGGAGACAGGCTTGGGATCCTGAGGCTTGAGCTTTTAGACAAGCTGGGGGTCTTGAGGCTTGAGATTGGAGACAGGCTTGTGGTCTTGAGGCTTGAACTTGGATACAGGCTTGGGATCTTGAGGCTTGAGCTTGGAGTCAGGCTTGGGGTCTTGAGGCTTGAGCTTGGAGACAGGCTCGGGGTCTTGAGGCTTGAGCTTGGAGACAGGCTCGGGTTCTTGAGGCTTAAGCTTGGAGACAGGTTTGGGGTCTTGAGGCTTGAGCTTGGAAATTTAGGCTTGAGGTTGGAGACAGGCTTGGGATCCTGAGGCTTGAGCTTTTAGACAAACTGGGGGTCCTGAGGCTTGAGATTGGAGACAGGCTTGTGGTCCTGAGGCTTGAACTTGGATACAGGCTTGGGATCTTGAGGCTTGAGCTTGGAGTCAAGCTCGGGTTCTTGAGGCTTGAGCTTGTAGACAGGTTTGGGGTCTTGAGGCTTGAGCTTGGAGACAGGCTTGGGGTCTTGAGGCTTGAGCTTGGAGACAGGCTCGGGTTCTTGAGGCTTGAGCTTGGAGACAGGCTTGGGGTCTTGAGGCTTGAGCTTGGAGACAGGCTTGGGGTCTTGAGGCTTGAGCTTCGAGACAGGCTTGGGGTCTTGAGGCTTGAGCTTGTATACAGGCTTGGGGTCTTGACGCTTCAGGTTGGAGACAGGCTTCGGGTCTTGTGGCTTGAGCTTGGAGACAGGCTTGGGGTCTTGAGGCTTGAGCTTGCAGACAAGCATGTGGTCTTGAAGCTGGAGCTTGGAGACAGGCTGGTGTTCTTGACACTGGAGCTTGGAGACAGGCTCAGGGTCTTGAGGCTTGAGCTTGGAGACAGGCTCGGGGTCTTGAGGCTTGAGTTTGGAGACAGGCTCGGGGTCTTGAGGCTTGAGCTTGGAGACAGGCTCTGGGTCTTGAGGCTTGAGCTTGGAGACAGGCTTGGGGTCTTGAGGCTTGAGCTTGGAGACAGGTTTAGGGTCTTGAGGTTTGAGCTTGGAGACAGGCTTGGGGTCTTGAGGCTTGAGTTTGGAGACAGGCTTGCAGTGTTGAGGCTTGACCTTGGAGACAGGCTTGGGGTCTTGAGGCTTGATCTTGGAGACAGGCTTGGGATGTTGAGGCTTGAGCTTGGAGACAGGCTGGGGGTCTTGAGGCTTGAGCTTGGAGAGCGGCTGGAGGTCTTGAGGCTTGAGCTTGGAGACAGGCTTGGGGTCTTGAGGCTTGAACTTGGATACAGGCTTGGGATCTTGAGGCTTGAGCTTGGAGTCAGGCTTGGGGTCTTGAGGCTTGAGCTTGGAGACAGGCTCGGGGTCTTGAGGCTTGAGCTTGGAGACAGGCTCGGGTTCTTGAGGCTTGAGCTTGGAGACAGGTTTGGGGTCTTGAGGCTTGAGCTTGGAAATTTAGGCTTGAGGTTGGAGACAGGCTTGGGATCCTGAGGCTTGAGCTTTTAGACAAACTGGGGGTCCTGAGGCTTGAGATTGGAGACAGGCTTGTGGTCTTGAGGCTTGATCTTGGATACAGGCTTGGGATCTTGAGGCTTGAGCTTGGAGTCAAGCTCGGGTTCTTGAGGCTTGAGCTTGTAGACAGGTTTGGGGTCTTGAGGCTTGAGCTTGGAGACAGGCTTGGGGTCTTGAGGCTTGAGCTTGGAGACAGGCTCGGGTTCTTGAGGCTTGAGCTTGGAGACAGGCTTGGGGTCTTGAGGCTTGAGCTTGGAGACAGGCTTGGGGTCTTGAGGCTTGAGCTTCGAGACAGGCTTGGGGTCTTGAGGCTTGAGCTTGTATACAGGCTTGGGGTCTTGACGCTTCAGGTTGGAGACAGGCTTCGGGTCTTGTGGCTTGAGCTTGGAGACAGGCTTGGGGTCTTGAGGCTTGAGCTTGCAGACAAGCATGTGGTCTTGAAGCTGGAGCTTGGAGACAGGCTGGTGTTCTTGACACTGGAGCTTGGAGACAGGCTCAGGGTCTTGAGGCTTGAGCTTGGAGACAGGCTCGGGGTCTTGAGGCTTGAGTTTGGAGACAGGCTCGGGGTCTTGAGGCTTGAGCTTGGAGACAGGCTCTGGGTCTTGAGGCTTGAGCTTGGAGACAGGCTTGGGGTCTTGAGGCTTGAGCTTGGAGACAGGTTTAGGGTCTTGAGGTTTGAGCTTGGAGACAGGCTTGGGGTCTTGAGGCTTGAGTTTGGAGACAGGCTTGCAGTGTTGAGGCTTGACCTTGGAGACAGGCTTGGGGTCTTGAGGCTTGATCTTGGAGACAGGCTTGGGATGTTGAGGCTTGAGCTTGGAGACAGGCTGGGGGTCTTGAGGCTTGAGCTTGGAGAGCGGCTGGAGGTCTTGAGGCTTGAGCTTGGAGACAGGCTTGGGGTCTTGAGGCTTGAGCTTGTATACAGGTTTGGGGTCTTGAGGCTTCAGGTTGGAGACAGGCTTGGGGTGTTGAGGCTTGATCTTGGAGACAGGCTTGGGGTCTTGAGTCTTGAGATTGGAGACGCGCTTGGGGTCTTGTGGCTTGAGCTTGGAGACAGTTTTGTGGTCTTGAGGCTTGAGCTTGGAGACAGGCTCGGGGTCTTGAGGCTTGAGCTTGGAGACAGGCTTGAGGTCTAGAGGCTTGAGCTTGGAGACAGGCTTGGGGTGTTGAGGCTTGAGGTTGGAAACAGGCTCGGGTTCTTGAGGCTTGAGCTTAAGGACAGGTTTGGGGTCATGAGGCTTGATCTTGGAGACGGGCTTGGGGTCTTGAGGCTTGAGCTTGGATACAGGCTTGGGGTCTTGAGGATTGAGCATGAAGATAGGCCTGGGGTCTTGAGTCTTGAGGTTGGAGACAGGCTTGGGGTCTTGAGGCTAAAGCTTGGAGACAGGCTTGGGGTCTTGAGGCTTGAGCTTGGCGACAGGCTGGGGGTCTTCAGGCTTGAACTTGGAGACTGGCTTGGGGTGTTGAGGCTTGGGCTTAGAGACTGGCTTGTGGTGTTCAGACGAGCTTGGAGACAGGCTCGGGGTCTTGAGGCTTGAGCTTGGGGACAGGCTCGGGCTCTTGAGGCTTGAGCTTGGAGACAGGCTTGGGGTATTGAGGCTTGAGATTGGAGACAGGCTTGGGGTCTTGAGGCTTGAGCTTGGCGACAGGCTTGAGGTATTGAGGCTTGAGCTTGGAGAGAAGCTTGGGGTCATGAGGCTTGATCTTGGCGGCAGGCTTGGGGTTTTGAGGCTTGAGCTTGGAAATTTAGGCTTGAGGTTGGAGACAGGCTTGGGATCCTGAGGCTTGAGCTTTTAGACAAGCTGGGGGTCCTGAGGCTTGAGATTGGAGACAGGCTTGTGGTCTTGAGGCTTGAACTTGGATACAGGCTTGGGATCTTGAGGCTTGAGCTTGGAGTCAAGCTCGGGTTCTTGAGGCTTGAGCTTGTAGACAGGTTTGGGGTCTTGAGGCTTGAGCTTGGAGACAGGCTTGGGGTCTTGAGGCTTGAGCTTGGAGACAGGCTTGGGGTCTTGAGGCTTGAGCTTGGAGACAGGCTCGGGTTCTTGAGGCTTGAGCTTGGAGACAGGCTTGGGGTCTTGAGGCTTGAGCTTGGAGACAGGCTTGGGGTCTTGAGGCTTGAGCTTGTATACAGGTTTGGGGTCTTGACGCTTCAGGTTGGAGACAGGGTTCGGGTCTTGTGGCTTGAGCTTGGAGACAGGCTCGGGTTCTTGAGGCTTGAGCTTGGAGACAAGTTTGGGGTCTTGAGGCTTGAGCTTGGAGACAGGCTTGGGGTCTTGCGGCTTGAGTTTGGAGACAGGCTTGGGGTCTTGAGGCTTGATCTTGGAGACAGGCTTGGGGTGTTGAGGCTTGAGCTTGGAGACAGGCTTGGGGTTTTGTGGCTTGAGCGTTGGGACAGGCTGGGGATCGAGGCTTGAGCTTGGAGAGCGGCTGGAGGTCTTCAGGCTTGAGCTTGAGGAGAGGCTTGGGGTCTTGAGGCTTGACCTTGGAGACAGGCTTGGGGTCTTGAGGCTTGAGCTTTTAGACAGGCTTTGGGTTTTGAGACTTGAGCTTGGAGTCAGGCTTTTGGTTTTGAGGCTTGAGCTTGGAGTCAGGCTTGGAGTCTTGATGCTTGAGGTTGGAGAGAGGCTTGGGGTGTTGAGGCTTGAGCTTGCAGACAAGCTTGGGGTTTTGAGACTTGAGCTTGGCGACAGGCTTGAGTTATTGAGGCTTGATCTTGGAGGGAAGCTTGGAGTCATGAGGCTTGATCTTGGAGACGGGCTTGGGGTCTTGAGGCTTGAGCTTGGAGATGTAGGCTTGAGGTTGGAGACAGGCTTGGGATCCTGAGACTTGAGCTTGGAGACAGGCTGGGGGTCTTGACGCTTGGGATTGGAGACAGGCAGAGTATCTCTAGGCTTGAGTTTGGAGACAGGCTTGGGGTCTCGAGGCTTGAGCTTGGAGACAGGTTGGGAGTCTTGAGGCTTGAGCTTGGAGAGCGGCTGGAGGTCTTGCGGCTTGAGCTTGGAGACAGGCTTGGGGTCTTGAGTCTTGAGATTGGAGAGAGGTTTGGGTGTTGAGGCTTGAGCTTGGAGAGAGGCTTGGGGACTGGAGGCTGGAGCTTGCAGACAGGCTTGGGGTCTTGTGTCTTGAGATTGGAGAGAGGTTTGGGGTCTTGATGCTTGAGCTTGGAGAGAGGCTTGGGTCTTGAGCCTTGAGCTTGGAGACAGACTTCGGGTCTTGAGGCTAGAGCTTGGAGACAGGCTAGAGCTTGGACCCAGGTTTGGGGTTTTCAGGCTTGAGCTTTGAGACAGGCTTGGGGTCTCGTGGCTTGAGCTTGGAGAAAGGTTCGGGGACTTGAGGCTTGAGCTTGGCGACAGGCTTGAGCTTGGAGAGAGGCTTGAGCTTGGAGACAGGCTCTGGGTATTGAGGCTTGAGCTTGGAGACAGGCTTGGGGTCTTGAGGCTTGAGCTTGCAGACAGGCATGTGGTCTTGAGGCTGGAGCTTGGAGACAGGCTGGGGTTCTTGACACTGGAGCTTGGAGACAGGCTCCAGGTCTTGAGGCCTGAGCTTGGCGTCAGGATTGAGGTATTGAGGCTTGAGCTTGGAGGGAAGCTTGGGGTCATGAGGCTTGATCTTGTAGACGGGTTTGGGGTCTTGAGCCTTGAGCTTGGAGATAGGCTTGAGCTTGGACACAGGTTTGGGGTTTTCAGGCTAGAGCTTTGAGACAGGCTTGGGGTATCGTGGCTTGAGCTTGGAGAAAGGCTCGAGGTCTTGAGACTTGAGCTTGGCGAAAGGCTTGAGCTTGGAGAGAGGCTTGAGCTTGGAGACAGGCTCTGGGTATTGAGGCTTGAGCTTGGAGACAGGCTTTGGGTCTTGAGGCTTGAGCTTGGAGACAGGCTTGCGGTCTTGTGGCTTGAGCTTGGAGACAGGCTTGGGGTCTTGAGGCTAGAGCTTGGATACAGGCTGGGGGTCATGAGGCTTGAGCTTGGCGACAGGCTGGGGGTCTTGAGGCTTGAGCTTGGAGACAGGCTCAGGGTCTTGAGGATTCAGCTTGGAGTCAGGCTCGGGGTCTTGAGGTTTGAGCTTGGAGACAGGCTTGGGGTCTTGAGGCTTGAGCATGAAGATAGGCGTGGGGTCTTGTGGCTTGAGTTTGGAGTGAGGCTTGGGGTCTTGAGGCTTGAGATTGGCGACAGGCTTGAGGTATTGAGGCTTGAGCTTGGAGACAGGCTTGCAGTGTTGAGGCTTGACCTTGGAGACAGGCTTGGGGTCTTGAGGCTTGATCTTGGAGACAGGCTTGGGATGTTGAGGCTTGAGCTTGGAGACAGGCTGGGGGTCTTGAGGCTTGAGCTTGGAGAGCGGCTGGAGGTCTTGAGGCTTGAGCTTGGAGACAGGCTTGGGGTCTTGAGGCTTGAACTTGGATACAGGCTTGGGATCTTGAGGCTTGAGCTTGGAGTCAGGCTTGGGGTCTTGAGGCTTGAGCTTGGAGACAGGCTCGGGGTCTTGAGGCTTGAGCTTGGAGACAGGCTCGGGTTCTTGAGGCTTGAGCTTGGAGACAGGTTTGGGGTCTTGAGGCTTGAGCTTGGAAATTTAGGCTTGAGGTTGGAGACAGGCTTGGGATCCTGAGGCTTGAGCTTTTAGACAAACTGGGGGTCCTGAGGCTTGAGATTGGAGACAGGCTTGTGGTCTTGAGGCTTGATCTTGGATACAGGCTTGGGATCTTGAGGCTTGAGCTTGGAGTCAAGCTCGGGTTCTTGAGGCTTGAGCTTGTAGACAGGTTTGGGGTCTTGAGGCTTGAGCTTGGAGACAGGCTTGGGGTCTTGAGGCTTGAGCTTGGAGACAGGCTCGGGTTCTTGAGGCTTGAGCTTGGAGACAGGCTTGGGGTCTTGAGGCTTGAGCTTGGAGACAGGCTTGGGGTCTTGAGGCTTGAGCTTCGAGACAGGCTTGGGGTCTTGAGGCTTGAGCTTGTATACAGGCTTGGGGTCTTGACGCTTCAGGTTGGAGACAGGCTTCGGGTCTTGTGGCTTGAGCTTGGAGACAGGCTTGGGGTCTTGAGGCTTGAGCTTGCAGACAAGCATGTGGTCTTGAAGCTGGAGCTTGGAGACAGGCTGGTGTTCTTGACACTGGAGCTTGGAGACAGGCTCAGGGTCTTGAGGCTTGAGCTTGGAGACAGGCTCAGGGTCTTGAGGCTTGAGTTTGGAGACAGGCTCGGGGTCTTGAGGCTTGAGCTTGGAGACAGGCTCTGGGTCTTGAGGCTTGAGCTTGGAGACAGGCTTGGGGTCTTGAGGCTTGAGCTTGGAGACAGGTTTAGGGTCTTGAGGTTTGAGCTTGGAGACAGGCTTGGGGTCTTGAGGCTTGAGTTTGGAGACAGGCTTGCAGTGTTGAGGCTTGACCTTGGAGACAGGCTTGGGGTCTTGAGGCTTGATCTTGGAGACAGGCTTGGGATGTTGAGGCTTGAGCTTGGAGACAGGCTGGGGGTCTTGAGGCTTGAGCTTGGAGAGCGGCTGGAGGTCTTGAGGCTTGAGCTTGGAGACAGGCTTGGGGTCTTGAGGCTTGAGCTTGTATACAGGTTTGGGGTCTTGAGGCTTCAGGTTGGAGACAGGCTTGGGGTGTTGAGGCTTGATCTTGGAGACAGGCTTGGGGTCTTGAGTCTTGAGATTGGAGACGCGCTTGGGGTCTTGTGGCTTGAGCTTGGAGACAGTTTTGTGGTCTTGAGGCTTGAGCTTGGAGACAGGCTTGGGGTCTTGAGGCTTGAGCTTGGAGACAGGCTTGAGGTCTAGAGGCTTGAGCTTGGAGACAGGCTTGGGGTGTTGAGGCTTGAGGTTGGAAACAGGCTCGGGTTCTTGAGGCTTGAGCTTAAGGACAGGTTTGGGGTCATGAGGCTTGATCTTGGAGACGGGCTTGGGGTCTTGAGGCTTGAGCTTGGATACAGGCTTGGGGTCTTGAGGATTGAGCATGAAGATAGGCCTGGGGTCTTGAGTCTTGAGGTTGGAGACAGGCTTGGGGTCTTGAGGCTAAAGCTTGGAGACAGGCTTGGGGTCTTGAGGCTTGAGCTTGGCGACAGGCTGGGGGTCTTCAGGCTTGAACTTGGAGACTGGCTTGGGGTGTTGAGGCTTGGGCTTAGAGACTGGCTTGTGGTGTTCAGACGAGCTTGGAGACAGGCTCGGGGTCTTGAGGCTTGAGCTTGGGGACAGGCTCGGGCTCTTGAGGCTTGAGCTTGGAGACAGGCTTGGGGTATTGAGGCTTGAGATTGGAGACAGGCTTGGGGTCTTGAGGCTTGAGCTTGGCGACAGGCTTGAGGTATTGAGGCTTGAGCTTGGAGAGAAGCTTGGGGTCATGAGGCTTGATCTTGGCGGCAGGCTTGGGGTTTTGAGGCTTGAGCTTGGAAATTTAGGCTTGAGGTTGGAGACAGGCTTGGGATCCTGAGGCTTGAGCTTTTAGACAAGCTGGGGGTCCTGAGGCTTGAGATTGGAGACAGGCTTGTGGTCTTGAGGCTTGAACTTGGATACAGGCTTGGGATCTTGAGGCTTGAGCTTGGAGTCAAGCTCGGGTTCTTGAGGCTTGAGCTTGTAGACAGGTTTGGGGTCTTGAGGCTTGAGCTTGGAGACAGGCTTGGGGTCTTGAGGCTTGAGCTTGGAGACAGGCTTGGGGTCTTGAGGCTTGAGCTTGTATACAGGTTTGGGGTCTTGACGCTTCAGGTTGGAGACAGGGTTCGGGTCTTGTGGCTTGAGCTTGGAGACAGGCTCGGGTTCTTGAGGCTTGAGCTTGGAGACAAGTTTGGGGTCTTGAGGCTTGAGCTTGGAGACAGGCTTGGGGTCTTGCGGCTTGAGTTTGGAGACAGGCTTGGGGTCTTGAGGCTTGATCTTGGAGACAGGCTTGGGGTGTTGAGGCTTGAGCTTGGAGACAGGCTTGGGGTTTTGTGGCTTGAGCATTGGGACAGGCTGGGGATCGAGGCTTGAGCTTGGAGAGCGGCTGGAGGTCTTCAGGCTTGAGCTTGAGGAGAGGCTTGGGGTCTTGAGGCTTGACCTTGGAGACAGGCTTGGGGTCTTGAGGCTTGAGCTTTTAGACAGGCTTTGGGTTTTGAGACTTGAGCTTGGAGTCAGGCTTTTGGTTTTGAGGCTTGAGCTTGGAGTCAGGCTTGGAGTCTTGATGCTTGAGGTTGGAGAGAGGCTTGGGGTGTTGAGGCTTGAGCTTGCAGACAAGCTTGGGGTTTTGAGACTTGAGCTTGGCGACAGGCTTGAGTTATTGAGGCTTGATCTTGGAGGGAAGCTTGGAGTCATGAGGCTTGATCTTGGAGACGGGCTTGGGGTCTTGAGGCTTGAGCTTGGAGATGTAGGCTTGAGGTTGGAGACAGGCTTGGGATCCTGAGGCTTGAGCTTGGAGACAGGCTGGGGGTCTTGACGCTTGGGATTGGAGACAGGCAGAGTATCTCTAGGCTTGAGTTTGGAGACAGGCTTGGGGTCTCGAGGCTTGAGCTTGGAGACAGGTTGGGAGTCTTGAGGCTTGAGCTTGGAGAGCGGCTGGAGGTCTTGCGGCTTGAGCTTGGAGACAGGCTTGGGGTCTTGAGTCTTGAGATTGGAGAGAGGTTTGGGTGTTGAGGCTTGAGCTTGGAGAGAGGCTTGGGGACTGGAGGCTGGAGCTTGCAGACAGGCTTGGGGTCTTGTGTCTTGAGATTGGAGAGAGGTTTGGGGTCTTGATGCTTGAGCTTGGAGAGAGGCTTGGGTCTTGAGCCTTGAGCTTGGAGACAGACTTCGGGTCTTGAGGCTAGAGCTTGGAGACAGGCTAGAGCTTGGACCCAGGTTTGGGGTTTTCAGGCTTGAGCTTTGAGACAGGCTTGGGGTCTCGTGGCTTGAGCTTGGAGAAAGGTTCGGGGACTTGAGGCTTGAGCTTGGCGACAGGCTTGAGCTTGGAGAGAGGCTTGAGCTTGGAGACAGGCTCTGGGTATTGAGGCTCGAGCTTGGAGACAGGCTTGCGGTCTTGTGGCTTGAGCTTGGGGACAGGCTTGGGGTCTTGAGGCTTGAGCTTGCAGACAGGCATGTGGTCTTGAGGCTGGAGCTTGGAGACAGGCTGGGGTTCTTGACACTGGAGCTTGGAGACAGGCTCCAGGTCTTGAGGCCTGAGCTTGGCGTCAGGATTGAGGTATTGAGGCTTGAGCTTGGAGGGAAGCTTGGGGTCATGAGGCTTGATCTTGTAGACGGGTTTGGGGTCTTGAGCCTTGAGCTTGGAGATAGGCTTGAGCTTGGACACAGGTTTGGGGTTTTCAGGCTAGAGCTTTGAGACAGGCTTGGGGTATCGTGGCTTGAGCTTGGAGAAAGGCTCGAGGTCTTGAGACTTGAGCTTGGCGAAAGGCTTGAGCTTGGAGAGAGGCTTGAGCTTGGAGACAGGCTCTGGGTATTGAGGCTTGAGCTTGGAGACAGGCTTTGGGTCTTGAGGCTTGAGCTTGGAGACAGGCTTGCGGTCTTGTGGCTTGAGCTTGGAGACAGGCTTGGGGTCTTGAGGCTAGAGCTTGGATACAGGCTGGGGGTCATGAGGCTTGAGCTTGGCGACAGGCTGGGGGTCTTGAGGCTTGAGCTTGGAGACAGGCTCAGGGTCTTGAGGATTCAGCTTGGAGTCAGGCTCGGGGTCTTGAGGTTTGAGCTTGGAGACAGGCTTGGGGTCTTGAGGCTTGAGCATGAAGATAGGCGTGGGGTCTTGTGGCTTGAGTTTGGAGTGAGGCTTGGGGTCTTGAGGCTTGAGATTGGCGACAGGCTTGAGGTATTGAGGCTTGAGCTTGGAGAGAAGCTTGGGGTCATGAGGCTTGATATTGGAGGCAGGCTTGGGGTTTTGAGGCTTGAGCTTGGAGACAGGCTTGGGGTCCTGAGGGTTGAGAAAGGAGTCAGGCTCGGAGTCTTGAGGCTTGTGATTGCAGACAGGCTCGGGGTCTTGAGGCTTGAGCTTGGAGACAGGCTCAGGGTCTTGAGGATTCAGCTTGGAGTCAGGCTCGGGGTCTTGAGGTTTGAGCTTGGAGACAGGCTTGGGGTCTTGAGGCTTGAGCATGAAGATAGGCGTGGGGTCTTGTGGCTTGAGTTTGGAGTGAGGCTTGGGGTCTTGAGGCTTGAGCTTTGAGACATGCTTGTGCTCTTGAGGCTTTAGCTTGGAGACAGGGTTGGGGTTTTGAAGCCTGTGCTTTGACACAGGCCTGGCTCTCGAGGCTTGAGCTCGGAGACAGGCTCGGGATCTTGAGGCTTGAGATTGGCGACAGGCTTGAGGTATTGAGGCTTGAGCTTGGAGAGAAGCTTGGGGTCATGAGGCTTGATATTGGAGGCAGGCTTGGGGTTTTGAGGCTTGAGCTTGGAAATTTAGGCTTGAGGTTGCAGACAGGCTTGGGATCCTGAGGCTTGAGCTTTTAGACAAGCTGGGGGTCTTGAGGCTTGAGATTGGAGATAGGCTTAGTGAATCTATGCTTGAGTTTAGAGACAGGCTTGGGGTTTTGAGGCTTGAGCTTGGAAATTTAGGCTTGAGGTTGGAGACAGGCTTCGGGTCTTGTGGCTTGAGCTTGGAGACAGGCTTGGGGTCTTGAGGCTTGAGCTTGCAGACAAGCATGTGGTCTTGAGGCTGGAGCTTGGAGACAGGCTGGGGTTCTTGACACTGGAGCTTGGAGACAGGCTCAGGGTCTTGAGGCTTGAGCTTGGAGACAGGCTCGGGGTCTTGAGGCTTGAGCTTGGAGACAGGCTCTGGGTCTTGAGGCTTGAGCTTGGAGACAGGCTTCGGGTCTTGAGGCTTGAGCTTGGAGACAGGTTTATGGTCTTGAAGTTTGAGCTTGGAGACAGGCTTGGGGTCTTGAGGCTTGAGTTTGGAGACTGGCTTGGGGTGTTGAGGCTTGACCTTGGAGACAGGCTTGGGGTGTTGAGGCTTGATCTTGGATACAGGCTTGGGATGTTGAGGCTTGAGCTTGGAGACAGGCTGGGGGTCTTGAGGCTTGAGCTTGGAGAGCGGCTGGAGGTCTTGAGGCTTGAGCTTGGAGACAGGCTTGGGGTCTTGAGGCTTGAGCTTGTATACAGGTTTGGGGTCTTGAGGCTTCAGGTTGGAGACAGGCTTGGGGTCTTGTGGCTTGAGCTTGGAGTCAGTCTTGGGGTCTCGAGGCTTGAGCTTGGAGACAGGCTTGTCGTCTTGAGGCTTGAGCTTGGAGTCAGGCTTGGGGTCTTGAGGCTTGAGCTTGTAGACAGACTTGGAGTCTTGAGGTTTGAGGTTGGAGACAGGCTTGGGGTCTTGTGGCTTGAGCTTGGATACAGGCTGGGGGTCTTGAGGCTTGGGCTTGGAGTCAGGCTTAGGGCTTGAGGGTTCAGCTTGGAGACATGTTTGGGGTCTTGAGGGTTGAGAAAGGAGTCAGGCTCGGAGTCTTGAGGCTTAAGATTGCAGACAGGCTCGGGGTCTTGAGGCTTGAGCTTGGAGACAGGCTCAGGGTCTTGAGGATTGAGCTTGGAGTCAGGCTCGGGGTCTTGAGGTTTGAGCTTGGAGACAGGCTTGGGGTCTTGAGGCTTGAGCATGAAGATAGGCGTGGGGTCTTGAGGCTTGAGTTTGGAGTGAGGCTTGGGGTCTTGAGGCTTGAGCTTTGAGACATGCTTGTGCTCTTGAGGCTTTAGCTCGGAGACAGGCTCGGGGTCTTGAGGCTTGAGCTTGGAGACAGGCTCGGGTTCTTGAGGCTTGAGCTTGGAGACAGGTTTGGGGTCTTGAGGCTTGAGCTTGGAAATTTAGGCTTGAGGTTGGAGACAGGCTTGGGATCCTGAGGCTTGAGCTTTTAGACAAACTGGGGGTCCTGAGGCTTGAGATTGGAGACAGGCTTGTGGTCTTGAGGCTTGAACTTGGATACAGGCTTGGGATCTTGAGGCTTGAGCTTGGAGTCAAGCTCGGGTTCTTGAGGCTTGAGCTTGTAGACAGGTTTGGGGTCTTGAGGCTTGAGCTTGGAGACAGGCTTGGGGTCTTGAGGCTTGAGCTTGGAGACAGGCTTGGGGTCTTGAGGCTTGAGCTTGGAGACAGGCTCGGGTTCTTGAGGCTTGAGCTTGGAGACAGGCTTGGGGTCTTGAGGCTTGAGCTTGGAGACAGGCTTGGGGTCTTGAGGCTTGAGCTTCGAGACAGGCTTGGGGTCTTGAGGCTTGAGCTTGTATACAGGCTTGGGGTCTTGACGCTTCAGGTTGGAGACAGGCTTCGGGTCTTGTGGCTTGAGCTTGGAGACAGGCTTGGGGTCTTGAGGCTTGAGCTTGCAGACAAGCATGTGGTCTTGAAGCTGGAGCTTGGAGACAGGCTGGTGTTCTTGACACTGGAGCTTGGAGACAGGCTCAGGGTCTTGAGGCTTGAGCTTGGAGACAGGCTCGGGGTCTTGAGGCTTGAGTTTGGAGACAGGCTCGGGGTCTTGAGGCTTGAGCTTGGAGACAGGTTCTGGGTCTTGAGGCTTGAGCTTGGAGACAGGCTTGGGGTCTTGAGGCTTGAGCTTGGAGACAGGTTTAGGGTCTTGAGGTTTGAGCTTGGAGACAGGCTTGGGGTCTTGAGGCTTGAGTTTGGAGACAGGCTTGCAGTGTTGAGGCTTGACCTTGGAGACAGGCTTGGGGTCTTGAGGCTTGATCTTGGAGACAGGCTTGGGATGTTGAGGCTTGAGCTTGGAGACAGGCTGGGGGTCTTGAGGCTTGAGCTTGGAGAGCGGCTGGAGGTCTTGAGGCTTGAGCTTGGAGACAGGCTTGGGGTCTTGAGGCTTGAGCTTGTATACAGGTTTGGGGTCTTGAGGCTTCAGGTTGGAGACAGGCTTGGGGTGTTGAGGCTTGATCTTGGAGACAGGCTTGGGGTCTTGAGTCTTGAGATTGGAGACGCGCTTGGGGTCTTGTGGCTTGAGCTTGGAGACAGTTTTGTGGTCTTGAGGCTTGAGCTTGGAGACAGGCTCGGGGTCTTGAGGCTTGAGCTTGGAGACAGGCTTGAGGTCTAGAGGCTTGAGCTTGGAGACAGGCTTGGGGTGTTGAGGCTTGAGGTTGGAAACAGGCTCGGGTTCTTGAGGCTTGAGCTTAAGGACAGGTTTGGGGTCATGAGGCTTGATCTTGGGGACGGGCTTGGGGTCTTGAGGCTTGAGCTTGGATACAGGCTTGGGGTCTTGAGGATTGAGCATGAAGATAGGCCTGGGGTCTTGAGTCTTGAGGTTGGAGACAGGCTTGGGGTCTTGAGGCTAAAGCTTGGAGACAGGCTTGGGGTCTTGAGGCTTGAGCTTGGCGACAGGCTGGGGGTCTTCAGGCTTGAACTTGGAGACTGGCTTGGGGTGTTGAGGCTTGGGCTTAGAGACTGGCTTGTGGTGTTCAGACGAGCTTGGAGACAGGCTCGGGGTCTTGAGGCTTGAGCTTGGGGACAGGCTCGGGCTCTTGAGGCTTGAGCTTGGAGACAGGCTTGGGGTATTGAGGCTTGAGATTGGAGACAGGCTTGGGGTCTTGAGGCTTGAGCTTGGCGACAGGCTTGAGGTATTGAGGCTTGAGCTTGGAGAGAAGCTTGGGGTCATGAGGCTTGATCTTGGCGGCAGGCTTGGGGTTTTGAGGCTTGAGCTTGGAAATTTAGGCTTGAGGTTGGAGACAGGCTTGGGATCCTGAGGCTTGAGCTTTTAGACAAGCTGGGGGTCCTGAGGCTTGAGATTGGAGACAGGCTTGTGGTCTTGAGGCTTGAACTTGGATACAGGCTTGGGATCTTGAGGCTTGAGCTTGGAGTCAAGCTCGGGTTCTTGAGGCTTGAGCTTGTAGACAGGTTTGGGGTCTTGAGGCTTGAGCTTGGAGACAGGCTTGGGGTCTTGAGGCTTGAGCTTGGAGACAGGCTTGGGGTCTTGAGGCTTGAGCTTGGAGACAGGCTCGGGTTCTTGAGGCTTGAGCTTGGAGACAGGCTTGGGGTCTTGAGGCTTGAGCTTGGAGACAGGCTTGGGGTCTTGAGGCTTGAGCTTGTATACAGGTTTGGGGTCTTGACGCTTCAGGTTGGAGACAGGGTTCGGGTCTTGTGGCTTGAGCTTGGAGACAGGCTCGGGTTCTTGAGGCTTGAGCTTGGAGACAAGTTTGGGGTCTTGAGGCTTGAGCTTGGAGACAGGCTTGGGGTGTTGAGGCTTGGGCTTAGAGACTGGCTTGTGGTGTTCAGACGAGCTTGGAGACAGGCTCGGGGTCTTGAGGCTTGAGCTTGGGGACAGGCTCGTGCTCTTGAGGCTTGAGCTTGGAGACAGGCTTGGGGTATTGAGGCTTGAGATTGGAGACAGGCTTGGGGTCTTGAGGCTTGAGCTTGGCGACAGGCTTGAGGTATTGAGGCTTGAGCTTGGAGAGAAGCTTGGGGTCATGAGGCTTGATCTTGGCGGCAGGCTTGGGGTTTTGAGGCTTGAGCTTGGAAATTTAGGCTTGAGGTTGGAGACAGGCTTGGGATCCTGAGGCTTGAGCTTTTAGACAAGCTGGGGGTCCTGAGGCTTGAGATTGGAGACGGGCTTGTGGTCTTGAGGCTTGAACTTGGATACAGGCTTGGGATCTTGAGGCTTGAGCTTGGAGTCAAGCTCGGGTTCTTGAGGCTTGAGCTTGTAGACAGGTTTGGGGTCTTGAGGCTTGAGCTTGGAGACAGGCTTGGGGTCTTGAGGCTTGAGCTTGGAGACAGGCTTGGGGTCTTGAGGCTTGAGCTTGGAGACAGGCTCGGGTTCTTGAGGCTTGAGCTTGGAGACAGGCTTGGGGTCTTGAGGCTTGAGCTTGGAGACAGGCTTGGGGTCTTGAGGCTTGAGCTTGTATACAGGTTTGGGGTCTTGAGGCTTGAGCTTGGAGACAGGCTCGGGTTCTTGAGGCTTGAGCTTGGAGACAGGCTTGGGGTCTTGAGGCTTGAGCTTGGAGACAGGCTTGGGGTTTTGTGGCTTGAGCGTTGGGACAGGCTGGGGATCGAGGCTTGAGCTTGGAGAGCGGCTGGAGGTCTTCAGGCTTGAGCTTGAGGAGAGGCTTGGGGTCTTGAGGCTTGACCTTGGAGACAGGCTTGGGGTCTTGAGGCTTGAGCTTTTAGACAGGCTTTGGGTTTTGAGACTTGAGCTTGGAGTCAGGCTTTTGGTTTTGAGGCTTGAGCTTGGAGTCAGGCTTGGAGTCTTGATGCTTGAGGTTGGAGAGAGGCTTGGGGTGTTGAGGCTTGAGCTTGCAGACAAGCTTGGGGTTTTGAGACTTGAGCTTGGCGACAGGCTTGAGTTATTGAGGCTTGATCTTGGAGGGAAGCTTGGAGTCATGAGGCTTGATCTTGGAGACGGGCTTGGGGTCTTGAGGCTTGAGCTTGGAGATGTAGGCTTGAGGTTGGAGACAGGCTTGGGATCCTGAGGCTTGAGCTTGGAGACAGGCTGGGGGTCTTGACGCTTGGGATTGGAGACAGGCAGAGTATCTCAAGGCTTGAGTTTGGAGACAGGCTTGGGGTCTCGAGGCTTGAGCTTGGAGACAGGTTGGGAGTCTTGAGGCTTGAGCTTGGAGAGCGGCTGGAGGTCTTGCGGCTTGAGCTTGGAGACAGGCTTGGGGTCTTGAGTCTTGAGATTGGAGAGAGGTTTGGGCGTTGAGGCTTGAGCTTGGAGAGAGGCTTGGGGACTGGAGGCTGGAGCTTGCAGACAGGCTTGGGGTCTTGTGTCTTGAGATTGGAGAGAGGTTTGGGGTCTTGATGCTTGAGCTTGGAGAGAGGCTTGGGTCTTGAGCCTTGAGCTTGGAGACAGACTTCGGGTCTTGAGGCTAGAGCTTGGAGACAGGCTAGAGCTTGGACCCAGGTTTGGGGTTTTCAGGCTTGAGCTTTGAGACAGGCTTGGGGTCTCGTGGCTTGAGCTTGGAGAAAGGTTCGGGGACTTGAGGCTTGAGCTTGGCGACAGGCTTGAGCTTGGAGAGAGGCTTGAGCTTGGAGACAGGCTCTGGGTATTGAGGCTCGAGCTTGGAGACAGGCTTGCGGTCTTGTGGCTTGAGCTTGGGGACAGGCTTGGGGTCTTGAGGCTTGAGCTTGCAGACAGGCATGTGGTCTTGAGGCTGGAGCTTGGAGACAGGCTGGGGTTCTTGACACTGGAGCTTGGAGACAGGCTCCAGGTCTTGAGGCCTGAGCTTGGCGTCAGGATTGAGGTATTGAGGCTTGAGCTTGGAGGGAAGCTTGGGGTCATGAGGCTTGATCTTGTAGACGGGTTTGGGGTCTTGAGCCTTGAGCTTGGAGATAGGCTTGAGCTTGGACACAGGTTTGGGGTTTTCAGGCTAGAGCTTTGAGACAGGCTTGGGGTATCGTGGCTTGAGCTTGGAGAAAGGCTCGAGGTCTTGAGACTTGAGCTTGGCGAAAGGCTTGAGCTTGGAGAGAGGCTTGAGCTTGGAGACAGGCTCTGGGTATTGAGGCTTGAGCTTGGAGACAGGCTTTGGGTCTTGAGGCTTGAGCTTGGAGACAGGCTTGCGGTCTTGTGGCTTGAGCTTGGAGACAGGCTTGGGGTCTTGAGGCTAGAGCTTGGATACAGGCTGGGGGTCATGAGGCTTGAGCTTGGCGACAGGCTGGGGGTCTTGAGGCTTGAGCTTGGAGACAGGCTCAGGGTCTTGAGGATTCAGCTTGGAGTCAGGCTCGGGGTCTTGAGGTTTGAGCTTGGAGACAGGCTTGGGGTCTTGAGGCTTGAGCATGAAGCTAGGCGTGGGGTCTTGTGGCTTGAGTTTGGAGTGAGGCTTGGGGTCTTGAGGCTTGAGATTGGCGACAGGCTTGAGGTATTGAGGCTTGAGCTTGGAGAGAAGCTTGGGGTCATGAGGCTTGATATTGGAGGCAGGCTTGGGGTTTTAAGGCTTGAGCTTGGAGACAGGCTTGGGGTCCTGAGGGTTGAGAAAGGAGTCAGGCTCGGAGTCTTGAGGCTTGTGATTGCAGACAGGCTCGGGGTCTTGAGGCTTGAGCTTGGAGACAGGCTCAGGGTCTTGAGGATTCAGCTTGGAGTCAGGCTCGGGGTCTTGAGGTTTGAGCTTGGAGACAGGCTTGGGGTCTTGAGGCTTGAGCATGAAGATAGGCGTGGGGTCTTGTGGCTTGAGTTTGGAGTGAGGCTTGGGGTCTTGAGGCTTGAGCTTTGAGACATGCTTGTGCTCTTGAGGCTTTAGCTTGGAGACAGGGTTGGGGTTTTGAAGCCTGTGCTTTGACACAGGCCTGGCTCTCGAGGCTTGAGCTCGGAGACAGGCTCGGGATCTTGAGGCTTGAGATTGGCGACAGGCTTGAGGTATTGAGGCTTGAGCTTGGAGAGAAGCTTGGGGTCATGAGGCTTGATATTGGAGGCAGGCTTGGGGTTTTGAGGCTTGAGCTTGGAAATTTAGGCTTGAGGTTGGAGACAGGCTTGGGATCCTGAGGCTTGAGCTTTTAGACAAGCTGGGGGTCTTGAGGCTTGAGATTGGAGATAGGCTTAGTGAATCTATGCTTGAGTTTAGAGACAGGCTTGGGGTTTTGAGGCTTGAGCTTGGAAATTTAGGCTTGAGGTTGGAGACAGGCTTCGGGTCTTGTGGCTTGAGCTTGGAGACAGGCTTGGGGTCTTGAGGCTTGAGCTTGCAGACAAGCATGTGGTCTTGAGGCTGGAGCTTGGAGACAGGCTGGGGTTCTTGACACTGGAGCTTGGAGACAGGCTCAGGGTCTTGAGGCTTGAGCTTGGAGACAGGCTCGGGGTCTTGAGGCTTGAGCTTGGAGACAGGCTCTGGGTCTTGAGGCTTGAGCTTGGAGACAGGCTTCGGGTCTTGAGGCTTGAGCTTGGAGACAGGTTTATGGTCTTGAAGTTTGAGCTTGGAGACAGGCTTGGGGTCTTGAGGCTTGAGTTTGGAGACAGGCTTGGGGTGTTGAGGCTTGACCTTGGAGACAGGCTTGGGGTGTTGAGGCTTGATCTTGGATACAGGCTTGGGATGTTGAGGCTTGAGCTTGGAGACAGGCTGGGGGTCTTGAGGCTTGAGCTTGGAGAGCGGCTGGAGGTCTTGAGGCTTGAGCTTGGAGACAGGCTTGGGGTCTTGAGGCTTGAGCTTGTATACAGGTTTGGGGTCTTGAGGCTTCAGGTTGGAGACAGGCTTGGGGTCTTGTGGCTTGAGCTTGGAGTCAGTCTTGGGGTCTCGAGGCTTGAGCTTGGAGACAGGCTTGTCGTCTTGAGGCTTGAGCTTGGAGTCAGGCTTGGGGTCTTGAGGCTTGAGCTTGTAGACAGACTTGGAGTCTTGAGGTTTGAGGTTGGAGACAGGCTTGGGGTCTTGTGGCTTGAGCTTGGATACAGGCTGGGGGTCTTGAGGCTTGGGCTTGGAGTCAGGCTTAGGGCTTGAGGGTTCAGCTTGGAGACATGTTTGGGGTCTTGAGGGTTGAGAAAGGAGTCAGGCTCGGAGTCTTGAGGCTTGAGATTGCAGACAGGCTCGGGGTCTTGAGGCTTGAGCTTGGAGACAGGCTCAGGGTCTTGAGGATTGAGCTTGGAGTCAGGCTCGGGGTCTTGAGGTTTGAGCTTGGAGACAGGCTTGGGGTCTTGAGGCTTGAGCATGAAGATAGGCGTGGGGTCTTGAGGCTTGAGTTTGGAGTGAGGCTTGGGGTCTTGAGGCTTGAGCTTTGAGACATGCTTGTGCTCTTGAGGCTTTAGCTCGGAGACAGGCTCGGGGTCTTGAGGCTTGAGCTTGGAGACAGGCTCGGGTTCTTGAGGCTTGAGCTTGGAGACAGGTTTGGGGTCTTGAGGCTTGAGCTTGGAAATTTAGGCTTGAGGTTGGAGACAGGCTTGGGATCCTGAGGCTTGAGCTTTTAGACAAACTGGGGGTCCTGAGGCTTGAGATTGGAGACAGGCTTGTGGTCTTGAGGCTTCAACTTGGATACAGGCTTGGGATCTTGAGGCTTGAGCTTGGAGTCAAGCTCGGGTTCTTGAGGCTTGAGCTTGTAGACAGGTTTGGGGTCTTGAGGCTTGAGCTTGGAGACAGGCTTGGGGTCTTGAGGCTTGAGCTTGGAGACAGGCTTGGGGTCTTGAGGCTTGAGCTTGGAGACAGGCTCGGGTTCTTGAGGCTTGAGCTTGGAGACAGGCTTGGGGTCTTGAGGCTTGAGCTTGGAGACAGGCTTGGGGTCTTGAGGCTTGAGCTTCGAGACAGGCTTGGGGTCTTGAGGCTTGAGCTTGTATACAGGCTTGGGGTCTTGACGCTTCAGGTTGGAGACAGGCTTCGGGTCTTGTGGCTTGAGCTTGGAGACAGGCTTGGGGTCTTGAGGCTTGAGCTTGCAGACAAGCATGTGGTCTTGAAGCTGGAGCTTGGAGACAGGCTGGTGTTCTTGACACTGGAGCTTGGAGACAGGCTCAGGGTCTTGAGGCTTGAGCTTGGAGACAGGCTCGGGGTCTTGAGGCTTGAGTTTGGAGACAGGCTCGGGGTCTTGAGGCTTGAGCTTGGAGACAGGTTCTGGGTCTTGAGGCTTGAGCTTGGAGACAGGCTTGGGGTCTTGAGGCTTGAGCTTGGAGACAGGTTTAGGGTCTTGAGGTTTGAGCTTGGAGACAGGCTTGGGGTCTTGAGGCTTGAGTTTGGAGACAGGCTTGCAGTGTTGAGGCTTGACCTTGGAGACAGGCTTGGGGTCTTGAGGCTTGATCTTGGAGACAGGCTTGGGATGTTGAGGCTTGAGCTTGGAGACAGGCTGGGGGTCTTGAGGCTTGAGCTTGGAGAGCGGCTGGAGGTCTTGAGGCTTGAGCTTGGAGACAGGCTTGGGGTCTTGAGGCTTGAGCTTGTATACAGGTTTGGGGTCTTGAGGCTTCAGGTTGGAGACAGGCTTGGGGTGTTGAGGCTTGATCTTGGAGACAGGCTTGGGGTCTTGAGTCTTGAGATTGGAGACGCGCTTGGGGTCTTGTGGCTTGAGCTTGGAGACAGTTTTGTGGTCTTGAGGCTTGAGCTTGGAGACAGGCTCGGGGTCTTGAGGCTTGAGCTTGGAGACAGGCTTGAGGTCTAGAGGCTTGAGCTTGGAGACAGGCTTGGGGTGTTGAGGCTTGAGGTTGGAAACAGGCTCGGGTTCTTGAGGCTTGAGCTTAAGGACAGGTTTGGGGTCATGAGGCTTGATCTTGGAGACGGGCTTGGGGTCTTGAGGCTTGAGCTTGGATACAGGCTTGGGGTCTTGAGGATTGAGCATGAAGATAGGCCTGGGGTCTTGAGTCTTGAGGTTGGAGACAGGCTTGGGGTCTTGAGGCTAAAGCTTGGAGACAGGCTTGGGGTCTTGAGGCTTGAGCTTGGCGACAGGCTGGGGGTCTTCAGGCTTGAACTTGGAGACTGGCTTGGGGTGTTGAGGCTTGGGCTTAGAGACTGGCTTGTGGTGTTCAGACGAGCTTGGAGACAGGCTCGGGGTCTTGAGGCTTGAGCTTGGGGACAGGCTCGGGCTCTTGAGGCTTGAGCTTGGAGACAGGCTTGGGGTATTGAGGCTTGAGATTGGAGACAGGCTTGGGGTCTTGAGGCTTGAGCTTGGCGACAGGCTTGAGGTATTGAGGCTTGAGCTTGGAGAGAAGCTTGGGGTCATGAGGCTTGATCTTGGCGGCAGGCTTGGGGTTTTGAGGCTTGAGCTTGGAAATTTAGGCTTGAGGTTGGAGACAGGCTTGGGATCCTGAGGCTTGAGCTTTTAGACAAGCTGGAGGTCCTGAGGCTTGAGATTGGAGACAGGCTTGTGGTCTTGAGGCTTGAACTTGGATACAGGCTTGGGATCTTGAGGCTTGAGCTTGGAGTCAAGCTCGGGTTCTTGAGGCTTGAGCTTGTAGACAGGTTTGGGGTCTTGAGGCTTGAGCTTGGAGACAGGCTTGGGGTCTTGAGGCTTGAGCTTGGAGACAGGCTTGGGGTCTTGAGGCTTGAGCTTGGAGACAGGCTCGGGTTCTTGAGGCTTGAGCTTGGAGACAGGCTTGGGGTCTTGAGGCTTGAGCTTGGAGACAGGCTTGGGGTCTTGAGGCTTGAGCTTGTATACAGGTTTGGGGTCTTGACGCTTCAGGTTGGAGACAGGGTTCGGGTCTTGTGGCTTGAGCTTGGAGACAGGCTCGGGTTCTTGAGGCTTGAGCTTGGAGACAAGTTTGGGGTCTTGAGGCTTGAGCTTGGAGACAGGCTTGGGGTCTTGCGGCTTGAGTTTGGAGACAGGCTTGGGGTCTTGAGGCTTGATCTTGGAGACAGGCTTGGGGTGTTGAGGCTTGAGCTTGGAGACAGGCTTGGGGTTTTGTGGCTTGAGCGTTGGGACAGGCTGGGGATCGAGGCTTGAGCTTGGAGAGCGGCTGGAGGTCTTCAGGCTTGAGCTTGAGGAGAGGCTTGGGGTCTTGAGGCTTGACCTTGGAGACAGGCTTGGGGTCTTGAGGCTTGAGCTTTTAGACAGGCTTTGGGTTTTGAGACTTGAGCTTGGAGTCAGGCTTTTGGTTTTGAGGCTTGAGCTTGGAGTCAGGCTTGGAGTCTTGATGCTTGAGGTTGGAGAGAGGCTTGGGGTGTTGAGGCTTGAGCTTGCAGACAAGCTTGGGGTTTTGAGACTTGAGCTTGGCGACAGGCTTGAGTTATTGAGGCTTGATCTTGGAGGGAAGCTTGGAGTCATGAGGCTTGATCTTGGAGACGGGCTTGGGGTCTTGAGGCTTGAGCTTGGAGATGTAGGCTTGAGGTTGGAGACAGGCTTGGGATCCTGAGGCTTGAGCTTGGAGACAGGCTGGGGGTCTTGACGCTTGGGATTGGAGACAGGCAGAGTATCTCTAGGCTTGAGTTTGGAGACAGGCTTGGGGTCTCGAGGCTTGAGCTTGGAGACAGGTTGGGAGTCTTGAGGCTTGAGCTTGGAGAGCGGCTGGAGGTCTTGCGGCTTGAGCTTGGAGACAGGCTTGGGGTCTTGAGTCTTGAGATTGGAGAGAGGTTTGGGTGTTGAGGCTTGAGCTTGGAGAGAGGCTTGGGGACTGGAGGCTGGAGCTTGCAGACAGGCTTGGGGTCTTGTGTCTTGAGATTGGAGAGAGGTTTGGGGTCTTGATGCTTGAGCTTGGAGAGAGGCTTGGGTCTTGAGCCTTGAGCTTGGAGACAGACTTCGGGTCTTGAGGCTAGAGCTTGGAGACAGGCTAGAGCTTGGACCCAGGTTTGGGGTTTTCAGGCTTGAGCTTTGAGACAGGCTTGGGGTCTCGTGGCTTGAGCTTGGAGAAAGGTTCGGGGACTTGAGGCTTGAGCTTGGCGACAGGCTTGAGCTTGGAGAGAGGCTTGAGCTTGGAGACAGGCTCTGGGTATTGAGGCTCGAGCTTGGAGACAGGCTTGCGGTCTTGTGGCTTGAGCTTGGGGACAGGCTTGGGGTCTTGAGGCTTGAGCTTGCAGACAGGCATGTGGTCTTGAGGCTGGAGCTTGGAGACAGGCTGGGGTTCTTGACACTGGAGCTTGGAGACAGGCTCCAGGTCTTGAGGCCTGAGCTTGGCGTCAGGATTGAGGTATTGAGGCTTGAGCTTGGAGGGAAGCTTGGGGTCATGAGGCTTGATCTTGTAGACGGGTTTGGGGTCTTGAGCCTTGAGCTTGGAGATAGGCTTGAGCTTGGACACAGGTTTGGGGTTTTCAGGCTAGAGCTTTGAGACAGGCTTGGGGTATCGTGGCTTGAGCTTGGAGACAGGCTTTGGGTCTTGAGGCTTGAGCTTGGAGACAGGCTTGCGGTCTTGTGGCTTGAGCTTGGAGACAGGCTTGGGGTCTTGAGGCTAGAGCTTGGATACAGGCTGGGGGTCATGAGGCTTGAGCTTGGCGACAGGCTGGGGGTCTTGAGGCTTGAGCTTGGAGACAGGCTCAGGGTCTTGAGGATTCAGCTTGGAGTCAGGCTCGGGGTCTTGAGGTTTGAGCTTGGAGACAGGCTTGGGGTCTTGAGGCTTGAGCATGAAGATAGGCGTGGGGTCTTGTGGCTTGAGTTTGGAGTGAGGCTTGGGGTCTTGAGGCTTGAGCTTTGAGACATGCTTGTGCTCTTGAGGCTTTAGCTTGGAGACAGGGTTGGGGTTTTGAAGCCTGTGCTTTGACACAGGCCTGGCTCTCGAGGCTTGAGCTCGGAGACAGGCTCGGGATCTTGAGGCTTGAGATTGGCGACAGGCTTGAGGTATTGAGGCTTGAGCTTGGAGAGAAGCTTGGGGTCATGAGGCTTGATATTGGAGGCAGGCTTGGGGTTTTGAGGCTTGAGCTTGGAAATTTAGGCTTGAGGTTGGAGACAGGCTTGGGATCCTGAGGCTTGAGTTTTTAGACAAGCTGGGGGTCTTGAGGCTTGAGATTGGAGATAGGCTTAGTGAATCTATGCTTGAGTTTAGAGACAGGCTTGGGGTTTTGAGGCTTGAGCTTGGAAATTTAGGCTTGAGGTTGGAGACAGGCTTCGGGTCTTGTGGCTTGAGCTTGGAGACAGGCTTGGGGTCTTGAGGCTTGAGCTTGCAGACAAGCATGTGGTCTTGAGGCTGGAGCTTGGAGACAGGCTGGGGTTCTTGACACTGGAGCTTGGAGACAGGCTCAGGGTCTTGAGGCTTGAGCTTGGAGACAGGCTCGGGGTCTTGAGGCTTGAGCTTGGAGACAGGCTCTGGGTCTTGAGGCTTGAGCTTGGAGACAGGCTTCGGGTCTTGAGGCTTGAGCTTGGAGACAGGTTTATGGTCTTGAAGTTTGAGCTTGGAGACAGGCTTGGGGTCTTGAGGCTTGAGTTTGGAGACAGGCTTGGGGTGTTGAGGCTTGACCTTGGAGACAGGCTTGGGGTGTTGAGGCTTGATCTTGGATACAGGCTTGGGATGTTGAGGCTTGAGCTTGGAGACAGGCTGGGGGTCTTGAGGCTTGAGCTTGGAGAGCGGCTGGAGGTCTTGAGGCTTGAGCTTGGAGACAGGCTTGGGGTCTTGAGGCTTGAGCTTGTATACAGGTTTGGGGTCTTGAGGCTTCAGGTTGGAGACAGGCTTGGGGTCTTGTGGCTTGAGCTTGGAGTCAGTCTTGGGGTCTCGAGGCTTGAGCTTGGAGACAGGCTTGTCGTCTTGAGGCTTGAGCTTGGAGTCAGGCTTGGGGTCTTGAGGCTTGAGCTTGTAGACAGACTTGGAGTCTTGAGGTTTGAGGTTGGAGACAGGCTTGGGGTCTTGTGGCTTGAGCTTGGATACAGGCTGGGGGTCTTGAGGCTTGGGCTTGGAGTCAGGCTTAGGGCTTGAGGGTTCAGCTTGGAGACATGTTTGGGGTCTTGAGGGTTGAGAAAGGAGTCAGGCTCGGAGTCTTGAGGCTTGAGATTGCAGACAGGCTCGGGGTCTTGAGGCTTGAGCTTGGAGACAGGCTCAGGGTCTTGAGGATTGAGCTTGGAGTCAGGCTCGGGGTCTTGAGGTTTGAGCTTGGAGACAGGCTTGGGGTCTTGAGGCTTGAGCATGAAGATAGGCGTGGGGTCTTGAGGCTTGAGTTTGGAGTGAGGCTTGGGGTCTTGAGGCTTGAGCTTTGAGACATGCTTGTGCTCTTGAGGCTTTAGCTCGGAGACAGGCTCGGGGTCTTGAGGCTTGAGCTTGGAGACAGGCTCGGGTTCTTGAGGCTTGAGCTTGGAGACAGGTTTGGGGTCTTGAGGCTTGAGCTTGGAAATTTAGGCTTGAGGTTGGAGACAGGCTTGGGATCCTGAGGCTTGAGCTTTTAGACAAACTGGGGGTCCTGAGGCTTGAGATTGGAGACAGGCTTGTGGTCTTGAGGCTTCAACTTGGATACAGGCTTGGGATCTTGAGGCTTGAGCTTGGAGTCAAGCTCGGGTTCTTGAGGCTTGAGCTTGTAGACAGGTTTGGGGTCTTGAGGCTTGAGCTTGGAGACAGGCTTGGGGTCTTGAGGCTTGAGCTTGGAGACAGGCTTGGGGTCTTGAGGCTTGAGCTTGGAGACAGGCTCGGGTTCTTGAGGCTTGAGCTTGGAGACAGGCTTGGGGTCTTGAGGCTTGAGCTTGGAGACAGGCTTGGGGTCTTGAGGCTTGAGCTTCGAGACAGGCTTGGGGTCTTGAGGCTTGAGCTTGTATACAGGCTTGGGGTCTTGACGCTTCAGGTTGGAGACAGGCTTCGGGTCTTGTGGCTTGAGCTTGGAGACAGGCTTGGGGTCTTGAGGCTTGAGCTTGCAGACAAGCATGTGGTCTTGAAGCTGGAGCTTGGAGACAGGCTGGTGTTCTTGACACTGGAGCTTGGAGACAGGCTCAGGGTCTTGAGGCTTGAGCTTGGAGACAGGCTCGGGGTCTTGAGGCTTGAGTTTGGAGACAGGCTCGGGGTCTTGAGGCTTGAGCTTGGAGACAGGTTCTGGGTCTTGAGGCTTGAGCTTGGAGACAGGCTTGGGGTCTTGAGGCTTGAGCTTGGAGACAGGTTTAGGGTCTTGAGGTTTGAGCTTGGAGACAGGCTTGGGGTCTTGAGGCTTGAGTTTGGAGACAGGCTTGCAGTGTTGAGGCTTGACCTTGGAGACAGGCTTGGGGTCTTGAGGCTTGATCTTGGAGACAGGCTTGGGATGTTGAGGCTTGAGCTTGGAGACAGGCTGGGGGTCTTGAGGCTTGAGCTTGGAGAGCGGCTGGAGGTCTTGAGGCTTGAGCTTGGAGACAGGCTTGGGGTCTTGAGGCTTGAGCTTGTATACAGGTTTGGGGTCTTGAGGCTTCAGGTTGGAGACAGGCTTGGGGTGTTGAGGCTTGATCTTGGAGACAGGCTTGGGGTCTTGAGTCTTGAGATTGGAGACGCGCTTGGGGTCTTGTGGCTTGAGCTTGGAGACAGTTTTGTGGTCTTGAGGCTTGAGCTTGGAGACAGGCTCGGGGTCTTGAGGCTTGAGCTTGGAGACAGGCTTGAGGTCTAGAGGCTTGAGCTTGGAGACAGGCTTGGGGTGTTGAGGCTTGAGGTTGGAAACAGGCTCGGGTTCTTGAGGCTTGAGCTTAAGGACAGGTTTGGGGTCATGAGGCTTGATCTTGGAGACGGGCTTGGGGTCTTGAGGCTTGAGCTTGGATACAGGCTTGGGGTCTTGAGGATTGAGCATGAAGATAGGCCTGGGGTCTTGAGTCTTGAGGTTGGAGACAGGCTTGGGGTCTTGAGGCTAAAGCTTGGAGACAGGCTTGGGGTCTTGAGGCTTGAGCTTGGCGACAGGCTGGGGGTCTTCAGGCTTGAACTTGGAGACTGGCTTGGGGTGTTGAGGCTTGGGCTTAGAGACTGGCTTGTGGTGTTCAGACGAGCTTGGAGACAGGCTCGGGGTCTTGAGGCTTGAGCTTGGGGACAGGCTCGGGCTCTTGAGGCTTGAGCTTGGAGACAGGCTTGGGGTATTGAGGCTTGAGATTGGAGACAGGCTTGGGGTCTTGAGGCTTGAGCTTGGCGACAGGCTTGAGGTATTGAGGCTTGAGCTTGGAGAGAAGCTTGGGGTCATGAGGCTTGATCTTGGCGGCAGGCTTGGGGTTTTGAGGCTTGAGCTTGGAAATTTAGGCTTGAGGTTGGAGACAGGCTTGGGATCCTGAGGCTTGAGCTTTTAGACAAGCTGGAGGTCCTGAGGCTTGAGATTGGAGACAGGCTTGTGGTCTTGAGGCTTGAACTTGGATACAGGCTTGGGATCTTGAGGCTTGAGCTTGGAGTCAAGCTCGGGTTCTTGAGGCTTGAGCTTGTAGACAGGTTTGGGGTCTTGAGGCTTGAGCTTGGAGACAGGCTTGGGGTCTTGAGGCTTGAGCTTGGAGACAGGCTTGGGGTCTTGAGGCTTGAGCTTGGAGACAGGCTCGGGTTCTTGAGGCTTGAGCTTGGAGACAGGCTTGGGGTCTTGAGGCTTGAGCTTGGAGACAGGCTTGGGGTCTTGAGGCTTGAGCTTGTATACAGGTTTGGGGTCTTGACGCTTCAGGTTGGAGACAGGGTTCGGGTCTTGTGGCTTGAGCTTGGAGACAGGCTCGGGTTCTTGAGGCTTGAGCTTGGAGACAAGTTTGGGGTCTTGAGGCTTGAGCTTGGAGACAGGCTTGGGGTCTTGCGGCTTGAGTTTGGAGACAGGCTTGGGGTCTTGAGGCTTGATCTTGGAGACAGGCTTGGGGTGTTGAGGCT
This sequence comes from Mobula birostris, assembly GCF_030028105.1. NCBI lineage: Eukaryota > Metazoa > Chordata > Chondrichthyes > Myliobatiformes > Myliobatidae > Mobula > Mobula birostris. The sequence goes on from NC_092393.1 coordinate 4,871,623, forward strand.
TGAGCTTGGAGACAGGCTTGGGGTTTTGTGGCTTGAGCGTTGGGACAGGCTGGGGATCGAGGCTTGAGCTTGGAGAGCGGCTGGAGGTCTTCAGGCTTGAGCTTGAGGAGAGGCTTGGGGTCTTGAGGCTTGACCTTGGAGACAGGCTTGGGGTCTTGAGGCTTGAGCTTTTAGACAGGCTTTGGGTTTTGAGACTTGAGCTTGGAGTCAGGCTTTTGGTTTTGAGGCTTGAGCTTGGAGTCAGGCTTGGAGTCTTGATGCTTGAGGTTGGAGAGAGGCTTGGGGTGTTGAGGCTTGAGCTTGCAGACAAGCTTGGGGTTTTGAGACTTGAGCTTGGCGACAGGCTTGAGTTATTGAGGCTTGATCTTGGAGGGAAGCTTGGAGTCATGAGGCTTGATCTTGGAGACGGGCTTGGGGTCTTGAGGCTTGAGCTTGGAGATGTAGGCTTGAGGTTGGAGACAGGCTTGGGATCCTGAGGCTTGAGCTTGGAGACAGGCTGGGGGTCTTGACGCTTGGGATTGGAGACAGGCAGAGTATCTCTAGGCTTGAGTTTGGAGACAGGCTTGGGGTCTCGAGGCTTGAGCTTGGAGACAGGTTGGGAGTCTTGAGGCTTGAGCTTGGAGAGCGGCTGGAGGTCTTGCGGCTTGAGCTTGGAGACAGGCTTGGGGTCTTGAGTCTTGAGATTGGAGAGAGGTTTGGGTGTTGAGGCTTGAGCTTGGAGAGAGGCTTGGGGACTGGAGGCTGGAGCTTGCAGACAGGCTTGGGGTCTTGTGTCTTGAGATTGGAGAGAGGTTTGGGGTCTTGATGCTTGAGCTTGGAGAGAGGCTTGGGTCTTGAGCCTTGAGCTTGGAGACAGACTTCGGGTCTTGAGGCTAGAGCTTGGAGACAGGCTAGAGCTTGGACCCAGGTTTGGGGTTTTCAGGCTTGAGCTTTGAGACAGGCTTGGGGTCTCGTGGCTTGAGCTTGGAGAAAGGTTCGGGGACTTGAGGCTTGAGCTTGGCGACAGGCTTGAGCTTGGAGAGAGGCTTGAGCTTGGAGACAGGCTCTGGGTATTGAGGCTCGAGCTTGGAGACAGGCTTGCGGTCTTGTGGCTTGAGCTTGGGGACAGGCTTGGGGTCTTGAGGCTTGAGCTTGCAGACAGGCATGTGGTCTTGAGGCTGGAGCTTGGAGACAGGCTGGGGTTCTTGACACTGGAGCTTGGAGACAGGCTCCAGGTCTTGAGGCCTGAGCTTGGCGTCAGGATTGAGGTATTGAGGCTTGAGCTTGGAGGGAAGCTTGGGGTCATGAGGCTTGATCTTGTAGACGGGTTTGGGGTCTTGAGCCTTGAGCTTGGAGATAGGCTTGAGCTTGGACACAGGTTTGGGGTTTTCAGGCTAGAGCTTTGAGACAGGCTTGGGGTATCGTGGCTTGAGCTTGGAGACAGGCTTTGGGTCTTGTGGCTTGAGCTTGGAGACAGTTTTGTGGTCTTGAGGCTTGAGCTTGGAGACAGGCTCGGGGTCTTGAGGCTTGAGCTTGGAGACAGGCTTGAGGTCTAGAGGCTTGAGCTTGGAGACATGCTTGGGGTGTTGAGGCTTGAGGTTGGAAACAGGCTCGGGTTCTTGAGGCTTGAGCTTAAGGACAGGTTTGGGGTCATGAGGCTTGATCTTGGAGACGGGCTTGGGGTCTTGAGGCTTGAGCTTGGATACAGGCTTGGGGTCTTGAGGATTGAGCATGAAGATAGGCCTGGGGTCTTGAGTCTTGAGGTTGGAGACAGGCTTGGGGTCTTGAGGCTAAAGCTTGGAGACAGGCTTGGGGTCTTGAGGCTTGAGCTTGGCGACAGGCTGGGGGTCTTCAGGCTTGAACTTGGAGACTGGCTTGGGGTGTTGAGGCTTGAGCTTGGGGACAGGCTCGGGCTCTTGAGGCTTGAGCTTGGGGACAGGCTCGGGCTCTTGAGGCTTGAGCTTGGAGACAGGCTTGGGGTATTGAGGCTTGAGATTGGAGACAGGCTTGGGGTCTTGAGGCTTGAGCTTGGCGACAGGCTTGAGGTATTGAGGCTTGAGCTTGGAGAGAAGCTTGGGGTCATGAGGCTTGATCTTGGCGGCAGGCTTGGGGTTTTGAGGCTTGAGCTTGGAAATTTAGGCTTGAGGTTGGAGACAGGCTTGGGATCCTGAGGCTTGAGCTTTTAGACAAGCTGGGGGTCCTGAGGCTTGAGATTGGAGACAGGCTTGTGGTCTTGAGGCTTGAACTTGGATACAGGCTTGGGATCTTGAGGCTTGAGCTTGGAGTCAAGCTCGGGTTCTTGAGGCTTGAGCTTGTAGACAGGTTTGGGGTCTTGAGGCTTGAGCTTGGAGACAGGCTTGGGGTCTTGAGGCTTGAGCTTGGAGACAGGCTTGGGGTCTTGAGGCTTGAGCTTGGAGACAGGCTCGGGTTCTTGAGGCTTGAGCTTGGAGACAGGCTTGGGGTCTTGAGGCTTGAGCTTGGAGACAGGCTTGGGGTCTTGAGGCTTGAGCTTGTATACAGGTTTGGGGTCTTGACGCTTCAGGTTGGAGACAGGGTTCGGGTCTTGTGGCTTGAGCTTGGAGACAGGCTCGGGTTCTTGAGGCTTGAGCTTGGAGACAAGTTTGGGGTCTTGAGGCTTGAGCTTGGAGACAGGCTTGGGGTGTTGAGGCTTGGGCTTAGTGACTGGCTTGTGGTGTTCAGACGAGCTTGGAGACAGGCTCGGGGTCTTGAGGCTTGAGCTTGGGGACAGGCTCGGGCTCTTGAGGCTTGAGCTTGGAGACAGGCTTGGGGTATTGAGGCTTGAGATTGGAGACAGGCTTGGGGTCTTGAGGCTTGAGCTTGGCGACAGGCTTGAGGTATTGAGGCTTGAGCTTGGAGAGAAGCTTGGGGTCATGAGGCTTGATCTTGGCGGCAGGCTTGGGGTTTTGAGGCTTGAGCTTGGAAATTTAGGCTTGAGGTTGGAGACAGGCTTGGGATCCTGAGGCTTGAGCTTTTAGACAAGCTGGGGGTCCTGAGGCTTGAGATTGGAGACGGGCTTGTGGTCTTGAGGCTTGAACTTGGATACAGGCTTGGGATCTTGAGGCTTGAGCTTGGAGTCAAGCTCGGGTTCTTGAGGCTTGAGCTTGTAGACAGGTTTGGGGTCTTGAGGCTTGAGCTTGGAGACAGGCTTGGGGTCTTGAGGCTTGAGCTTGGAGACAGGCTTGGGGTCTTGAGGCTTGAGCTTGGAGACAGGCTCGGGTTCTTGAGGCTTGAGCTTGGAGACAGGCTTGGGGTCTTGAGGCTTGAGCTTGGAGACAGGCTTGGGGTCTTGAGGCTTGAGCTTGTATACAGGTTTGGGGTCTTGAGGCTTGAGCTTGGAGACAGGCTCGGGTTCTTGAGGCTTGAGCTTGGAGACAGGCTTGGGGTCTTGAGGCTTGAGCTTGGAGACAGGCTTGGGGTTTTGTGGCTTGAGCGTTGGGACAGGCTGGGGATCGAGGCTTGAGCTTGGAGAGCGGCTGGAGGTCTTCAGGCTTGAGCTTGAGGAGAGGCTTGGGGTCTTGAGGCTTGACCTTGGAGACAGGCTTGGGGTCTTGAGGCTTGAGCTTTTAGACAGGCTTTGGGTTTTGAGACTTGAGCTTGGAGTCAGGCTTTTGGTTTTGAGGCTTGAGCTTGGAGTCAGGCTTGGAGTCTTGATGCTTGAGGTTGGAGAGAGGCTTGGGGTGTTGAGGCTTGAGCTTGCAGACAAGCTTGGGGTTTTGAGACTTGAGCTTGGCGACAGGCTTGAGTTATTGAGGCTTGATCTTGGAGGGAAGCTTGGAGTCATGAGGCTTGATCTTGGAGACGGGCTTGGGGTCTTGAGGCTTGAGCTTGGAGATGTAGGCTTGAGGTTGGAGACAGGCTTGGGATCCTGAGGCTTGAGCTTGGAGACAGGCTGGGGGTCTTGACGCTTGGGATTGGAGACAGGCAGAGTATCTCAAGGCTTGAGTTTGGAGACAGGCTTGGGGTCTCGAGGCTTGAGCTTGGAGACAGGTTGGGAGTCTTGAGGCTTGAGCTTGGAGAGCGGCTGGAGGTCTTGCGGCTTGAGCTTGGAGACAGGCTTGGGGTCTTGAGTCTTGAGATTGGAGAGAGGTTTGGGTGTTGAGGCTTGAGCTTGGAGAGAGGCTTGGGGACTGGAGGCTGGAGCTTGCAGACAGGCTTGGGGTCTTGTGTCTTGAGATTGGAGAGAGGTTTGGGGTCTTGATGCTTGAGCTTGGAGAGAGGCTTGGGTCTTGAGCCTTGAGCTTGGAGACAGACTTCGGGTCTTGAGGCTAGAGCTTGGAGACAGGCTAGAGCTTGGACCCAGGTTTGGGGTTTTCAGGCTTGAGCTTTGAGACAGGCTTGGGGTCTCGTGGCTTGAGCTTGGAGAAAGGTTCGGGGACTTGAGGCTTGAGCTTGGCGACAGGCTTGAGCTTGGAGAGAGGCTTGAGCTTGGAGACAGGCTCTGGGTATTGAGGCTCGAGCTTGGAGACAGGCTTGCGGTCTTGTGGCTTGAGCTTGGGGACAGGCTTGGGGTCTTGAGGCTTGAGCTTGCAGACAGGCATGTGGTCTTGAGGCTGGAGCTTGGAGACAGGCTGGGGTTCTTGACACTGGAGCTTGGAGACAGGCTCCAGGTCTTGAGGCCTGAGCTTGGCGTCAGGATTGAGGTATTGAGGCTTGAGCTTGGAGGGAAGCTTGGGGTCATGAGGCTTGATCTTGTAGACGGGTTTGGGGTCTTGAGCCTTGAGCTTGGAGATAGGCTTGAGCTTGGACACAGGTTTGGGGTTTTCAGGCTAGAGCTTTGAGACAGGCTTGGGGTATCGTGGCTTGAGCTTGGAGAAAGGCTCGAGGTCTTGAGACTTGAGCTTGGCGAAAGGCTTGAGCTTGGAGAGAGGCTTGAGCTTGGAGACAGGCTCTGGGTATTGAGGCTTGAGCTTGGAGACAGGCTTTGGGTCTTGAGGCTTGAGCTTGGAGACAGGCTTGCGGTCTTGTGGCTTGAGCTTGGAGACAGGCTTGGGGTCTTGAGGCTAGAGCTTGGATACAGGCTGGGGGTCATGAGGCTTGAGCTTGGCGACAGGCTGGGGGTCTTGAGGCTTGAGCTTGGAGACAGGCTCAGGGTCTTGAGGATTCAGCTTGGAGTCAGGCTCGGGGTCTTGAGGTTTGAGCTTGGAGACAGGCTTGGGGTCTTGAGGCTTGAGCATGAAGCTAGGCGTGGGGTCTTGTGGCTTGAGTTTGGAGTGAGGCTTGGGGTCTTGAGGCTTGAGATTGGCGACAGGCTTGAGGTATTGAGGCTTGAGCTTGGAGAGAAGCTTGGGGTCATGAGGCTTGATATTGGAGGCAGGCTTGGGGTTTTAAGGCTTGAGCTTGGAGACAGGCTTGGGGTCCTGAGGGTTGAGAAAGGAGTCAGGCTCGGAGTCTTGAGGCTTGTGATTGCAGACAGGCTCGGGGTCTTGAGGCTTGAGCTTGGAGACAGGCTCAGGGTCTTGAGGATTCAGCTTGGAGTCAGGCTCGGGGTCTTGAGGTTTGAGCTTGGAGACAGGCTTGGGGTCTTGAGGCTTGAGCATGAAGATAGGCGTGGGGTCTTGTGGCTTGAGTTTGGAGTGAGGCTTGGGGTCTTGAGGCTTGAGCTTTGAGACATGCTTGTGCTCTTGAGGCTTTAGCTTGGAGACAGGGTTGGGGTTTTGAAGCCTGTGCTTTGACACAGGCCTGGCTCTCGAGGCTTGAGCTCGGAGACAGGCTCGGGATCTTGAGGCTTGAGATTGGCGACAGGCTTGAGGTATTGAGGCTTGAGCTTGGAGAGAAGCTTGGGGTCATGAGGCTTGATATTGGAGGCAGGCTTGGGGTTTTGAGGCTTGAGCTTGGAAATTTAGGCTTGAGGTTGGAGACAGGCTTGGGATCCTGAGGCTTGAGCTTTTAGACAAGCTGGGGGTCTTGAGGCTTGAGATTGGAGATAGGCTTAGTGAATCTATGCTTGAGTTTAGAGACAGGCTTGGGGTTTTGAGGCTTGAGCTTGGAAATTTAGGCTTGAGGTTGGAGACAGGCTTCGGGTCTTGTGGCTTGAGCTTGGAGACAGGCTTGGGGTCTTGAGGCTTGAGCTTGCAGACAAGCATGTGGTCTTGAGGCTGGAGCTTGGAGACAGGCTGGGGTTCTTGACACTGGAGCTTGGAGACAGGCTCAGGGTCTTGAGGCTTGAGCTTGGAGACAGGCTCGGGGTCTTGAGGCTTGAGCTTGGAGACAGGCTCTGGGTCTTGAGGCTTGAGCTTGGAGACAGGCTTCGGGTCTTGAGGCTTGAGCTTGGAGACAGGTTTATGGTCTTGAAGTTTGAGCTTGGAGACAGGCTTGGGGTCTTGAGGCTTGAGTTTGGAGACAGGCTTGGGGTGTTGAGGCTTGACCTTGGAGACAGGCTTGGGGTGTTGAGGCTTGATCTTGGATACAGGCTTGGGATGTTGAGGCTTGAGCTTGGAGACAGGCTGGGGGTCTTGAGGCTTGAGCTTGGAGAGCGGCTGGAGGTCTTGAGGCTTGAGCTTGGAGACAGGCTTGGGGTCTTGAGGCTTGAGCTTGTATACAGGTTTGGGGTCTTGAGGCTTCAGGTTGGAGACAGGCTTGGGGTCTTGTGGCTTGAGCTTGGAGTCAGTCTTGGGGTCTCGAGGCTTGAGCTTGGAGACAGGCTTGTCGTCTTGAGGCTTGAGCTTGGAGTCAGGCTTGGGGTCTTGAGGCTTGAGCTTGTAGACAGACTTGGAGTCTTGAGGTTTGAGGTTGGAGACAGGCTTGGGGTCTTGTGGCTTGAGCTTGGATACAGGCTGGGGGTCTTGAGGCTTGGGCTTGGAGTCAGGCTTAGGGCTTGAGGGTTCAGCTTGGAGACATGTTTGGGGTCTTGAGGGTTGAGAAAGGAGTCAGGCTCGGAGTCTTGAGGCTTGAGATTGCAGACAGGCTCGGGGTCTTGAGGCTTGAGCTTGGAGACAGGCTCAGGGTCTTGAGGATTGAGCTTGGAGTCAGGCTCGGGGTCTTGAGGTTTGAGCTTGGAGACAGGCTTGGGGTCTTGAGGCTTGAGCATGAAGATAGGCGTGGGGTCTTGAGGCTTGAGTTTGGAGTGAGGCTTGGGGTCTTGAGGCTTGAGCTTTGAGACATGCTTGTGCTCTTGAGGCTTTAGCTCGGAGACAGGCTCGGGGTCTTGAGGCTTGAGCTTGGAGACAGGCTCGGGTTCTTGAGGCTTGAGCTTGGAGACAGGTTTGGGGTCTTGAGGCTTGAGCTTGGAAATTTAGGCTTGAGGTTGGAGACAGGCTTGGGATCCTGAGGCTTGAGCTTTTAGACAAACTGGGGGTCCTGAGGCTTGAGATTGGAGACAGGCTTGTGGTCTTGAGGCTTCAACTTGGATACAGGCTTGGGATCTTGAGGCTTGAGCTTGGAGTCAAGCTCGGGTTCTTGAGGCTTGAGCTTGTAGACAGGTTTGGGGTCTTGAGGCTTGAGCTTGGAGACAGGCTTGGGGTCTTGAGGCTTGAGCTTGGAGACAGGCTTGGGGTCTTGAGGCTTGAGCTTGGAGACAGGCTCGGGTTCTTGAGGCTTGAGCTTGGAGACAGGCTTGGGGTCTTGAGGCTTGAGCTTGGAGACAGGCTTGGGGTCTTGAGGCTTGAGCTTCGAGACAGGCTTGGGGTCTTGAGGCTTGAGCTTGTATACAGGCTTGGGGTCTTGACGCTTCAGGTTGGAGACAGGCTTCGGGTCTTGTGGCTTGAGCTTGGAGACAGGCTTGGGGTCTTGAGGCTTGAGCTTGCAGACAAGCATGTGGTCTTGAAGCTGGAGCTTGGAGACAGGCTGGTGTTCTTGACACTGGAGCTTGGAGACAGGCTCAGGGTCTTGAGGCTTGAGCTTGGAGACAGGCTCGGGGTCTTGAGGCTTGAGTTTGGAGACAGGCTCGGGGTCTTGAGGCTTGAGCTTGGAGACAGGTTCTGGGTCTTGAGGCTTGAGCTTGGAGACAGGCTTGGGGTCTTGAGGCTTGAGCTTGGAGACAGGTTTAGGGTCTTGAGGTTTGAGCTTGGAGACAGGCTTGGGGTCTTGAGGCTTGAGTTTGGAGACAGGCTTGCAGTGTTGAGGCTTGACCTTGGAGACAGGCTTGGGGTCTTGAGGCTTGATCTTGGAGACAGGCTTGGGATGTTGAGGCTTGAGCTTGGAGACAGGCTGGGGGTCTTGAGGCTTGAGCTTGGAGAGCGGCTGGAGGTCTTGAGGCTTGAGCTTGGAGACAGGCTTGGGGTCTTGAGGCTTGAGCTTGTATACAGGTTTGGGGTCTTGAGGCTTCAGGTTGGAGACAGGCTTGGGGTGTTGAGGCTTGATCTTGGAGACAGGCTTGGGGTCTTGAGTCTTGAGATTGGAGACGCGCTTGGGGTCTTGTGGCTTGAGCTTGGAGACAGTTTTGTGGTCTTGAGGCTTGAGCTTGGAGACAGGCTCGGGGTCTTGAGGCTTGAGCTTGGAGACAGGCTTGAGGTCTAGAGGCTTGAGCTTGGAGACAGGCTTGGGGTGTTGAGGCTTGAGGTTGGAAACAGGCTCGGGTTCTTGAGGCTTGAGCTTAAGGACAGGTTTGGGGTCATGAGGCTTGATCTTGGAGACGGGCTTGGGGTCTTGAGGCTTGAGCTTGGATACAGGCTTGGGGTCTTGAGGATTGAGCATGAAGATAGGCCTGGGGTCTTGAGTCTTGAGGTTGGAGACAGGCTTGGGGTCTTGAGGCTAAAGCTTGGAGACAGGCTTGGGGTCTTGAGGCTTGAGCTTGGCGACAGGCTGGGGGTCTTCAGGCTTGAACTTGGAGACTGGCTTGGGGTGTTGAGGCTTGGGCTTAGAGACTGGCTTGTGGTGTTCAGACGAGCTTGGAGACAGGCTCGGGGTCTTGAGGCTTGAGCTTGGGGACAGGCTCGGGCTCTTGAGGCTTGAGCTTGGAGACAGGCTTGGGGTATTGAGGCTTGAGATTGGAGACAGGCTTGGGGTCTTGAGGCTTGAGCTTGGCGACAGGCTTGAGGTATTGAGGCTTGAGCTTGGAGAGAAGCTTGGGGTCATGAGGCTTGATCTTGGCGGCAGGCTTGGGGTTTTGAGGCTTGAGCTTGGAAATTTAGGCTTGAGGTTGGAGACAGGCTTGGGATCCTGAGGCTTGAGCTTTTAGACAAGCTGGAGGTCCTGAGGCTTGAGATTGGAGACAGGCTTGTGGTCTTGAGGCTTGAACTTGGATACAGGCTTGGGATCTTGAGGCTTGAGCTTGGAGTCAAGCTCGGGTTCTTGAGGCTTGAGCTTGTAGACAGGTTTGGGGTCTTGAGGCTTGAGCTTGGAGACAGGCTTGGGGTCTTGAGGCTTGAGCTTGGAGACAGGCTTGGGGTCTTGAGGCTTGAGCTTGGAGACAGGCTCGGGTTCTTGAGGCTTGAGCTTGGAGACAGGCTTGGGGTCTTGAGGCTTGAGCTTGGAGACAGGCTTGGGGTCTTGAGGCTTGAGCTTGTATACAGGTTTGGGGTCTTGACGCTTCAGGTTGGAGACAGGGTTCGGGTCTTGTGGCTTGAGCTTGGAGACAGGCTCGGGTTCTTGAGGCTTGAGCTTGGAGACAAGTTTGGGGTCTTGAGGCTTGAGCTTGGAGACAGGCTTGGGGTCTTGCGGCTTGAGTTTGGAGACAGGCTTGGGGTCTTGAGGCTTGATCTTGGAGACAGGCTTGGGGTGTTGAGGCTTGAGCTTGGAGACAGGCTTGGGGTTTTGTGGCTTGAGCGTTGGGACAGGCTGGGGATCGAGGCTTGAGCTTGGAGAGCGGCTGGAGGTCTTCAGGCTTGAGCTTGAGGAGAGGCTTGGGGTCTTGAGGCTTGACCTTGGAGACAGGCTTGGGGTCTTGAGGCTTGAGCTTTTAGACAGGCTTTGGGTTTTGAGACTTGAGCTTGGAGTCAGGCTTTTGGTTTTGAGGCTTGAGCTTGGAGTCAGGCTTGGAGTCTTGATGCTTGAGGTTGGAGAGAGGCTTGGGGTGTTGAGGCTTGAGCTTGCAGACAAGCTTGGGGTTTTGAGACTTGAGCTTGGCGACAGGCTTGAGTTATTGAGGCTTGATCTTGGAGGGAAGCTTGGAGTCATGAGGCTTGATCTTGGAGACGGGCTTGGGGTCTTGAGGCTTGAGCTTGGAGATGTAGGCTTGAGGTTGGAGACAGGCTTGGGATCCTGAGGCTTGAGCTTGGAGACAGGCTGGGGGTCTTGACGCTTGGGATTGGAGACAGGCAGAGTATCTCTAGGCTTGAGTTTGGAGACAGGCTTGGGGTCTCGAGGCTTGAGCTTGGAGACAGGTTGGGAGTCTTGAGGCTTGAGCTTGGAGAGCGGCTGGAGGTCTTGCGGCTTGAGCTTGGAGACAGGCTTGGGGTCTTGAGTCTTGAGATTGGAGAGAGGTTTGGGTGTTGAGGCTTGAGCTTGGAGAGAGGCTTGGGGACTGGAGGCTGGAGCTTGCAGACAGGCTTGGGGTCTTGTGTCTTGAGATTGGAGAGAGGTTTGGGGTCTTGATGCTTGAGCTTGGAGAGAGGCTTGGGTCTTGAGCCTTGAGCTTGGAGACAGACTTCGGGTCTTGAGGCTAGAGCTTGGAGACAGGCTAGAGCTTGGACCCAGGTTTGGGGTTTTCAGGCTTGAGCTTTGAGACAGGCTTGGGGTCTCGTGGCTTGAGCTTGGAGAAAGGTTCGGGGACTTGAGGCTTGAGCTTGGCGACAGGCTTGAGCTTGGAGAGAGGCTTGAGCTTGGAGACAGGCTCTGGGTATTGAGGCTCGAGCTTGGAGACAGGCTTGCGGTCTTGTGGCTTGAGCTTGGGGACAGGCTTGGGGTCTTGAGGCTTGAGCTTGCAGACAGGCATGTGGTCTTGAGGCTGGAGCTTGGAGACAGGCTGGGGTTCTTGACACTGGAGCTTGGAGACAGGCTCCAGGTCTTGAGGCCTGAGCTTGGCGTCAGGATTGAGGTATTGAGGCTTGAGCTTGGAGGGAAGCTTGGGGTCATGAGGCTTGATCTTGTAGACGGGTTTGGGGTCTTGAGCCTTGAGCTTGGAGATAGGCTTGAGCTTGGACACAGGTTTGGGGTTTTCAGGCTAGAGCTTTGAGACAGGCTTGGGGTATCGTGGCTTGAGCTTGGAGACAGGCTTTGGGTCTTGAGGCTTGAGCTTGGAGACAGGCTTGCGGTCTTGTGGCTTGAGCTTGGAGACAGGCTTGGGGTCTTGAGGCTAGAGCTTGGATACAGGCTGGGGGTCATGAGGCTTGAGCTTGGCGACAGGCTGGGGGTCTTGAGGCTTGAGCTTGGAGACAGGCTCAGGGTCTTGAGGATTCAGCTTGGAGTCAGGCTCGGGGTCTTGAGGTTTGAGCTTGGAGACAGGCTTGGGGTCTTGAGGCTTGAGCATGAAGATAGGCGTGGGGTCTTGTGGCTTGAGTTTGGAGTGAGGCTTGGGGTCTTGAGGCTTGAGATTGGCGACAGGCTTGCGGTCTTGTGGCTTGAGCTTGGAGACAGGCTTGGGGTCTTGAGGCTAGAGCTTGGATACAGGCTGGGGGTCATGAGGCTTGAGCTTGGCGACAGGCTCGGGGTCTTGAGGTTTGAGCTTGGAGACAGGCTTGGGGTCTTGAGGCTTGAGCATGAAGATAGGCGTGGGGTCTTGTGGCTTGAGTTTGGAGTGAGGCTTGGGGTCTTGAGGCTTGAGATTGGCGACAGGCTTGAGGTATTGAGGCTTGAGCTTGGAGAGAAGCTTGGGGTCATGAGGCTTGATATTGGAGGCAGGCTTGGGGTTTTGAGGCTTGAGCTTGGAGACAGGCTTGGGGTCCTGAGGGTTGAGAAAGGAGTCAGGCTCGGAGTCTTGAGGCTTGTGATTGCAGATAGGCTCGGGGTCTTGAGGCTTGAGCTTGGAGACAGGCTCAGGGTCTTGAGGATTGAGCTTGGAGTCAGGCTCGGGGTCTTGAGGTTTGAGCTTGGAGACAGGCTTGGGGTCTTGAGGCTTGAGCATGAAGCTAGGCGTGGGGTCTTGTGGCTTGAGTTTGGAGTGAGGCTTGGGGTCTTGAGGCTTGAGCTTTGAGACATGCTTGTGCTCTTGAGGCTTTAGCTTGGAGACAGGGTTGGGGTTTTGAAGCCTGTGCTTTGACACAGGCCTGGCTCTCGAGGCTTGAGCTCGGAGACAGGCTCGGGATCTTGAGGCTTGAGATTGGCGACAGGCTTGAGGTATTGAGGCTTGAGCTTGGAGAGAAGCTTGGGGTCATGAGGCTTGATATTGGAGGCAGGCTTGGGGTTTTGAGGCTTGAGCTTGGAAATTTAGGCTTGAGGTTGGAGACAGGCTTGGGATCCTGAGGCTTGAGCTTTTAGACAAGCTGGGGGTCTTGAGGCTTGAGATTGGAGATAGGCTTAGTGAATCTATGCTTGAGTTTAGAGACAGGCTTGGGGTTTTGAGGCTTGAGCTTGGAAATTTAGGCTTGAGGTTGGAGACAGGCTTCGGGTCTTGTGGCTTGAGCTTGGAGACAGGCTTGGGGTCTTGAGGCTTGAGCTTGCAGACAAGCATGTGGTCTTGACACTGGAGCTTGGAGACAGGCTCAGGGTCTTGAGGCTTGAGCTTGGAGACAGGCTCGGGGTCTTGAGGCTTGAGCTTGGAGACAGGCTCTGGGTCTTGAGGCTTGAGCTTGGAGACAGGCTTCGGGTCTTGAGGCTTGAGCTTGGAGACAGGTTTATGGTCTTGAAGTTTGAGCTTGGAGACAGGCTTGGGGTCTTGAGGCTTGAGTTTGGAGACAGGCTTGGGGTGTTGAGGCTTGACCTTGGAGACAGGCTTGGGGTGTTGAGGCTTGATCTTGGATACAGGCTTGGGATGTTGAGGCTTGAGCTTGGAGACAGGCTGGGGGTCTTGAGGCTTGAGCTTGGAGAGCGGCTGGAGGTCTTGAGGCTTGAGTTTGGAGACAGGCTTGGGGTGTTGAGGCTTGACCTTGGAGACAGGCTTGGGGTGTTGAGGCTTGATCTTGGATACAGGCTTGGGATGTTGAGGCTTGAGCTTGGAGACAGGCTGGGGGTCTTGAGGCTTGAGCTTGGAGAGCGGCTGGAGGTCTTGAGGCTTGAGCTTGGAGACAGGCTTGGGGTCTTGAGGCTTGAGCTTGTATACAGGTTTGGGGTCTTGAGGCTTCAGGTTGGAGACAGGCTTGGGGTCTTGTGGCTTGAGCTTGGAGTCAGTCTTGGGGTCTCGAGGCTTGAGCTTGGAGACAGGCTTGTCGTCTTGAGGCTTGAGCTTGGAGTCAGGCTTGGGGTCTTGAGGCTTGAGCTTGTAGACAGACTTGGAGTCTTGAGGTTTGAGGTTGGAGACAGGCTTGGGGTCTTGTGGCTTGAGCTTGGATACAGGCTGGGGGTCTTGAGGCTTGGGCTTGGAGTCAGGCTTAGGGCTTGAGGGTTCAGCTTGGAGACATGTTTGGGGTCTTGAGGGTTGAGAAAGGAGTCAGGCTCGGAGTCTTGAGGCTTGAGATTGCAGACAGGCTCGGGGTCTTGAGGCTTGAGCTTGGAGACAGGCTCAGGGTCTTGAAGATTGAGCTTGGAGTCAGGCTCGGGGTCTTGAGGTTTGAGCTTGGAGACAGGCTTGGGGTCTTGAGGCTTGAGCATGAAGATAGGCGTGGGGTCTTGAGGCTTGAGTTTGGAGTGAGGCTTGGGGTCTTGAGGCTTGAGCTTTGAGACATGCTTGTGCTCTTGAGGCTTTAGCTCGGAGACAGGCTCGGGGTCTTGAGGCTTGAGCTTGGCGACAGGCTTGGGGTTTTGAGGCTTGAGCTTGGAAATTTAGGCTTGAGGTTGGAGACAGGCTTGGGATCCTGAGGCTTGAGCTTTTAGACAAGCTGGGGGTCTTGAGGCTTGAGATTGGAGACAGGCTTGTGGTCTTGAGGCTTGAACTTGGATACAGGCTTGGGATCTTGAGGCTTGAGCTTGGAGTCAGGCTTGGGGTCTTGAGGCTTGAGCTTGGAGACAGGCTCGGGGTCTTGAGGCTTGAGCTTGGAGACAGGCTCGGGTTCTTGAGGCTTGAGCTTGGAGACAGGTTTGGGGTCTTGAGGCTTGAGCTTGGAAATTTAGGCTTGAGGTTGGAGACAGGCTTGGGATCCTGAGGCTTGAGCTTTTAGACAAACTGGGGGTCCTGAGGCTTGAGATTGGAGACAGGCTTGTGGTCTTGAGGCTTCAACTTGGATACAGGCTTGGGATCTTGAGGCTTGAGCTTGGAGTCAAGCTCGGGTTCTTGAGGCTTGAGCTTGTAGACAGGTTTGGGGTCTTGAGGCTTGAGCTTGGAGACAGGCTTGGGGTCTTGAGGCATGAGCTTGGAGACAGGCTTGGGGTCTTGAGGCTTGAGCTTGGAGACAGGCTCGGGTTCTTGAGGCTTGAGCTTGGAGACAGGCTTGGGGTCTTGAGGCTTGAGCTTGGAGACAGGCTTGGGGTCTTGAGGCTTGAGCTTCGAGACAGGCTTGGGGTCTTGAGGCTTGAGCTTGTATACAGGCTTGGGGTCTTGACGCTTCAGGTTGGAGACAGGCTTCGGGTCTTGTGGCTTGAGCTTGGAGACAGGCTTGGGGTCTTGAGGCTTGAGCTTGCAGACAAGCATGTGGTCTTGAAGCTGGAGCTTGGAGACAGGCTGGTGTTCTTGACACTGGAGCTTGGAGACAGGCTCAGGGTCTTGAGGCTTGAGCTTGGAGACAGGCTCGGGGTCTTGAGGCTTGAGTTTGGAGACAGGCTCGGGGTCTTGAGGCTTGAGCTTGGAGACAGGCTCTGGGTCTTGAGGCTTGAGCTTGGAGACAGGCTTGGGGTCTTGAGGCTTGAGCTTGGAGACAGGTTTAGGGTCTTGAGGTTTGAGCTTGGAGACAGGCTTGGGGTCTTGAGGCTTGAGTTTGGAGACAGGCTTGCAGTGTTGAGGCTTGACCTTGGAGACAGGCTTGGGGTCTTGAGGCTTGATCTTGGAGACAGGCTTGGGATGTTGAGGCTTGAGCTTGGAGACAGGCTGGGGGTCTTGAGGCTTGAGCTTGGAGAGCGGCTGGAGGTCTTGAGGCTTGAGCTTGGAGACAGGCTTGGGGTCTTGAGGCTTGAGCTTGTATACAGGTTTGGGGTCTTGAGGCTTCAGGTTGGAGACAGGCTTGGGGTGTTGAGGCTTGATCTTGGAGACAGGCTTGGGGTCTTGAGTCTTGAGATTGGAGACGCGCTTGGGGTCTTGTGGCTTGAGCTTGGAGACAGTTTTGTGGTCTTGAGGCTTGAGCTTGGAGACAGGCTCGGGGTCTTGAGGCTTGAGCTTGGAGACAGGCTTGAGGTCTAGAGGCTTGAGCTTGGAGACAGGCTTGGGGTGTTGAGGCTTGAGGTTGGAAACAGGCTCGGGTTCTTGAGGCTTGAGCTTAAGGACAGGTTTGGGGTCATGAGGCTTGATCTTGGAGACGGGCTTGGGGTCTTGAGGCTTGAGCTTGGATACAGGCTTGGGGTCTTGAGGATTGAGCATGAAGATAGGCCTGGGGTCTTGAGTCTTGAGGTTGGAGACAGGCTTGGGGTCTTGAGGCTAAAGCTTGGAGACAGGCTTGGGGTCTTGAGGCTTGAGCTTGGCGACAGGCTGGGGGTCTTCAGGCTTGAACTTGGAGACAGGCTTGAGGTATTGAGGCTTGAGCTTGGAGAGAAACTTGGGGTCATGAGGCTTGATCTTGGCGGCAGGCTTGGGGTTTTGAGGCTTGAGCTTGGAAATTTAGGCTTGAGGTTGGAGACAGGCTTGGGATCCTGAGGCTTGAGCTTTTAGACAAGCTGGGGGTCCTGAGGCTTGAGATTGGAGACAGGCTTGTGGTCTTGAGGCTTGAACTTGGATACAGGCTTGGGATCTTGAGGCTTGAGCTTGGAGTCAAGCTCGGGTTCTTGAGGCTTGAGCTTGTAGACAGGTTTGGGGTCTTGAGGCTTGAGCTTGGAGACAGGCTTGGGGTCTTGAGGCTTGAGCTTGGAGACAGGCTCGGGTTCTTGAGGCTTGAGCTTGGAGACAGGCTTGGGGTACTGAGGCTTGAGCTTGGAGACAGGCTTGGGGTCTTGAGGCTTGAGCTTGTATACAGGTTTGGGGTCTTGACGCTTCAGGTTGGAGACAGGGTTCGGGTCTTGTGGCTTGAGCTTGGAGACAGGCTCGGGTTCTTGAGGCTTGAGCTTGGAGACAAGTTTGGGGTCTTGAGGCTTGAGCTTGGAGACAGGCTTGGGGTTTTGTGGCTTGAGCTTGGAGTCAAGCTCGGGTTCTTGAGGCTTGAGCTTGTAGACAGGTTTGGGGTCTTGAGGCTTGAGCTTGGAGACAGGCTTGGGGTCTTGAGGCTTGAGCTTGGAGACAGGCTTGGGGTCTTGAGGCTTGAGCTTGGAGACAGGCTCGGGTTCTTGAGGCTTGAGCTTGGAGACAGGCTTGGGGTACTGAGGCTTGAGCTTGGAGACAGGCTTGGGGTCTTGAGGCTTGAGCTTGTATACAGGTTTGGGGTCTTGACGCTTGAGCTTGGAGACAAGTTTGGGGTCTTGAGGCTTGAGCTTGGAGACAGGCTTGGGGTTTTGTGGCTTGAGCGTTGGGACAGGCTGGGGATCGAGGCTTGAGCTTGGAGAGCGGCTGGAGGTCTTCAGGCTTGAGCTTGAGGAGAGGCTTGGGGTCTTGAGGCTTGACCTTGGAGACAGGCTTGGGGTCTTGAGGCTTGAGCTTTTAGACAGGCTTTGGGTTTTGAGACTTGAGCTTGGAGTCAGGCTTTTGGTTTTGAGGCTTGAGCTTGGAGTCAGGCTTGGAGTCTTGATGCTTGAGGTTGGAGAGAGGCTTGGGGTGTTGAGGCTTGAGCTTGCAGACAAGCTTGGGGTTTTGAGACTTGAGCTTGGCGACAGGCTTGAGTTATTGAGGCTTGATCTTGGAGGGAAGCTTGGAGTCATGAGGCTTGATCTTGGAGACGGGCTTGGGGTCTTGAGGCTTGAGCTTGGAGATGTAGGCTTGAGGTTGGAGACAGGCTTGGGATCCTGAGGCTTGAGCTTGGAGACAGGCTGGGGGTCTTGACGCTTGGGATTGGAGACAGGCAGAGTATCTCTAGGCTTGAGTTTGGAGACAGGCTTGGGGTCTCGAGGCTTGAGCTTGGAGACAGGTTGGGGGTCTTGAGGCTTGAGCTTGGAGAGCGGCTGGAGGTCTTGCGGCTTGAGCTTGGAGACAGGCTTGGGGTCTTGAGTCTTGAGATTGGAGAGAGGTTTGGGTCTTGAGGCTTGAGCTTGGAGAGAGGCTTGGGGACTGGAGGCTGGAGCTTGCAGACAGGCTTGGGGTCTTGTGTCTTGAGATTGGAGAGAGGTTTGGGGTCTTGATGCTTGAGCTTGGAGAGAGGCTTGGGTCTTGAGCCTTGAGCTTGGAGACAGACTTCGGGTCTTGAGGCTAGAGCTTGGAGACAGGCTAGAGCTTGGACCCAGGTTTGGGGTTTTCAGGCTTGAGCTTTGAGACAGGCTTGGGGTCTCGTGGCTTGAGCTTGGAGAAAGGTTCGGGGACTTGAGGCTTGAGCTTGGCGACAGGCTTGAGCTTGGAGAGAGGCTTGAGCTTGGAGACAGGCTCTGGGTATTGAGGCTCGAGCTTGGAGACAGGCTTGCGGTCTTGTGGCTTGAGCTTGGGGACAGGCTTGGGGTCTTGAGGCTTGAGCTTGCAGACAGGCATGTGGTCTTGAGGCTGGAGCTTGGAGACAGGCTGGGGTTCTTGACACTGGAGCTTGTGACAGGCTCCAGGTCTTGAGGCCTGAGCTTGGCGTCAGGATTGAGGTATTGAGGCTTGAGCTTGGAGGGAAGCTTGGGGTCATGAGGCTTGATCTTGTAGACGGGTTTGGGGTCTTGAGCCTTGAGCTTGGAGATAGGCTTGAGCTTGGACACAGGTTTGGGGTTTTCAGGCTAGAGCTTTGAGACAGGCTTGGGGTATCGTGGCTTGAGCTTGGAGAAAGGCTCGAGGTCTTGAGACTTGAGCTTGGCGAAAGGCTTGAGCTTGGAGAGAGGCTTGAGCTTGGAGACAGGCTCTGGGTATTGAGGCTTGAGCTTGGAGACAGGCTTTGGGTCTTGAGGCTTGAGCTTGGAGACAGGCTTGCGGTCTTGTGGCTTGAGCTTGGAGACAGGCTTGGGGTCTTGAGGCTAGAGCTTGGATACAGGCTGGGGGTCATGAGGCTTGAGCTTGGCGACAGGCTGGGGGTCTTGAGGCTTGAGCTTGGAGACAGGCTTGGGGTCTTGAGGCTTGAGCTTGGAGACAGGCTTGGGGTCTTGAGGCTTGGGCTTGGAGACAAGCTTGTTGTCTTGAGGCATGAGCTTGGAGACAGGCTCGGGGTCTTGAGGCTTGAGCTTGGAGACAGGCTTGAGGTCTTGAGGCTTGAGCTTGGAGACAGGCTTGGGGTCTTGAGGCTTGAGCTTGGAGACAGTTCAGGGGTTTTGAGGCTTGAGCTTGTAGACAGGCTCGGGGTCTTGAGGCTTGAGCTTGGAGACAGTCTCGGGTTCTTGAGGCTTGAGCTTGGAGACGGGTTTGGGGTCATGAGGCTTGATCTTGGAGACGGGCTTGGGGTCTTGAAGCTTCTGCTTTGACAGAGGATTGGGTCTCGAGGCTTGAGCTTGGAGTCAGGCTTGGAGTCTTGATGCTTGAGCTTGGAGTCAGGCTTGGGGTCTTGAGTCTTGAGATTGGAGAGAGGTTTGGGGTCTTGAGGCTTGAGCTTGGAGAGAGGCTTGGGGACTTGAGGCTTGAGCTTGGAGACATACTTGGGGTCTTGAGGCTTGAGCTTGGTGACAGGCTTGGGGCCTTGAGGCTTGAGCTTGGAGACAGGCTTGGGGCTTGAGGCTTGAGCTTGGAGACAGGCTTCTGGTCTTGATCTTGAGCTTGGAGAGAGGCTTGGGGTCTTGAGGCTTGAGGTTGGAGAGAAGCTTGTGGTCTTGAGGCTTGGGCTTGGAGACAGGCTTATGGTCTTCAGACGAGCTTGGAGACAGGCTCGGGGTCTTGAGGCTTGAGCTTGGAGACAGGCTTGGGGTCTTGAGGCTTGAGCTTGGAGACAGGCTTGGGATCTTGAGGCTTGAGATTGGCGACCGGCTTGTGGTCTTGAGGCTTGAGCTTGTAGACAGGCTCCGGGTCTTGAGGTTTGAGCTTGGAGACAGTTCAGGGGTTTTCAGGATTGAGCTTGGAGATAGGCTCAGAGTCTTGAGGCTTGAGCTTGGAGACAGGCTCGGGTTCTTGAGGCTTGAGCTTGGAGACAAGTTTGGGGTCTTGAGGCTTGAGCTTGGAGACAGGCTTGGGGTCTTGCGGCTTGAGTTTGGAGACATGCTTGGGGTCTTGAAGCTTGAGCTTGGAGATAGGCTTGGGGTGTTGAGGCTTGATCTTGGAGACAGGCTTGGGGTGTTGAGGCTTGAGCTTGGAGACAGGCTTGGGGTTTTGTGGCTTGAGTGTTGGGACAGGCTGGGGATCGAGGCTTGAGCTTGGAGAGCGGCTGGAGGTCTTCAGGCTTGAGCTTGAGGAGAGGCTTGGGGTCTTGAGGCTTGACCTTGGAGACAGGCTTGGGGTCTTGAGGCTAAAGCTTGGAGACAGGCTTGGGGTCTTGAGGCTTGGGCTTGGAGACAAGCTTGTTGTCTTGTGGCATGAGCTTGGAGACAGGCTCAGGGTCTTGAGGCTTGAGCTTGGAGACAGGCTTGAGGTCTTGAGGCTTGAGCTTGGAGACAGGCTTGGGGTCTTGAGGCTTGAGCTTGGAAACAGGCTGTAGGTCTTGAGGCTTGAGCTTGGAGACAGTTCAGGGGTTTTGAGGCCTGAGCTTGGAGACAGACTTGGGGTCTTGAGGCTAGAGCTTGGAGACAGGCTTGAGCTTGGACCCAGGTTTGGGGTTTTCAGGCTTGAGCTTTGAGACAGGCTTGGGGTCTCGTGGCTTGAGCTTGGAGAAAGGTTCAGGGACTTGAGGCTTGAGCTTGGCGACAGGCTTGAGCTTGGAGAGAGGCTTGAGCTTTGAGACAGGCTCTGGGTATTGAGGCTTGAGCTTGGAGACAGGCTCTGGGTATTGAGGCTTGAGCTTGGAGACAGGCTTGCGGTCTTGTGGCTTGAGCTTGGAGACACTCTTGGCGTCTTGAGGCTTGAGATTGCAGACAGGCATGTGGTCTTGAGGCTGGAGCTTGGAGAAAGACTCAGGGTCTTGAGGATTGAGCTTGGAGTCAGGCTCGAGGTCTTGAGGATTGAGCTTGGAGACAGGCTCGGGGTCTTGATGCTTGACCTTGGAGACAGGCTTGGGGTCTTCAGGTTTGAGCTTGGAGACAGGCTTGGGGTCTTGTGGCTTGAGTTTGGAGACAGGCTTGGGGTGTTGAGGCTTGAGCTTGGAGACAGGCTTGGGTTTTTGTGGCTTGAGCGTTGGGACAGGCTGGGGATCAAGGCTTGAGCTTGGAGAGCGGCTGGAGCTCTTCAGGCTTGAGCTTGGAGACAGGCTCGGGGTCTTGAGGCTTGAGCTTGGAGTCAGGCTTTGGGTTTTGAGGCTTGAGCTTGGAGTCACGCTTGGGGTCTTGAGGCTTGAGCTTGGATACAGGCTTGGGGTCTTGAGGCTTGAGCATGGAGACAGGCGTGGGGTCTTGAGGCTTGAGCTTGGAGACAGGCTTGGGGTCTTGAGGCTTGAGCTTTTAGACAGGATTGGGGTCTTGAAGCTTCTGCTTTGACAGAGGATTGGGTCTCGAGGCTTGAGCTTGGAGTCAGGCTTGGGGCCTTGAGTCTTGAGATTGGAGAGAGGTTTGGGGTCTTGAGGCTTGAGCTTGGAGAGAGGCTTGGGGACTTGAGGCTTGAGCTTGGAGACATACTTGGGGTCTTGAGGCTTGAGCTTGGAGACAGAATTGAGCTTGGACGCAGGTTTGGGGTTTTCAGGCTAGAGCTTTGAGACAGGCTTGGGGTCTCGTGGCTTGAGTTTGGAAAAAGGCTCGGGGTCTTGAGGCTTGAGCTTGGCGACAGGCTTGGGGCCTTGAGGCTTGAGCTTGGAGACAGGCTTGGGGCTTGAGGCTTGAGCTTGGAGACAGGCTTCTGGTCTTGATCTTGAGCTTGGAGAGAGGCTTGGGGTCTTGAGGCTTGAGGTTGGAGAGATGCTTGTGGTCTTGAGGCTTGGGCTTGGAGACAGGCTTATGGTCTTCAGACGAGCTTGGAGACAGGCTCGGGGTCTTGAGGCTTGAGCTTGGAGACAGGCTTGGGGTCTTGAGGCTTGAGCTTGGAGACAGGCTTGGGATCTTGAGGCTTGAGATTGGCGACCGGCTTGTGGTCTTGAGGCTTGAGCTTGGAGACAGGCTCCGGGTCTTGAGGTTTGAGCTTGGAGACAGTTCAGGGGTTTTCAGGATTGAGCTTGGAGATAGGCTCAGGGTCTTGAGGCTTGAGCTTGGAGACAGGCTCGGGTTCTTGAGGCTTGAGCTTGGAGACAAGTTTGGGGTCTTGAGGCTTGAGCTTGGAGACAGGCTTGGGGTCTTGCGGCTTGAGTTTGGAGACAGGCTTGGGGTCTTGAGGCTTGAGCTTGGAGATAGGCTTGGGGTGTTGAGGCTTGATCTTGGAGACAGGCTTGGGGTGTTGAGGCTTGAGCTTGGAGACAGGCTTGGGGTCTTGAGGCTTGAGCTTGGAAACAGGCTGTAGGTCTTGAGGCTTGAGCTTGGAGACAGTTCAGGGGTTTTGAGGCCTGAGCTTGGAGACAGACTTGGGGTCTTGAGGCTAGAGCTTGGAGACAGGCTTGAGCTTGGACCCAGGTTTGGGGTTTTCAGGCTTGAGCTTTGAGACAGGCTTGAGGTCTCGTGGCTTGAGCTTGGAGAAAGGTTCGGGGACTTGAGGCTTGAGCTTGGCGACAGGCTTGAGCTTGGAGAGAGGCTTGAGCTTTGAGACAGGCTCTGGGTATTGAGGCTTGAGCTTGGAGACAGGCTCTGGGTATTGAGGCTTGAGCTTGGAGACAGGCTTGCGGTCTTGTGGCTTGAGCTTGGAGACATTCTTGGCGTCTTGAGGCTTGAGATTGCAGACAGGCATGTGGTCTTGAGGCTGGAGCTTGGAGACAGGCTCGGGGTCTTGATGCTTGACCTTGGAGACAGGCTTGGGGTCTTCAGGTTTGAGCTTGGAGACAGGCTTGGGGTCTTGCGGCTTGAGTTTGGAGACAGGCTTGGGGTGTTGAGGCTTGAGCTTGGAGACAGGCTTGGGGTTTTGTGGCTTGAGCGTTGGGACAGGCTGGGGATCAAGGCTTGAGCTCGGAGAGTGGCTGGAGCTCTTCAGGCTTGAGCTTGGAAACAGGCTTGGGGTCTTGAGGCTTGACCTTGGAGACAGGCTTGGGGTCTTGAGGCTAAAGCTTGGAGACAGGCTTGGGGTCTTGAGGCTTGAGCTTTTAGACAGGATTGGGGTCTTGAAGCTTCTGCCTTGCAGAGGATTGGGTCTGGCGGCTTGAGCTTGGAGACAGGCTCGGGGTCTTGAGGCTTGAGCTTGGAGTCAGGCTTTGGGTTTTGAGGCTTGAGCTTGGAGTCAGGCTTGGAGTCTTGATGCTTTAGGTTGGAGAGAGGCTTGGGGTGTTGAGGCTTGAGCTTGCAGACAGGCTTGAGTTATTGAGGCTTGAGCTTGGAGGGAAGCTTGGAGTCATGAGGCTTGATCTTGGAGACGGGCTTGGAGTCTTGAGGCTTGAGCTTGGAGATGTAGGCTTGAGGTTGGAGACAGGCTTGGGATCCTGAGGCTTGAGCTTGGAGACAGGCTCGGGCTCTTGACGCTTGGGATTGGAGACAGGCAGTGTATCTCTAGGCTTGAGTTTGGAGACAGGCTTGGGGTCTCGAGGCTTGAGCTTGGAGACAGGTTGGGGGTCTTGAGGCTTGAGCTTGGAGAGCGGCTGGAGGTCTTGCGGCTTGAGCTTGGAGACAGGCTTGGGGTCTTGAGTCTTGAGATTGGAGAGAGGTTTGGGGTCTTGAGGCTTGAGCTTGGAGAGAGGCTTGGGGACTGGAGGCTGGAGCTTGCAGACAGGCTTGGGGTCTTGATGCTTGAGCTTGGAGAGAGTCTTGGGTCTTGAGGCTTGAGCTTGGAGACAGACTTCGGGTCTTGAGGCTAGAGCTTGGAGACAGGCTAGAGCTTGGACCCAGGTTTGGGGTTTTCAGGCTTGAGCTTTGAGACAGGCTTGGGGTCTCGTGGCTTGAGCTTGGAGAAAAGTTCGGGGACTTGAGGCTTGAGCTTGGCGACAGGCTTGAGCTTGGAGAGAGGCTTGAGCTTGGAGACAGGCTCTGGGTATTGAGGCTTGAGCTTGGAGACAGGCTCTGGGTATTGAAGCTAGAGCTTGGAGACAGGCTTGCGGTGTTGTGGCTTGAGCTTGGGGACAGGCTTGGGGTCTTGAGGCTTGAGCTTGCAGACAGGCATGTGGTCTTGAGGCTGGAGCTTGGAGACAGGCTGGGGTTCTTGACACTGGAGCTTGGAGACAGGCTGGGGGTCTTGAGGCTTGAGCTTGGAGACAGGCTTGGGGTCTTGAGGCTTGGGCTTGGAGACAGGCTTGTGGTCTTGAGGCATGAGCTTGGAGACAGGCTCGGGGTCTTGAGGCTTGAGCTTGGAGACAGGCTTGGGGTCTTGAGGCTTGAGCTTGGAGACAGGCTCCGGGTCTTGAGGCTTGAGCTTGGAGACAGGTTCGGGGTCTTGAGTCTTGAGGTTGGAGACAGGCTCGGGTTCTTGAGGCTTGAGCTTGGAGACTGGTTTGGGGCCTTGAGGCTTCAGCTTGGAGACAGGCTTGGGGTCTTGAGGCTTGAGCTTGGAGACAGTTCAGGGGTTTTGAGGCTTGAGCTTGGAGACAGGCTCGGGGTCTTGAGGCTTGAGCTTGGAGACAGGTTTGGGGTCTTGAGGCTGGAGCTTGGAGACAGGCTTGTGGTCTTGAGGCTTGAGCTTGGAGACAGGCTTGGGGTGTTGAGGCTTGATCTTGGAGAGAGGCTTGGGGTCTTGAGGCTTGAGCTTGGAAACATGCTTGGGCTCTTGAGGCTTGAGCTTGGAGACAGGCTTGGGGTCTTGAAGCTTGTGCTTTGACACAGGCTTCGGTCTCGAGGCTTGAGTTTGGAGACAGGGTCGGGATCTTGAGGCCTGAGCTTGGCGTCAGGATTGAGGTATTGAGGCTTGAGCTTGGAGGGAAGCTTGGGGTCATGAGGCTTGATCTTGTAGACGGGTTTGGGGTCTTGAGGCTTGAGCTTGGAGATGTAGGCTTGAGGTTGGAGACAGGCTGGGCGTTTTTCAGGATTGAGCTTGGAGTCAGGCTTAGTATATCTAGGCTTGAGTATGGAGACAGGCTTGGGGTCTCGAGGCTTGAGCTTGGAGACAGGCTTGGGAAGTTGAGGCTTGAGCTTGGATACAGGCTTGGGGTCTTGAGGCTAGAGCTTGGAGATAGGCGTGGGGTCTTGAGGCTTGAACTTGGAGACTGGCTTGGAGTTTTGAGGCTTGAGCTTGGAGTTAGTCTTGGGGTCTTGAGGCTTGAGCTTGCAGACAGGCTTGGGGTGTTGAGGCTTGAGCTTGGAGAGTGGCTGGAGGTCTTGCGGCTTGAGCTTGGAGACGGGCTTGAGCTTGTAGACTGATTTAGGGTGTTGAGGCCTGAGCTTGGAGACAGGCTGGGGGTCTTGTGGCTTGAGCTTGGAGACAGACTGGGGGTCTTGAGGATTGAGCTTGGAGACAGTCTTGGGGTCTTATGGCTTGAGCTTGGAGACAGGCTTCTGGTCTTGATCTTGAGCTTGGAGAGATGCTTGGGGTCTTGAGGCTTGAGGTTGGAGAGAAGCTTGTGGTCTTGAGGCTTGAGCTTGGAGACCGCTTGGGGTCTTCAGGCTTGAGATTGGAGACAGCCTTGGGGTCTTGAGGCTTTAGCTTGGAGACAGGCTCGGGGTCTTAAGGCTTGAGATTGGAGACAGGGTCGGGGTTTTGAGGCTTGAGTTTGGAGACAGGTCTGGGGTTTTGAGGCTTGAGATTGGAGACAGGCTCGGTCTCCTGAGCCTTCAGCTTGTATACAGGTTTGGGGTCTTGAGGCGTGAGCTTGGCGACAGGCTTGAGGTAGTGAGGCTTGAGCTTGGAGAGAAGCTTGGGGTCATGAGGGCTGAGCTTGGAGACAGGCTTGGGATCTTGAGATTGGAGAGAGGCCTGGGCTGTTGAGGCTTCAGCTTGGAGACAGGCTTGGGGTCTTGAAGCTTGAGCTTTGACACAGGCTTGGGTCTCAAGGCTTGACCTTGGAAACAGGCTCGGGGTCTTGAGGCTTGAAATTGGCGACAGGCTTGAGGTAGTGAGGCTTGAGCTTGGAGAGAAGCTTGGGGTCTTGAGTCTTGAGATTGGAGACAGGTTTGGGGTCTTGAGGCTTGAGCTTGGAGAGAGGCTTGAGCTTGGACACGGTTTTGGGGTTTTGAGGCTTGAGCTTTGAGACAGGCTTGGGGTCTCGTGGCTCGAGCTTGGAGAAAGGCTCGGGGTCTTGAGGTTTGAGCTTGGCGACAGGTTTGAGGTCTTGAGGCCTGAGCTTGGTGAGAAGATTGGCGTCATGAGCCTTGAGCTTGGAGACAGGCTTGAGCTTGGCGAGAGGCTCTGGGTATTGAGGCTTGAGCTTGGAGACAGGCTTTGGGTCTTGAGGCTTGAGCTTGGAGACAGGCTTGCGGTCTTGAGTTGGAGGTTGGAGACAGGCTGGGGTTCTTGACACTGGAGCTTGGAGACAGGCTGGAGGTCTTGAGCCTTGAGCTTGGCAACAGGCTGGGGGTCTTGAGGCTTGAGCTTGGAGACAGGGTCGGGGTCTTGAGGCTTGAGCTTGGAGACAGGCTGGGGGTCTTGAGGCTTGACCTTGGAGACAGGCTCGAGGTCTTGAGGATTGAGCTTGGAGACAGGCTCGGGGTCTTGATGCTTGACCTTGGAGACAGGCTTGGGGTCTTCAGGTTTGAGCTTGGAGACAGGCTTGGGGTCTTGAGTCTTGAGATTGGAGACGCTCTTGGGGTCTTGTGGCTTGAGCTTGGAGACAGTCTTGTGGTCTTGAGGCTTGAGCTTGGAGACAGGCTTGGGGTCTTGAGTCTTGAGATTGGAGAGAGTTTTGGGGCCTTGAGGCTTGAGCTTGGACAGAGGCTTGGGGACTTGAGGCTGGAGCTTGGAGGCAGACTTGGGGTCTTGAGGGTTGAGATTGGAGACAGGTCTGGGGTCTTGAGGCTTGAGCTTGTATACAGGTTTGGGGTCTTCAGGCTTCAGGTTGGAGACAGGCTTCGGGTCTTGTGGCTTGAGCTTGGAGACAGGCTTGGGGTCTTGAGGCTTGAGCTTGCAGACAAGCATGTGGTCTTGAGGCTGGAGCTTGGAGACAGGCTGGGGTTCTTGACACTGGAGCTTGGAGACAGGCTCGGGGTCTTGAGGGTTGAGCTTTGAGGTAGGCTCGGGGTCTTGAGGCATGAGATTGGAGACAGGCTCGGGGTCTTGAGCCTTGAGCTTGGAGACAGGCTCGGAGTCTTGAGGCTTGATATTGGAGACAGGCTCGGGGTCTTGAGGCTTGAGCTTGGAGACAGGCTCGGGGTCTTGAGGCTTGAGCTTGGAGACAGGCTCGGGGTCTTGAGGCTTGAACTTGTAGACAGTCTTGGGGTCTTGAGGCTTGAGCTTGGAGACAGGCTCGGGTTCTTGAGGCTTGAGCTTGGAGACAGGTTTAGGGTCTTGAGGTTTGAGGTTGGAGACAGGCTCGGGTTCTTGAGGCTTGAGCTTGGAGACAGGTTTAGGGTCTTGAGGTTTGAGCTTGGAGACAGGCGGGGTCTTGAGGCTTGAATTTGGAGACAGGCTTGGGGTGTTGAGGCTTGAGCTTGGAGACAGGCTGGGGGTCTTGAGGCTTGATCTTGGAGAGCGGCTGGAGGTCTTGAGGCTTTAGCTTGGAGACAGGCTTGGGGTCTTGTGGCTTGAGCTTGGAGACAGTCTTGGGGTCTTGAGGCTTGAGCTTGCAGACAGGCATGTGGTCTTGAGGCTTCGGCTTGGAGACAGGCTTGTGGTCTTGAGGCTTGAGCTTGGAGACAGGCTCGGGGTCTTGAGGCTAGAGCTTCGAGACAGGCTCGGGGTCTTGAGGCTTGAGCTTGGAGACAGGCATGGGGTCTTAGGGCTTGAGCTTGGAGACAGGCATGGGGTCTTGAGGCTTGAGCTTGGCGACAGGCTTGAGCTTGGAGAGAGGCTTGGGATCTTGAGGCTTGAGATTGGCGACGGGCTTGTGGTCTTGAGGCTTGAGCTTGGAGACAGGCTCCGGGTCTTGAGGTTTGAGGTTGGAGACAGTTCAGGGGTTTTCAGGATTGAGCTTGGAGATAGGCTCAGGGTCTTGAGGCTTGAGCTTGGAGACAGGCTCGGGTTCTTGAGGCTTGAGCTTGGAGACAAGTTTGGGGTCTTGAGGCTTGAGCTTGGAGACAGGCTTGGGGTCTTGCGGCTTGAGTTTGGAGACAGGCTTGGGGTCTTGAGGCTTGAGCTTGGAGATAGGCTTGGGGTGTTGAGGCTTGATCTTGGAGACAGGCTTGGGGTGTTGAGGCTTGAGCTTGGAGACAGGCTTGGGGTTTTGTGGCTTGAGCGTTGGGACAGGCTGGGGATCGAGGCTTGAGCTTGGAGAGCGGCTGGAGGTCTTCAGGCTTGAGCTTGAGGAGAGGCTTGGGGTCTTGAGGCTTGACCTTGGAGACAGGCTTGGGGTCTTGGGCTAAAGCTTGGAGACAGGCTTGGGGTCTTGAGGCTTGAGCTTTTAGACAAGATTGGGGTCTTGAAGCTTCTGCTTTGCAGAGGATTGGGTCTGGCGGCTTGAGCTTGGAGACAGGCTCGGGGTCTTGAGGCTTGAGCTTGGAGTCAGGCTTTGGGTTTTGAGACTTGAGCTTGGAGTCAGGCTTTTGGTTATGAGGCTTGAGCTTGGAGTCAGGCTTGGAGTCTTGATGCTTGAGGTTGGAGAGAGGCTTGGGGTGTTGAGGCTTGAGCTTGCAGACAAGCTTGGGGTTTTGAGACTTGAGCTTGGCGACAGGCTTGAGTTATTGAGGCTTGATCTTGGAGGGAAGCTTGGAGTCATGAGGCTTGATCTTGGAGACGGGCTTGGGGTCTTGAGGCTTGAGCTTGGAGATGTAGGCTTGAGGTTGGAGACAGGCTTGGGATCCTGAGGCTTGAGCTTGGAGACAGGCTGGGGGTCTTGACGCTTGGGATTGGAGACAGGCAGAGTATCTCTAGGCTTGAGTTTGGAGACAGGCTTGGGGCTCGAGGCTTGAGCTTGGAGACAGGTTGGGGGTCTTGAGGCTTGAGCTTGGAGAGCGGCTGGAGGTCTTGCGGCTTGAGCTTGGAGACAGGCTTGGGGTCTTGAGTCTTGAGATTGGAGAGAGGTTTGGGTCTTGAGGCTTGAGCTTGGAGAGAGGCTTGGGGACTGGAGGCTGGAGCTTGCAGACAGGCTTGGGGTCTTGAGTCTTGAGATTGGAGAGAGGTTTCGGGTCTTGATGCTTGAGCTTGGAGAGAGGCTTGGGTCTTGAGCCTTGAGCTTGGAGACAGACTTCGGGTCTTGAGGCTAGAGCTTGGAGACAGGCTAGAGCTTGGACCCAGGTTTGGGGTTTTCAGGCTTGAGCTTTGAGACAGGCTTGGGGTCTCGTGGCTTGAGCTTGGAGAAAGGTTCGGGGACTTGAGGCTTGAGCTTGGCGACAGGCTTGAGCTTGGAGAGAGGCTTGAGCTTGGAGACAGGCTCTGGGTATTGAGGCTCGAGCTTGGAGACAGGCTTGCGGTCTTGTGGCTTGAGCTTGGGGACAGGCTTGGGCTCTTGAGGCTTGAGCTTGCAGACAGGCATGTGGTCTTGAGGCTGGAGCTTGGAGACAGGCTGGGGTTCTTGACACTGGAGCTTGGAGACAGGCTCCGGGTCTTGAGGCCTGAGCTTGGCGTCAGGATTGAGGTATTGAGGCTTGAGCTTGGAGGGAAGCTTGGGGTCATGAGGCTTGATCTTGTAGACGGGTTTGGGGTCTTGAGCCTTGAGCTTGGAGATAGGCTTGAGCTTGGACACAGGTTTGGGGTTTTCAGGCTAGAGCTTTGAGACAGGCTTGGGGTATCGTGGCTTGAGCTTGGAGAAAGGCTCGGTGTCTTGAGACTTGAGCTTGGCGAAAGGCTTGAGTTTGGAGAGAGGCTTGAGCTTGGAGACAGGCTCTGGGTATTGAGGCTTGAGCTTGGAGACAGGCTTTGGGTCTTGAGGCTTGAGCTTGGAGACAGGTTTGCGGTCTTGTGGCTTGAGCTTGGAGACAGGCTTGGGGTCTTGAGGCTAGAGCTTGGATACAGGCTGGGGGTCATGAGGCTTGAGCTTGGCGACAGGCTGGGGGTCTTGAGGCTTGAGCTTGGAGACAGGCTTGGGGTCTTGAGGCTTGGGCTTGGAGACAAGCTTGTTGTCTTGAGGCATGAGCTTGGAGACAGGCTCGGGGTCTTGATGCTTGAGCTTGGAGATAGGCTTGGGTCTTGAGCCTTGAACTTGGAGACAGACTTCGGGTCTTGAGGCTAGAGCTTGGAGACAGGCTAGAGCTTGGACCCAGGTTTGGGGTTTTCAGGCTTGAGCTTTGAGACAGGCTTGGGGTCTCGTGGCTTGAGCTTGGAGAAAGGTTCGGGGACTTGAGGCTTGAGCTTGGCGACAGGCTTGAGCTTGGAGAGAGGCTTGAGCTTGGAGACAGGCTCTGGGTATTGAGGCTCGAGCTTGGAGACAGGCTTGCGGTCTTGTGGCTTGAGCTTGGGGACAGGCTTGGGGTCTTGAGGCTTGAGCTTGCAGACAGGCATGTGGTCTTGAGGCTGGAGCTTGGAGACAGGCTGGGGTTCTTGACACTGGAGCTTGGAGACAGGCTCCGGGTCTTGAGGCCTGAGCTTGGCGTCAGGATTGAGGTATTGAGGCTTGAGCTTGGAGGGAAGCTTGGGGTCATGAGGCTTGATCTTGTAGACGGGTTTGGGGTCTTGAGCCTTGAGCTTGGAGATAGGCTTGAGCTTGGACACAGGTTTGGGGTTTTCAGGCTAGAGCTTTGAGACAGGCTTGGGGTATCGTGGCTTGAGCTTGGAGAAAGGCTCGGGGTCTTGAGACTTGAGCTTGACGAAAGGCTTGAGTTTGGAGAGAGGCTTGAGCTTGGAGACAGGCTCTGGGTATTGAGGCTTGAGCTTGGAGACAGGCTTTGGGTCTTGAGGCTTGAGCTTGGAGACAGGCTTGCGGTCTTGTGGCTTGAGCTTGGAGACAGGCTTGGGGTCTTGAGGCTAGAGCTTGGATACAGGCTGGGGGTCATGAGGCTTGAGCTTGGCGACAGGCTGGGGGTCTTGAGGCTTGAGCTTGGAGACAGGCTTGGGGTCTTGAGGCTTGAGCTTGGAGACAGGCTTGGGGTCTTGAGGCTTGGGCTTGGAGACAAGCTTGTTGTCTTGAGGCATGAGCTTGGAGACAGGCTCGGGGTCTTGAGGTTTGAGCTTGGAGACAGGCTTGAGGTCTTGAGGCTTGAGCTTGGAGACAGGCTTTTGGTCTTGAGGCTTGAGCTTGGAAGCAGGCTCTAGGTCTTGAGGCTTGAGCTTGGAGACAGGCTCTGGGTATTGAGGCTTGAGCTTGGAGACAGGCTTGCGGTCTTGTGGCTTGAGATTGGAGACATGCTTGGCGTCTTGAGGCTTGAGATTGCAGACAGGCATGTGGTCTTGAGGCTGGAGCTTGGAGACAGGCTCAGGGTCTTGAGGATTGAGCTTGGAGTCAGGCTCGAGGTCTTGAGGATTGAGCTTGGAGACAGGCTCGGGGTCTTGATGCTTGACCTTGGAGACAGGCTTGGGGTCTTCAGGTTTGAGCTTGGAGACAGGCTTGGGGTCTTGAGTCTTGAGATTGGAGACGCTCTTGGGGTCTTGTGGCTTGAGCTTGGAGACAGTCTTGTGGTCTTGAGGCTTGAGCTTGGAGACAGGCTTGGGGTCTTGAGTCTTGAGATTGGAGAGAGGTTTGGGGCCTTGAGGCTTGAGCTTGGACAGAGGCTTGGGGACTTGAGGCTGGAGCTTGGAGGCAGACTTGGGGTCTTGAGGCTTGAGATTGGAGACAGGTTTGGGGTCTTGAGGCTTGAGCTTGTATACAGGTTTGGGGTCTTCAGGCTTCAGGATGGAGACAGGCTTCGGGTCTTGTGGCTTGAGCTTGGAGACAGGCTTGGGGTCTTGAGGCTTGAGCTTGCAGACAAGCATGTGGTCTTGAGGCTGGAGCTTGGAGACAGGCTGGGGTTCTTGACACTGGAGCTTGGAGACAGGCTCGGGGTCTTGAGGCTTGAGCTTGGAGACAGGCTCGGGGTCTTGAGGCTTGAGCTTGGAGACAGGCTCAGGGTCTTGAGGATTGAGCTTGGAGTCAGGCTCGAGGTCTTGAGGATTGAGCTTGGAGACAGGCTCGGGGTCTTGATGCTTGACCTTGGAGACAGGCTTGGGGTCTTCAGCTTTGAGCTTGGAGACAGGCTTGGGTTCTTGAGTCTTGAGATTGGAGACGCTCTTGGGGTCTTGTGGCTTGAGCTTGGAGACAGTCTTGTGGTCTTGAGGCTTGAGCTTGGAGACAGGCTTGGGGTCTTGAGTCTTGAGATTGGAGAGAGGTTTGGGGCCTTGAGGCTTGAGCTTGGACAGAGGCTTGGGGACTTGAGGCTGGAGCTTGGAGGCAGACTTGGGGTCTTGAGGCTTGAGATTGGAGACAGGTTTGGGGTCTTGAGGCTTGAGCTTCTATACAGGTTTGGGGTCTTCAGGCTTCAGGTTGGAGACAGGCTTCGGGTCTTGTGGCTTGAGCTTGGAGACAGGCTTGGGGTCTTGAGGCTTGAGCTTGCAGACAAGCATGTGGTCTTGAGGCTGGAGCTTGGAGACAGGCTGGGGTTCTTGACACTGGAGCTTGGAGACAGGCTCGGGGTCTTGAGGCTTGAGCTTGGAGACAGGCTCGGGGTCTTGAGGCTTGAGCTTGGAGACAGGCTCAGGGTCTTGAGGCTTGAGCTTGGAGACAGGTTTAGGGTCTTGAGGTTTGAGGTTGGAGACAGGCTCGGGTTCTTGAGGCTTGAGCTTGGAAACAGATTTAGGGTCTTGAGGTTTGAGCTTGGAGACAGGCGGGGTCTTGAGGCTTGAGTTTGGAGACAGGCTTGGGGTGTTGAGGCTTGAGCTTGGAGACAGGTTGGGGGTCTTGAGGCTTGAGCTTGGAGAGCGGCTGGAGGTCTTGTGGCTTGAGCTTGGAGACAGGCTTGGGGTCTTGAGTCTTGAGATTGGAGAGAGGTTTGGGTCTTGAGGCTTGAGCTTGGAGAGAGGCTTGGGGACTGGAGGCTGGAGCTTGCAGACAGGCTTGGGGTCTTGAGTCTTGAGATTGGAGAGAGGTTTCGGGTCTTGATGCTTGAGCTAGGAGAGAGGCTTGGGTCTTGAGCCTTGAGCTTGGAGACAGACTTCGGGTCTTGAGGCTAGAGCTTGGAGACAGGCTAGAGCTTGGACCCAGGTTTGGGGTTTTCAGGCTTGAGCTTTGAGACAGGCTTGGGGTCTCGTGGCTTGAGCTTGGAGAAAGGTTCGGGGACTTGAAGCTTGAGCTTGGCGACAGGCTTGAGCTTGGAGAGAGGCTTGAGCTTGGAGACAGGCTTGCGGTCTTGTGGCTTGAGCTTGGAGACAGGCTTGGGGTCTTGAGGCTAGAGCTTGGATACAGGCTGGGGGTCATGAGGCTTGAGCTTGGCGACAGGCTGGGGGTCTTGAGGCTTGAGCTTGGAGACAGGCTTGGGGTCTTGAGGCTTGAGCTTGGAGACAGGCTTGGGGTCTTGAGGCTTGGGCTTGGAGACAAGCTTGTTGTCTTGAGGCATGAGCTTGGAGACAGGCTCGGGGTCTTGAGGCTTGAGCTTGGAGACAGGCTTGAGGTCTTGAGGCTTGAGCTTGGAGACAGGCTTGGGGTCTTGAGGCTTGAGCTTGGAAGCAGGCTCTAGGTCTTGAGGCTTGAGCTTGGAGACAGGCTCTGGGTATTGAGGCTTGAGCTTGGAGACAGGCTTGCGGTCTTGTGGCTTGAGATTGGAGACATGCTTGGCGTCTTGAGGCTTGAGATTGCAGACAGGCATGTGGTCTTGAGGCTGGAACTTGGAGACAGGCTCAGGGTCTTGAGGATTGAGCTTGGAGTCAGGCTCGAGGTCTTGAGGATTGAGCTTGGAGACAGGCTCGGGGTCTTGATGCTTGACCTTGGAGACAGGCTTGGGGTCTTCAGGTTTGAGCTTGGAGACAGGCTTGGGGTCTTGAGTCTTGAGATTGGAGACGCTCTTGGGGTCTTGTGGCTTGAGCTTGGAGACAGTCTTGTGGTCTTGAGGCTTGAGCTTGGAGACAGGCTTGGGGTCTTGAGTCTTGAGATTGGAGAGAGGTTTGGGGCCTTGAGGCTTGAGCTTGGACAGAGGCTTGGGGATTTGAGGCTGGAGCTTGGAGGCAGACTTGGGGTCTTGAGGCTTGAGATTGGAGACAGGTTTGGGGTCTTGAGGCTTGAGCTTGTATACAGGTTTGGGGTCTTCAGGCTTCAGGTTGGAGACAGGCTTCGGGTCTTGTGGCTTGAGCTTGGAGACAGGCTTGGGGTCTTGAGGCTTGAGCTTGCAGACAAGCATGTGGTCTTGAGGCTGGAGCTTGGAGACAGGCTGGGGTTCTTGACACTGGAGCTTGGAGACAGGCTCGGGGTCTTGAGGCTTGAGCTTGGAGACAGCCTCGGGGTCTTGAGGCTTGAGCTTGGAGACAGGCTCAGGGTCTTGAGGATTGAGCTTGGAGTCAGGCTCGAGGTCTTGAGGATTGAGCTTGGAGACAGGCTCGGGGTCTTGATGCTTGACCTTGGAGACAGGCTTGGGGTCTTCAGGTTTGAGCTTGGAGACAGGCTTGGGATCTTGAGTCTTGAGATTGGAGACGCTCTTGGGGTCTTGTGGCTTGAGCTTGGAGACAGTCTTGTGGTCTTGAGGCTTGAGCTTGGAGACAGGCTTGGGGTCTTGAGTCTTGAGATTGGAGAGAGGTTTGGGGCCTTGAGGCTTGAGCTTGGACAGAGGCTTGGGGACTTGAGGCTGGAGCTTGGAGGCAGACTTGGGGTCTTGAGGCTTGAGATTGGAGACAGGTTTGGGGTCTTGAGGCTTGAGCTTGTATACAGGTTTGGGGTCTTCAGGCTTCAGGTTGGAGACAGGCTTCGGGACTTGTGGCTTGAGCTTGGAGACAGGCTTGGGGTCTTGAGGCTTGAGCTTGCAGACAAGCATGTGGTCTTGAGGCTGGAGCTTGGAGACAGGCTGGGGTTCTTGACACTGGAGCTTGGAGACAGGCTCGGGGTCTTGAGGCTTGAGCTTGGAGACAGGCTCGGGGTCTTGAGGCTTGAGCTTGGAGACAGGCTCGGGGTCTTGAGGCTTGAGCTTGTAGACAGTCTTGGGGTCTTGAGGCTTGAGCTTGGAGACAGGCTCGGGTTCTTGAGGCTTGAGCTTGGAGACAGGTTTAGGGTCTTGAGCTTTGAGGTTGGAGACAGGCTCGGGTTCTTGAGGCTTGAGCTTGGAGACAGATTTAGGGTCTTGAGGTTTGAGCTTGGAGACAGGCGGGGTCTTGAGGCTTGTGTTTGGAGACAGGCTTGGGGTGTTGAGGCTTGAGCTTGGAGACAGGTTGGGGGTCTTGAGGCTTGAGCTTGGAGAGCGGCTGGAGGTCTTGCGGCTTGAGCTTGGAGACAGGCTTGGGGTCTTGAGTCTTGAGATTGGAGAGAGGTTTGGGTCTTGAGGCTTGAGCTTGGAGAGAGGCTTGGGGACTGGAGGCTGGAGCTTGCAGACAGGCTTGGGGTCTTGAGTCTTGAGATTGGAGAGAGGTTTCGGGTCTTGATGCTTGAGCTTGGAGAGAGGCTTGGGTCTTGAGCCTTGAGCTTGGAGACAGACTTCGGGTCTTGAGGCTAGAGCTTGGAGACAGGCTAGAGCTTGGACCCAGGTTTGGGGTTTTCAGGCTTGAGCTTTGAGAGGCTTGGGGTCTCGTGGCTTGAGCTTGGAGAAAGGTTCGGGGACTTGAGGCTTGAGCTTGGCGACAGGCTTGAGCTTGGAGAGAGGCTTGAGCTTGGAGACAGGCTTGCGGTCTTGTGGCTTGAGCTTGGAGACAGGCTTGGGGTCTTGAGGCTAGAGCTTGGATACAGGCTGGGGGTCATGAGGCTTGAGCTTGGCGACAGGCTGGGGGTCTTGAGGCTTGAGCTTGGAGACAGGCTTGGGGTCTTGAGGCTTGAGCTTGGAGACAGGCTTGGGGTCTTGAGGCTTGGGCTTGGAGACAAGCTTGTTGTCTTGAGGCATGAGCTTGGAGACAGGCTCGGGGTCTTGAGGCTTGAGCTTGGAGACAGGCTTGAGGT
Organism: Mobula birostris; assembly: GCF_030028105.1. Classification (NCBI taxonomy): domain Eukaryota; kingdom Metazoa; phylum Chordata; class Chondrichthyes; order Myliobatiformes; family Myliobatidae; genus Mobula; species Mobula birostris. The sequence continues at coordinate 4,906,791 of NC_092393.1, forward strand.
CTTGAGGCTTGAGCTTGGAGACAGGCTTGGGGTCTTGAGGCTTGAGCTTGGAAGCAGGCTCTAGGTCTTGAGGCTTGAGCTTTGAGACAGGCTCTGGGTATTGAGGCTTGAGCTTGGAGACAGGCTTGCGGTCTTGTGGCTTGAGATTGGAGACATGCTTGGCGTCTTGAGGCTTGAGATTGCAGACAGGCATGTGGTCTTGAGGCTGGAGCTTGGAGACAGGCTCAGGGTCTTGAGAATTGAGCTTGGAGTCAGGCTCGAGGTCTTGAGGATTGAGCTTGGAGACAGGCTCGGGGTCTTGATGCTTGACCTTGGAGACAGGCTTGGGGTCTTCAGGTTTGAGCTTGGAGACAGGCTTGGGGTCTTGAGTCTTGAGATTGGAGACGCTCTTGGGGTCTTGTGGCTTGAGCTTGGAGACAGTCTTGTGGTCTTGAGGCTTGAGCTTGGAGACAGGCTTGGGGTCTTGAGTCTTGAGATTGGAGAGAGGTTTGGGGCCTTGAGGCTTGAGCTTGGACAGAGGCTTGGGGACTTGAGGCTGGAGCTTGGAGGCAGACTTGGGGTCTTGAGGCTTGAGATTGGAGACAGGTTTGGGGTCTTGAGGCTTGAGCTTGTATACAGGTTTGGGGTCTTCAGGCTTCAGGTTGGAGACAGACTTCGGGTCTTGTGGCTTGAGCTTGGAGACAGGCTTGGGGTCTTGAGGCTTGAGCTTGGAGACAGGCTCGGGTTCTTGAGGCTTGAGCTTGGAGACAGGTTTAGGGTCTTGAGGTTTGAGGTTGGAGACAGGCTCGGGTTCTTGAGGCTTGAGCTTGGAGACAGGTTTAGGGTCTTGAGGTTTGAGCTTGGAGACAGGCGGGGTCTTGAGGCTTGATCTTGGAGAGCGGCTGGAGGTCTTGAGGCTTTAGCTTGGAGTCAGGCTTGGGGTCTTGTGGCTTGAGCTTGGAGACAGTCTTGGGGTCTTGAGGCTTAAGCTTGCAGACAGGCATGTGGTCTTGAGGCTGGATGTTGGAGACAGGCTGGGGTTCTTGACACTGGAGCTTGGAGACAGGCTGGGGGCCTTGAGGGTTGAGCTTGGCGACAGGCTGGGGGTCTTGAGGCTTCGTCTTGGAGACAGGCTTGTGGTCTTGAGGCTTGAGCTTCGAGACAGGCTCGGGGTCTTGAGGCTTGAGCTTGGAGACAGGCATGGGGTCTTAGGGCTTGAGCTTGGAGACAGGCATGGGGTCTTGAGGTTTGAGCTTGGCGACAGGCTTGAGCTTGGAGAGAGGCTTGAGCTTGGAGAGAGGCTTGAGCTTGGAGACAGGCTTGGGGTCTTGAGGCTGGAGCTTGGAGACAGGCTCAGGGTCTTGAGGATTGAACTTGGAGTCAGGCTCGAGGTCTTGAGGTTTGAGCTTGGAGACAGGCTCGGGGTCTTGAGGCTTGACCTTGGAGACAGGCTCGGGGTCTTGAGGTTTGAGCTTGGAGACAGGCTTGGGGTCTTGAGTCTTGAGATTGGATCGCGCTTGGGGTCTTGTGGCTTGAGCTTGGAGACAGTCTTGTGGTCTTGAGGCTTGAGTTTGGAGACAGGCTTGGGGTCTTGTGGCTTGAGCTTGGAGGCAGTCTTGGGGTCTTGAGGCTTAAGCTTGCAGACAGGCATGTGGTCTTGAGGCTGGATGTTGGAGACAGGCTGGGGTTCTTGACACTGGAGCTTGGAGACAGGCTGGGGGCCTTGAGGGTTGAGCTTGGCGACAGGCTGGGGGTCTTGAGGCTTCGTCTTGGAGACAGGCTTGTGGTCTTGAGGCTTGAGCTTCGAGACAGGCTCGGGGTCTTGAGGCTAGAGCTTGGAGACAGGCATGGGGTCTTAGGGCTTGAGCTTGGAGACAGGCATGGGGTCTTGAGGTTTGAGCTTGGCGACAGGCTTGAGCTTGGAGAGAGGCTTGAGCTTGGAGAGAGGCTTGCGTTCTTGTGGCTTGAGCTTGGAGACAGGCTTGGGGTCTTGAGGCTGGAGCTTGGAGACAGGCTCAGGGTCTTGAGGATTGAACTTGGAGTCAGGCTCGAGGTCTTGAGGTTTGAGCTTGGAGACAGGCTCGGGGTCTTGAGGCTTGACCTTGGAGACAGGCTCGGGGTCTTGAGGTTTGAGCTTGGAGACAGGCTTGGGGTCTTGAGTCTTGAGATTGGATCGCGCTTGGGGTCTTGTGGCTTGAGCTTGGAGACAGTCTTGTGGTCTTGAGGCTTCAGTTTGGAGACAGGCTTGGGGTCTTGAGTCTTGAGATTGGAGAGAGGTATGGGGCCTTGAGGCTTGAGCTTGGACATAGGCTTGGGGACTTGAGGCTGGAGCTTTGGGACAGGATTGGGGTCTTGAGTCTTGAGATTGGAGAGAGGTTTGGGGTCTTGAGGCTTGAGCTTGGAGAGAGGCTTGGGGACTTGAGGCTTGAGCTTGGAGACAGGCTCGGGTTCTTGAGGCTTGAGCTTGTAGACAGGCTCGGGGTCTTGAGGCTTGAGCTTGGAGACAGGCTCGGGTTCTTGAGGCTTGAGCTTGGAGACAGGTTTGGGGTCATGAGGCTTGATCTTGGAGACGGGCTTGGGGTCTTGAGGCTTGAGCTTGGATACAGGCTTGGGGTCTTGAGGCTTGAGCATAGAGACAGACGTGGGGTCTTGAGGCTTGAGCTTGGAGGCAGGCTTGGGGTCTTGAGGCTAAAGCTTGGAGACAGGCTTGGGGTCTTGAGGCTTGAGCTTTTAGACAGGATTGGGGTCTTGAAGCTTCTGCTTTCACAGAGGATTGGGTCTCGTGGCTTGAGTTTGGAGAAAGGCTCAGGGTCTTGAGGCTTGAGCTTGGCGACAGGCTTGAGCTTGGAGAGAGGCTTGAGCTTGGAGAGAGGCTTGAGCTTGGAGACAGGCTTGGGGTCTTGAGGCTGAGCTTTCAGACCGGCATGTGGTCTTGAAGCTGGAGCTTGGAGACAGGCTGGGGTTCTTGACACTGGAGCTTGGAGACAGGCTGGGGGTCTTCAGGCTTGAGCTTGGAGACAGGCTTCGGGTGTTGAGGCTTGGGCTTGGAGACAGGCTTGTGGTGTTCAGACGAGCTTGGAGACAGGCTCGGGGTCTTGAGGCTTGAGCTTGGGGACAGGCTCGGGGTCTTGAGGCTTGAGCTTGGAGACAGGCTTGGGGTCTTGAGGCTTGAGATTGGAGACAGGCTTGGGGTCTTGACGCTTGAGCTTGGAGACAGGCTTGTGGTCTTGAGGCTTGAGCTTGGAGACAGGCTTGGGGTCTTGCGGCTTGAGTTTGGAGACAGGCTTGGTGTCTTGCGGCTTGAGCTTGGAGACAGGCTCGGGTTCTTGAGGCTTGAGCTTGGAGACAGGCTTGGGGTCTTGAGGCTAAAGCTTGGAGACAGGCTTGGGGTCTTGAGGCTAAAGCTTTTAGACAGGCTTGGGGTGTTGAGGCTTGGGCTTGGAGACAGGCTTGTGGTGTTCAGACGAGATTGGAGACAGGCTCGGGGTCTTGAGGCTTGAGCTTGGGGACAGTCTCGGGGTCTTGAGGCTTGAGCTTGGAGACAGGCTTGGGGTCTTGAGGCTTGAGATTGGAGACAGGCTTGGGGTCTTGAGGCTTGAGCTTGGGGACAGGCTCGGGGTCTTGAGGCTTGAGCTTGGAGACAGGCTGGGGTCTTGAGGCTTGAGATTGGAGACAGGCTTGGGGTCTTGACGCTTGAGCTTGGAGACAGGCTTGTGGTCTTGAGGCTTGAGCTTGGAGACAGTCTTGGGGTCTTGAGGCTTGAGCTTGGAGACAGGCTTGGGGTCTTGCGGCTTGAGTTTGGAGACAGGCTTGGTGTCTTGAGGCTTGAGCTTGGAGACAGGCTCGGGTTCTTGAGGCTTGAGCTTGGAGACAGGCTTGGGGTCTTGAGGCTAAAGCTTGGAGACAGGCTTGGGGTCTTGAGGCTAAAGCTTTTAGACAGGCTTGGGGTGTTGAGGCTTGGGCTTGGAGACAGGCTTGTGGTGTTCAGACGAGCTTGGAGACAGGCTCGGGGTCTTGAGGCTTGAGCTTGGGGACAGGCTCGGGGTCTTGAGGCTTGAGCTTGGAGACAGGCTTGGGGTCTTGAGGCTTGAGATTGGAGACAGGCTTGGGGTCTTGAGGCTTGAGCTTGGAGACAGGCTTGTGGTCTTGAGGCTTGAGCTTGGAGACAGTCTTGGGGTCTTGAGGCTTGAGCTTGGAGACAGGCTCGGGGTCTTGCGGCTTGAGTATGGAGACAGGCTTGGTGTCTTGAGGCTTGAGCTTTTAGACAGGATTGGGATCTTGAAGCTTCTGCTTTGCAAAGGATTGGGTCTCGCGGCTTGAATTTGGAGACAGGCTCGGGGTCTTGAGGCTTGAGCTTGCAGACAGGCTTGGGGTTTTGAGACTTGAGCTTGGAGACAGGCTCGGAGTCTTGAGGCTTGAGCTTGGCGACAGGCTTGAGTTATTGAGGCTTGAGCTTGGAGGGAAGCTTGGAGTCATGAGGCTTGATCTTGGAGATGGGCTTGGGGTCTTGAGGCTTGAGCTTGGAGATGTAGGCTTGAGGTTGGAGACAGGCTTGGGATCCTGAGGCTCGAGCTTGGAGACAGGCTGGGGGTCTTGAGGCTTGGGATTGGAGACAGGCAGGGTGTCTTGCAGCTTGAGCTTGGCGACAGGCTTAGGGTGTTGAGGCTTGAGCTTGTAGACAGGCTGGGGGGTTTTCAGGATTGAGCTTGGAGTCAGGCTTAGTATCTCTAGGCTTGAGTTTGGAGACAGGCTTGGGGTGTCAAGGCTTGAGCTTGGAGACAGGTTGGGGGTCTTGAGGCTTGAGCTTGGAGAGCGGCTTGGGGTCTTGCAGCTTGAGCTTGGAGACGGGCTTGAGCTTGTAGACAGATTTAGGGTGTTGAGGCCTGAGCTTGGAGACAGGCTGGGGATTTTGTGCCTTGAGCTCGGAGACAGGCTGGGGGTCTTGAGGATTGAGCTTGGAGTCAGTCTTGGGGTCTTATGGCTTGGGCTTGGAGACAGGCTTGGGGCCTTGAGGCTTGAGCTTGGAGACAGGCTTGGGGCCTTGAGGCTTGAGCTTGGAGACAGGCTTCTGGCTTGAGGCTTGAGCTTGGAGACAGGCTTCTGGTCTTGATCTTGAGCTTGGAGAGAGGCTTGGGGTCTTGAGGCTTGGGCTTGGAGACAGGCTTATGGTCTTCAGACGAGCTTGGAGACAGGCTCGGGGTCTTGAGGCTTGAGCTTGGAGACAGGCTTGGGGTCTTGAGGCTTGAGCTTGGAGACAGGCTTGGGGTCTTGAGGCTTGAGATTGGCGACCGGCTTGTGGTCTTGAGGCTTGAGCTTGGAGACAGGCTCCGGGTCTTGAGGCTTGAGCTTGGAGACAGGCTCGGGTTCTTGAGGCTTGAGCTTGGAGACAAGTTTGGGGTCTTGAGGCTTGAGCTTGGAGACAGGCTTGGGGTCTTGCGGCTTGAGTTTGGAGACAGGCTTGGGGTCTTGAGGCTTGAGCTTGGAGACAGGCTTGGGGTCTTGAGGCTTGAGCTTGGAGACAGGCTTGGGGTCTTGAGGCTTGGGCTTGGAGACAGGCTTATGGTTTTCAGACGAGCTTGGAGACAGGCTCGGGGTCTTGAGGCTTGAGCTTGGAGACAGGCTTGGGGTCTTGAGGCTTGAGCTTGGAGACAGGCTTGGGGTCTTGAGGCTTGAGATTGGCGACCGGCTTGTGGTCTTGAGGTTTGAGGTTGGAGACAGGCTCGGGTTCTTGAGGCTTGAGCTTGGAGACAGGTTTAGGGTCTTGAGGTTTGAGCTTGGAGACAGGCGGGGTCTTGAGGCTTGATCTTGGAGAGCGGCTGGAGGTCTTGAGGCTTTAGCTTGGAGTCAGGCTTGGGGTCTTGTGGCTTGAGCTTGGCGACAGGCTGGGGGTCTTGAGGCTTCGTCTTGGAGACAGGCTTGTGGTCTTGAGGCTTGAGCTTGGAGACAGGCTCGGGGTCTTGAGGCTTGAGCTTCGAGACAGGCTCGGGGTCTTGAGGCTTGAGCTTGGAGACAGGCATGGGGTCTTAGGGCTTGAGCTTGGAGACAGGCATGGGGTCTTGAGGTTTGAGCTTGGCGACAGGCTTGAGCTTGGAGAGAGGCTTGAGCTTGGAGAGAGGCTTGAGCTTGGAGACAGGCTTGGGGTCTTGAGGCTGGAGCTTGGAGACAGGCTCAGGGTCTTGAGGATTGAACTTGGAGTCAGGCTCGAGGTCTTGAGGTTTGAGCTTGGAGACAGGCTCGGGGTCTTGAGGCTTGACCTTGGAGACAGGCTCGGGGTCTTGAGGTTTGAGCTTGGAGACAGGCTTGGGGTCTTGAGTCTTGAGATTGGATCGCGCTTGGGGTCTTGTGGCTTGAGATTGGAGACAGTCTTGTGGTCTTGAGGCTTGAGTTTGGAGACAGGCTTGGGGTCTTGAGTCTTGAGATTGGAGAGAGGTATGGGGCCTTGAGGCTTGAGCTTGGACATAGGCTTGGGGACTTGAGGCTGGAGCTTTGGGACAGGATTGGGGTCTTGAGTCTTGAGATTGGATCGCGCTTGGGGTCTTGTGGCTTGAGCTTGGAGACAGTCTTGTGGTCTTGAGGCTTGAGTTTGGAGACAGGCTTGGGGTCTTGAGTCTTGAGATTGGAGAGAGGTATGGGGCCTTGAGGCTTGAGCTTGGACATAGGCTTGGGGACTTGAGGCTTGAGCTTGGAGACAGGCTCGGGTTCTTGAGGCTTGAGCTTGTAGACAGGCTCGGGGTCTTGAGGCTTGAGCTTGGAGACAGGCTCGGGTTCTTGAGGCTTGAGCTTGGAGACAGGTTTGGGGTCATGAGGCTTGATCTTGGAGACGGGCTTGGGGTCTTGAGGCTTGAGCTTGGATACAGGCTTGGGGTCTTGAGGCTTGAGCATAGAGACAGGCGTGGGGTCTTGAGGCTTGAGCTTGGAGGCAGGCTTGGGGTCTTGAGGCTAAAGCTTGGAGACAGGCTTGGGGTCTTGAGGCTTGAGCTTTTAGACAGGATTGGGGTCTTGAAGCTTCTGCTTTCACAGAGGATTGGGTCTCGAGGCTTGAGCTTGGAGAGAGGCTTGGGGACTTGAGGCTTGAGCTTGGAGACATACTTGGGGTCTTGAGGTTTGAGCTTGGCGACAGGCTTGAGCTTGGAGAGAGGCTTGAGCTTGGAGAGAGGCTTGCGTTCTTGTGGCTTGAGCTTGGAGACAGGCTTGGGGTCTTGAGGCTGGAGCTTGGAGACAGGCTCAGGGTCTTGAGGATTGAACTTGGAGTCAGGCTCGAGGTCTTGAGGTTTGAGCTTGGAGACAGGCTCGGGGTCTTGAGGCTTGACCTTGGAGACAGGCTCGGGGTCTTGAGGTTTGAGCTTGGAGACAGGCTTGGGGTCTTGAGTCTTGAGATTGGATCGCGCTTGGGGTCTTGTGGCTTGAGCTTGGAGACAGTCTTGTGGTCTTGAGGCTTGAGTTTGGAGACAGGCTTGGGGTCTTGAGTCTTGAGATTGGAGAGAGGTATGGGGCCTTGAGGCTTGAGCTTGGACATAGGCTTGGGGACTTGAGGCTGGAGCTTTGGGACAGGCTTGGGGTCTTGAGTCTTGAGATTGGATCGCGCTTGGGGTCTTGTGGCTTGAGCTTGGAGACAGTCTTGTGGTCTTGAGGCTTGAGTTTGGAGACAGGCTTGGGGTCTTGAGTCTTGAGATTGGAGAGAGGTATGGGGCCTTGAGGCTTGAGCTTGGACATAGGCTTGGGGACTTGAGGCTTGAGCTTGGAGACAGGCTCGGGTTCTTGAGGCTTGAGCTTGTAGACAGGCTCGGGGTCTTGAGGCTTGAGCTTGGAGACAGGCTCGGGTTCTTGAGGCTTGAGCTTGGAGACAGGTTTGGGGTCATGAGGCTTGATCTTGGAGACGGGCTTGGGGTCTTGAGGCTTGAGCTTGGATACAGGCTTGGGGTCTTGAGGCTTGAGCATAGAGACAGGCGTGGCGTCTTGAGGCTAAAGCTTGGAGACAGGCTTGGGGTCTTGAGGCTTGAGCTTTTAGACAGGATTGGGGTCTTGAAGCTTCTGCTTTCACAGAGGATTGGGTCTCGAGGCTTGAGCTTGGAGAGAGGCTTGGGGACTTGAGGCTTGAGCTTGGAGACATACTTGGGGTCTTGAGGCTTGAGCTTGGAGACAGAATTGAGCTTGAACACAGGTTTGGGGTTTTCAGGCTGCAGCTTTGAGACAGGCTTGGGGTCTCGTGGCTTGAGTTTGGAGAAAGGCTCAGGGTCTTGAGGCTTGAGCTTGGCGACAGGCTTGAGCTTGGAGAGAGGCTTGAGCTTGGAGAGAGGCTTGAGCTTGGAGACAGGCTTGGGGTCTTGAGGCTGAGCTTTCAGACCGGCATGTGGTCTTGAAGCTGGAGCTTGGAGACAGGCTGGGGTTCTTGACACTGGAGCTTGGAGACAGGCTGGGGGTCTTCAGGCTTGAGCTTGGAGACAGGCTTCGGGTGTTGAGGCTTGGGCTTGGAGACAGGATTGTGGTGTTCAGACGAGCTTGGAGACAGGCTCGGGGTCTTGAGGCTTGAGCTTGGGGACAGGCTCGGGGTCTTGAGGCTGGAGCTTGGAGACAGGCTCAGGGTCTTGAGGATTGAACTTGGAGTCAGGCTCGAGGTCTTGAGGTTTGAGCTTGGAGACAGGCTCGGGGTCTTGAGGCTTGACCTTGGAGACAGGCTCGGGGTCTTGAGGTTTGAGCTTGGAGACAGGCTTGGGGTCTTGAGTCTTGAGATTGGATCGCGCTTGGGGTCTTGTGGCTTGAGCTTGGAGACAGTCTTGTGGTCTTGAGGCTTGAGTTTGGAGACAGGCTTGGGGTCTTGAGTCTTGAGATTGGAGAGAGGTATGGGGCCTTGAGGCTTGAGCTTGGACATAGGCTTGGGGACTTGAGGCTGGAGCTTTGGGACAGGCTTGGGGTCTTGAGTCTTGAGATTGGATCGCGCTTGGGGTCTTGTGGCTTGAGCTTGGAGACAGTCTTGTGGTCTTGAGGCTTGAGTTTGGAGACAGGCTTGGGGTCTTGAGTCTTGAGATTGGAGAGAGGTATGGGGCCTTGAGGCTTGAGCTTGGACATAGGCTTGGGGACTTGAGGCTTGAGCTTGGAGACAGGCTCGGGTTCTTGAGGCTTGAGCTTGTAGACAGGCTCGGGGTCTTGAGGCTTGAGCTTGGAGACAGGCTCGGGTTCTTGAGGCTTGAGCTTGGAGACAGGTTTGGGGTCATGAGGCTTGATCTTGGAGACGGGCTTGGGGTCTTGAGGCTTGAGCTTGGATACAGGCTTGGGGTCTTGAGGCTTGAGCATAGAGACAGGCGTGGGGTCTTGAGGCTTGAGCTTGGAGGCAGGCTTGGGGTCTTGAGGCTAAAGCTTGGAGACAGGCTTGGGGTCTTGAGGCTTGAGCTTTTAGACAGGATTGGGGTCTTGAAGCTTCTGCTTTCACAGAGGATTGGGTCTCGAGGCTTGAGCTTGGAGAGAGGCTTGGGGACTTGAGGCTTGAGCTTGGAGACATACTTGGGGTCTTGAGGCTTGAGCTTGGAGACAGAATTGAGCTTGAACACAGGTTTGGGGTTTTCAGGCTGCAGCTTTGAGACAGGCTTGGGGTCTCGTGGCTTGAGTTTGGAGAAAGGCTCAGGGTCTTGAGGCTTGAGCTTGGCGACAGGCTTGAGCTTGGAGAGAGTCTTGAGCTTGGAGAGAGGCTTGAGCTTGGAGACAGGCTTGGGGTCTTGAGGCTGAGCTTTCAGACCGGCATGTGGTCTTGAAGCTGGAGCTTGGAGACAGGCTGGGGTTCTTGACACTGGAGCTTGGAGACAGGCTGGGGGTCTTCAGGCTTGAGCTTGGAGACAGGCTTCGGGTGTTGAGGCTTGGGCTTGGAGACAGGCTTGTGGTGTTCAGACGAGCTTGGAGACAGGCTCGGGGTCTTGAGGCTTGAGCTTGGGGACAGGCTCGGGGTCTTGAGGCTTGAGCTTGGAGACAGGCTTGGGGTCTTGAGGCTTGAGCTTGGAGACAGGCTTGGGGTCTTGAGGCTTGGGCTTGGAGACAGGCTTATGGTTTTCAGACGAGCTTGGAGACAGGCTCGGGGTCTTGAGGCTTGAGCTTGGAGACAGGCTTGGGGTCTTGAGGCTTGAGCTTGGAGACAGGCTTGGGGTCTTGAGGCTTGAGATTGGCGACCGGCTTGTGGTCTTGAGGTTTGAGGTTGGAGACAGGCTCGGGTTCTTGAGGCTTGAGCTTGGAGACAGGTTTAGGGTCTTGAGGTTTGAGCTTGGAGACAGGCGGGGTCTTGAGGCTTGATCTTGGAGAGCGGCTGGAGGTCTTGAGGCTTTAGCTTGGAGTCAGGCTTGGGGTCTTGTGGCTTGAGCTTGGCGACAGGCTGGGGGTCTTGAGGCTTCGTCTTGGAGACAGGCTTGTGGTCTTGAGGCTTGAGCTTGGAGACAGGCTCGGGGTCTTGAGGCTTGAGCTTCGAGACAGGCTCGGGGTCTTGAGGCTTGAGCTTGGAGACAGGCATGGGGTCTTAGGGCTTGAGCTTGGAGACAGGCATGGGGTCTTGAGGTTTGAGCTTGGCGACAGGCTTGAGCTTGGAGAGAGGCTTGAGCTTGGAGAGAGGCTTGAGCTTGGAGACAGGCTTGGGGTCTTGAGGCTGGAGCTTGGAGACAGGCTCAGGGTCTTGAGGATTGAACTTGGAGTCAGGCTCGAGGTCTTGAGGTTTGAGCTTGGAGACAGGCTCGGGGTCTTGAGGCTTGACCTTGGAGACAGGCTCGGGGTCTTGAGGTTTGAGCTTGGAGACAGGCTTGGGGTCTTGAGTCTTGAGATTGGATCGCGCTTGGGGTCTTGTGGCTTGAGATTGGAGACAGTCTTGTGGTCTTGAGGCTTGAGTTTGGAGACAGGCTTGGGGTCTTGAGTCTTGAGATTGGAGAGAGGTATGGGGCCTTGAGGCTTGAGCTTGGACATAGGCTTGGGGACTTGAGGCTGGAGCTTTGGGACAGGATTGGGGTCTTGAGTCTTGAGATTGGATCGCGCTTGGGGTCTTGTGGCTTGAGCTTGGAGACAGTCTTGTGGTCTTGAGGCTTGAGTTTGGAGACAGGCTTGGGGTCTTGAGTCTTGAGATTGGAGAGAGGTATGGGGCCTTGAGGCTTGAGCTTGGACATAGGCTTGGGGACTTGAGGCTTGAGCTTGGAGACAGGCTCGGGTTCTTGAGGCTTGAGCTTGTAGACAGGCTCGGGGTCTTGAGGCTTGAGCTTGGAGACAGGCTCGGGTTCTTGAGGCTTGAGCTTGGAGACAGGTTTGGGGTCATGAGGCTTGATCTTGGAGACGGGCTTGGGGTCTTGAGGCTTGAGCTTGGATACAGGCTTGGGGTCTTGAGGCTTGAGCATAGAGACAGGCGTGGGGTCTTGAGGCTTGAGCTTGGAGGCAGGCTTGGGGTCTTGAGGCTAAAGCTTGGAGACAGGCTTGGGGTCTTGAGGCTTGAGCTTTTAGACAGGATTGGGGTCTTGAAGCTTCTGCTTTCACAGAGGATTGGGTCTCGAGGCTTGAGCTTGGAGAGAGGCTTGGGGACTTGAGGCTTGAGCTTGGAGACATACTTGGGGTCTTGAGGTTTGAGCTTGGCGACAGGCTTGAGCTTGGAGAGAGGCTTGAGCTTGGAGAGAGGCTTGCGTTCTTGTGGCTTGAGCTTGGAGACAGGCTTGGGGTCTTGAGGCTGGAGCTTGGAGACAGGCTCAGGGTCTTGAGGATTGAACTTGGAGTCAGGCTCGAGGTCTTGAGGTTTGAGCTTGGAGACAGGCTCGGGGTCTTGAGGCTTGACCTTGGAGACAGGCTCGGGGTCTTGAGGTTTGAGCTTGGAGACAGGCTTGGGGTCTTGAGTCTTGAGATTGGATCGCGCTTGGGGTCTTGTGGCTTGAGCTTGGAGACAGTCTTGTGGTCTTGAGGCTTGAGTTTGGAGACAGGCTTGGGGTCTTGAGTCTTGAGATTGGAGAGAGGTATGGGGCCTTGAGGCTTGAGCTTGGACATAGGCTTGGGGACTTGAGGCTGGAGCTTTGGGACAGGCTTGGGGTCTTGAGTCTTGAGATTGGATCGCGCTTGGGGTCTTGTGGCTTGAGCTTGGAGACAGTCTTGTGGTCTTGAGGCTTGAGTTTGGAGACAGGCTTGGGGTCTTGAGTCTTGAGATTGGAGAGAGGTATGGGGCCTTGAGGCTTGAGCTTGGACATAGGCTTGGGGACTTGAGGCTTGAGCTTGGAGACAGGCTCGGGTTCTTGAGGCTTGAGCTTGTAGACAGGCTCGGGGTCTTGAGGCTTGAGCTTGGAGACAGGCTCGGGTTCTTGAGGCTTGAGCTTGGAGACAGGTTTGGGGTCATGAGGCTTGATCTTGGAGACGGGCTTGGGGTCTTGAGGCTTGAGCTTGGATACAGGCTTGGGGTCTTGAGGCTTGAGCATAGAGACAGGCGTGGCGTCTTGAGGCTAAAGCTTGGAGACAGGCTTGGGGTCTTGAGGCTTGAGCTTTTAGACAGGATTGGGGTCTTGAAGCTTCTGCTTTCACAGAGGATTGGGTCTCGAGGCTTGAGCTTGGAGAGAGGCTTGGGGACTTGAGGCTTGAGCTTGGAGACATACTTGGGGTCTTGAGGCTTGAGCTTGGAGACAGAATTGAGCTTGAACACAGGTTTGGGGTTTTCAGGCTGCAGCTTTGAGACAGGCTTGGGGTCTCGTGGCTTGAGTTTGGAGAAAGGCTCAGGGTCTTGAGGCTTGAGCTTGGCGACAGGCTTGAGCTTGGAGAGAGGCTTGAGCTTGGAGAGAGGCTTGAGCTTGGAGACAGGCTTGGGGTCTTGAGGCTGAGCTTTCAGACCGGCATGTGGTCTTGAAGCTGGAGCTTGGAGACAGGCTGGGGTTCTTGACACTGGAGCTTGGAGACAGGCTGGGGGTCTTCAGGCTTGAGCTTGGAGACAGGCTTCGGGTGTTGAGGCTTGGGCTTGGAGACAGGATTGTGGTGTTCAGACGAGCTTGGAGACAGGCTCGGGGTCTTGAGGCTTGAGCTTGGGGACAGGCTCGGGGTCTTGAGGCTGGAGCTTGGAGACAGGCTCAGGGTCTTGAGGATTGAACTTGGAGTCAGGCTCGAGGTCTTGAGGTTTGAGCTTGGAGACAGGCTCGGGGTCTTGAGGCTTGACCTTGGAGACAGGCTCGGGGTCTTGAGGTTTGAGCTTGGAGACAGGCTTGGGGTCTTGAGTCTTGAGATTGGATCGCGCTTGGGGTCTTGTGGCTTGAGCTTGGAGACAGTCTTGTGGTCTTGAGGCTTGAGTTTGGAGACAGGCTTGGGGTCTTGAGTCTTGAGATTGGAGAGAGGTATGGGGCCTTGAGGCTTGAGCTTGGACATAGGCTTGGGGACTTGAGGCTGGAGCTTTGGGACAGGCTTGGGGTCTTGAGTCTTGAGATTGGATCGCGCTTGGGGTCTTGTGGCTTGAGCTTGGAGACAGTCTTGTGGTCTTGAGGCTTGAGTTTGGAGACAGGCTTGGGGTCTTGAGTCTTGAGATTGGAGAGAGGTATGGGGCCTTGAGGCTTGAGCTTGGACATAGGCTTGGGGACTTGAGGCTTGAGCTTGGAGACAGGCTCGGGTTCTTGAGGCTTGAGCTTGTAGACAGGCTCGGGGTCTTGAGGCTTGAGCTTGGAGACAGGCTCGGGTTCTTGAGGCTTGAGCTTGGAGACAGGTTTGGGGTCATGAGGCTTGATCTTGGAGACGGGCTTGGGGTCTTGAGGCTTGAGCTTGGATAGAGGCTTGGGGTCTTGAGGCTTGAGCATAGAGACAGGCGTGGGGTCTTGAGGCTTGAGCTTGGAGGCAGGCTTGGGGTCTTGAGGCTAAAGCTTGGAGACAGGCTTGGGGTCTTGAGGCTTGAGCTTTTAGACAGGATTGGGGTCTTGAAGCTTCTGCTTTCACAGAGGATTGGGTCTCGAGGCTTGAGCTTGGAGAGAGGCTTGGGGACTTGAGGCTTGAGCTTGGAGACATACTTGGGGTCTTGAGGCTTGAGCTTGGAGACAGAATTGAGCTTGAACACAGGTTTGGGGTTTTCAGGCTGCAGCTTTGAGACAGGCTTGGGGTCTCGTGGCTTGAGTTTGGAGAAAGGCTCAGGGTCTTGAGGCTTGAGCTTGGCGACAGGCTTGAGCTTGGAGAGAGTCTTGAGCTTGGAGAGAGGCTTGAGCTTGGAGACAGGCTTGGGGTCTTGAGGCTGAGCTTTCAGACCGGCATGTGGTCTTGAAGCTGGAGCTTGGAGACAGGCTGGGGTTCTTGACACTGGAGCTTGGAGACAGGCTGGGGGTCTTCAGGCTTGAGCTTGGAGACAGGCTTCGGGTGTTGAGGCTTGGGCTTGGAGACAGGCTTGTGGTGTTCAGACGAGCTTGGAGACAGGCTCGGGGTCTTGAGGCTTGAGCTTGGGGACAGGCTCGGGGTCTTGAGGCTTGAGCTTGGAGACAGGCTTGGGGTCTTGAGGCTTGAGATTGGAGACAGGCTTGGGGTCTTGACGCTTGAGCTTGGAGACAGGCTTGTGGTCTTGAGGCTTGAGCTTGGAGACAGTCTTGGGGTCTTGAGGCTTGAGCTTGGAGACAGGCTTGGGGTCTTGCGGCTTGAGTTTGGAGACAGGCTTGGTGTCTTGAGGCTTGAGCTTGGAGACAGGCTCGGGTTCTTGAGGCTTGAGCTTGGAGACAGGCTTGGGGTCTTGAGGCTAAAGCTTGGAGACAGGCTTGGGGTCTTGAGGCTAAAGCTTTTAGACAGGCTTGGGGTGTTGAGGCTTGGGCTTGGAGACAGGCTTGTGGTGTTCAGACGAGCTTGGAGACAGGCTCGGGGTCTTGAGGCTTGAGCTTGGGGACAGGCTCGGGGTCTTGAGGCTTGAGCTTGGAGACAGGCTTGGGGTCTTGAGGCTTGAGATTGGAGACAGGCTTGGGGTCTTGAGGCTTGAGCTTGGAGACAGGCTTGTGGTCTTGAGGCTTGAGCTTGGAGACAGTCTTGGGGTCTTGAGGCTTGAGCTTGGAGAGAGGCTCGGGGTCTTGCGGCTTGAGTATGGAGACAGGCTTGGTGTCTTGAGGCTTGAGCTTTTAGACAGGATTGGGATCTTGAAGCTTCTGCTTTGCAAAGGATTGGGTCTCGCGGCTTGAATTTGGAGACAGGCTCGGGGTCTTGAGGCTTGAGCTTGCAGACAGGCTTGGGGTTTTGAGACTTGAGCTTGGAGACAGGCTCGGAGTCTTGAGGCTTGAGCTTGGCGACAGGCTTGAGTTATTGAGGCTTGAGCTTGGAGGGAAGCTTGGAGTCATGAGGCTTGATCTTGGAGATGGGCTTGGGGTCTTGCAGCTTGAGCTTGGAGACGGGCTTGAGCTTGTAGACAGATTTAGGGTGTTGAGGCCTGAGCTTGGAGACAGGCTGGGGATTTTGTGGCTTGAGCTCGGAGACAGGCTGGGGGTCTTGAGGATTGAGCTTGGAGTCAGTCTTGGGGTCTTATGGCTTGGGCTTGGAGACAGGCTTGGGGCCTTGAGGCTTGAGCTTGGAGACAGGCTTGGGGCCTTGAGGCTTGAGCTTGGAGACAGGCTTCTGGCTTGAGGCTTGAGCTTGGAGACAGGCTTCTGGTCTTGATCTTGAGCTTGGAGAGAGGCTTGGGGTCTTGAGGCTTGAGGTTGGAGAGAAGCTTGTGGTCTTGAGGCTTGGGCTTGGAGACAGGCTTATGGTCTTCAGACGAGCTTGGAGACAGGCTCGGGGTCTTGAGGCTTGAGCTTGGAGACAGGCTTGGGGTCTTGAGGCTTGAGCTTGGAGACAGGCTTGGGGTCTTGAGGCTTGAGATTGGCGACCGGCTTGTGGTCTTGAGGCTTGAGCTTGGAGACAGGCTCCGGGTCTTGAGGTTTGAGCTTGGAGACAGTTCAGGGGTTTTCAGGATTGAGCTTGGAGATAGGCTCAGGGTCTTGAGGCTTGAGCTTGGAGACAGGCTCGGGTTCTTGAGGCTTGAGCTTGGAGACAAGTTTGGGGTCTTGAGGCTTGAGCTTGGAGACAGGCTTGGGGTCTTGAGGCTTGAGATTGGAGACAGGCTTGGGGTCTTGAGGCTTGAGCTTTGAGACAGGCTTGTGGTCTTGAGGCTTGAGCTTGGAGACAGGCTTGGGGTCTTGAGGCTAAAGCTTGGAGACAGGCTTGGGGTCTTGAGGCTAAAGCTTTTAGACAGGCTTGGGGTGTTGAGGCTTGGGCTTGGAGACAGGCTTGTGGTGTTCAGACGAGCTTGGAGACAGGCTCGGGGTCTTGAGGCTTGAGCTTGGGGACAGGCTCGGGGTCTTGAGGCTTGAGCTTGGAGACAGGCTTGGGGTCTTGAGGCTTGAGATTGGAGACAGGCTTGGGGTCTTGAGGCTTGAGCTTTGAGACAGGCTTGTGGTCTTGAGGCTTGAGCTTGGAGACAGTCTTGGGGTCTTGAGGCTTGAGCTTGGAGAGAGGCTCGGGGTCTTGCGGCTTGAGTATGGAGACAGGCTTGGTGTCTTGAGGCTTGAGCTTGGAGACATGCTCGGGTTCTTGAGGCTTGAGCTTGGAGACAGGCTTGGGGTCTTGAGGCTAAAGCTTGGAGACAGGCTTGGGGTCTTGAGGCTTGAGCTTTTAGACAGGATTGGGATCTTGAAGCTTCTGCTTTGCAAAGGATTGGGTCTCGCGGCTTGAGCTTGGAGACAGGCTCGGGGTCTTGAGGCTTGAGCTTGCAGACAGGCTTGGGGTTTTGAGGCTTGAGCTTGGGGACAGGCTCGGGGTCTTGAGGCTTGAGCTTGGAGACAGGCTTGGGGTCTTGAGGCTTGAGATTGGAGACAGGCTTGGGGTCTTGAGGCTTGAGCTTGGAGACAGGCTTGTGGTCTTGAGGCTTGAGCTTGGAGACAGTCTTGGGGTCTTGAGGCTTGAGCTTGGAGAGAGGCTCGGGGTCTTGCGGCTTGAGTATGGAGACAGGCTTGGTGTCTTGAGGCTTGAGCTTTTAGACAGGATTGGGATCTTGAAGCTTCTGCTTTGCAAAGGATTGGGTCTCGCGGCTTGAATTTGGAGACAGGCTCGGGGTCTTGAGGCTTGAGCTTGCAGACAGGCTTGGGGTTTTGAGACTTGAGCTTGGAGACAGGCTCGGAGTCTTGAGGCTTGAGCTTGGCGACAGGCTTGAGTTATTGAGGCTTGAGCTTGGAGGGAAGCTTGGAGTCATGAGGCTTGATCTTGGAGATGGGCTTGGGGTCTTGCAGCTTGAGCTTGGAGACGGGCTTGAGCTTGTAGACAGATTTAGGGTGTTGAGGCCTGAGCTTGGAGACAGGCTGGGGATTTTGTGGCTTGAGCTCGGAGACAGGCTGGGGGTCTTGAGGATTGAGCTTGGAGTCAGTCTTGGGGTCTTATGGCTTGGGCTTGGAGACAGGCTTGGGGCCTTGAGGCTTGAGCTTGGAGACAGGCTTGGGGCCTTGAGGCTTGAGCTTGGAGACAGGCTTCTGGCTTGAGGCTTGAGCTTGGAGACAGGCTTCTGGTCTTGATCTTGAGCTTGGAGAGAGGCTTGGGGTCTTGAGGCTTGAGGTTGGAGAGAAGCTTGTGGTCTTGAGGCTTGGGCTTGGAGACAGGCTTATGGTCTTCAGACGAGCTTGGAGACAGGCTCGGGGTCTTGAGGCTTGAGCTTGGAGACAGGCTTGGGGTCTTGAGGCTTGAGCTTGGAGACAGGCTTGGGGTCTTGAGGCTTGAGATTGGCGACCGGCTTGTGGTCTTGAGGCTTGAGCTTGGAGACAGGCTCCGGGTCTTGAGGTTTGAGCTTGGAGACAGTTCAGGGGTTTTCAGGATTGAGCTTGGAGATAGGCTCAGGGTCTTGAGGCTTGAGCTTGGAGACAGGCTCGGGTTCTTGAGGCTTGAGCTTGGAGACAAGTTTGGGGTCTTGAGGCTTGAGCTTGGAGACAGGCTTGGGGTCTTGAGGCTTGAGATTGGAGACAGGCTTGGGGTCTTGAGGCTTGAGCTTTGAGACAGGCTTGTGGTCTTGAGGCTTGAGCTTGGAGACAGGCTTGGGGTCTTGAGGCTAAAGCTTGGAGACAGGCTTGGGGTCTTGAGGCTAAAGCTTTTAGACAGGCTTGGGGTGTTGAGGCTTGGGCTTGGAGACAGGCTTGTGGTGTTCAGACGAGCTTGGAGACAGGCTCGGGGTCTTGAGGCTTGAGCTTGGGGACAGGCTCGGGGTCTTGAGGCTTGAGCTTGGAGACAGGCTTGGGGTCTTGAGGCTTGAGATTGGAGACAGGCTTGGGGTCTTGAGGCTTGAGCTTTGAGACAGGCTTGTGGTCTTGAGGCTTGAGCTTGGAGACAGTCTTGGGGTCTTGAGGCTTGAGCTTGGAGAGAGGCTCGGGGTCTTGCGGCTTGAGTATGGAGACAGGCTTGGTGTCTTGAGGCTTGAGCTTGGAGACATGCTCGGGTTCTTGAGGCTTGAGCTTGGAGACAGGCTTGGGGTCTTGAGGCTAAAGCTTGGAGACAGGCTTGGGGTCTTGAGGCTTGAGCTTTTAGACAGGATTGGGATCTTGAAGCTTCTGCTTTGCAAAGGATTGGGTCTCGCGGCTTGAGCTTGGAGACAGGCTCGGGGTCTTGAGGCTTGAGCTTGCAGACAGGCTTGGGGTTTTGAGGCTTGAGCTTGGAGACAGGCTCGGAGTCTTGAGGCTTGAGCTTGGCGACAGGCTTGAGTTATTGAGGCTTGAGCTTGGAGGGAAGCTTGGAGTCATGAGGCTTGATCTTGGAGATGGGCTTGGGGTCTTGAGTCTTGAGCTTGGAGATGTAGGCTTGAGGTTGGAGACAGGCTTGGGATCCTGAGGCTCGAGCTTGGAGACAGGCTGGGGGTCTTGAGGCTTGGGATTGGAGACAGGCAGGGTGTCTTGCAGCTTGAGCTTGGCGACAGGCTTAGGGTGTTGAGGCTTGAGCTTGTAGGCAGGCTGGGGGTTTTTCAGGATTGAGCTTGGAGTCAGGCTTAGTATCTCTAGGCTTGAGTTTGGAGACAGGCTTGGGGTGTCAAGGCTTGAGCTTGGAGACAGGTTGGGGGTCTTGAGGCTTGAGCTTGGAGAGCGGCTTGGGGTCTTGCAGCTTGAGCTTGGAGACGGGCTTGAGCTTGTAGACAGATTTAGGGTGTTGAGGCCTGAGCTTGGAGACAGGCTGGGGATTTTGTGGCTTGAGCTCGGAGACGGGCTGGGGGTCTTGAGGATTGAGCTTGGAGTCAGTCTTGGGGTCTTATGGCTTGGGCTTGGAGACAGGCTTGGGGCCTTGAGGCTTGAGCTTGGAGACAGGCTTGGGGCCTTGAGGCTTGAGCTTGGAGACAGGCTTCTGGCTTGAGGCTTGAGCTTGGAGACAGGCTTCTGGTCTTGATCTTGAGCTTGGAGAGAGGCTTGGGGTCTTGAGGCTTGAGGTTGGAGAGAAGCTTGTGGTCTTGAGGCTTGGGCTTGGAGACAGGCTTATGGTATTCAGACGAGCTTGGAGACAGGCTCGGGGTCTTGAGGCTTGAGCTTGGAGACAGGCTTGGGGTCTTGAGGCTTGAGCTTGGAGACAGGCTTGGGGTCTTGAGGCTTGAGATTGGCGACCGGCTTGTGGTCTTGAGGCTTGAGCTTGGAGACAGGCTCCGGGTCTTGAGGTTTGAGCTTGGAGACAGTTCAGGGGTTTTCAGGATTGAGCTTGGAGATAGGCTCAGGGTCTTGAGGCTTGAGCTTGGAGACAGGCTCGGGTTCTTGAGGCTTGAGCTTGGAGACAAGTTTGGGGTCTTGAGGCTTGAGCTTGGAGACAGGCTTGGGGTCTTGCGGCTTGAGTTTGGAGACAGGCTTGGGGTCTTGAGGCTTGAGCTTGGAGACAGGCTTGGGGTCTTGAGGCTTGAGCTTGGAGACAGGCTTGTGGTCTTGAGGCTTGAGCTTGGAGACAGTCTTGGGGTCTTGAGGCTTGAGCTTGGAGACAGGCTTGGGAAGTTGAGGCTTGAGCTTGGAGACAGGCTTGGGGTCTTGAGGCTAAAGCTTGGAGACAGGCTTGGGAAGTTGAGGCTTGAGCTTGGAGACAGGCTTGGGGTCTTGAGGCTAAAGCTTGGAGACAGGCTTGGGGTCTTGAGGCTTGAGCTTTTAGACAGAATTGGGATCTTGAAGCTTCTGCTTTGCAGAGGATTGGGTCTCGCGGCTTGAGCTTGGAGACAGGCTCGGGGTCTTGAGGCTTGAGCTTGCAGACAGGCTTGGGGTTTTGAGACGAGCTTGGAGACAGGCTCGGAGTCTTGAGGGTTGAGCTTGGCGACAGGCTTGAGTTATTGAGGCTTGAGCTTGTAGGGAAGCTTGAAGACATGAGGCTTGATCTTGGAGACGGGCTTGGGGTCTTGAGGCTTGAGCTTGGAGATGTAGGCTTGAGGTTGGAGACAGGCTTGGGATCCTGAGGCTCGAGCTTGGAGACAGGCTGGGGGTCTTGAGGCTTGGGATTGGAGACAGGCAGGGTGTCTTGCAGCTTGAGCTTGGCGACAGGCTTAGGGTGTTGAGGCTTGAGCTTGGAGACAGGCTGGGGGTTTTTCAGGATTGAGCTTGGAGTCAGGCTTAGTATCCCTAGGCTTGAGTTTGGAGACAGGCTTGGGGTGTCGAGGCTTGAGCTTGGAGACCGGCTTGGGGAGTTGAGGCTTGAGCTTGAAGAAAGGTTGGGGGTCTTGTGGATTGAGCTTGGAGAGCGGCTGGAGGTCTTGCAGCTTGAGCTTGGAGACGGGCTTGAGCTTGTAGACAGATTTAGGGTGTTGAGGCCTGAGCTTGGAGACAGGCTGGGGGTTTTGTGGCTTGAGCTTGGAGACAGGCTGGGGGTCTTGAGGATTGAGCTTGGAGACAGTCTTGGGGTCTTATGGCTTGGGCTTGGAGACAGGCTTGGGGCCTTGAGCCTTGAGCTTGGAGTCAGGCTTGGGGCTTGAGGCTTGAGCTTGGAGACAGGCTTCTGGTCTTGATCTTGAGCTTGGAGAGAGGCTTGGGGTCTTGAGGCTTGAGCTTGGAGACAGGCTTGTGGTCTTCAGACGAGCTTGGAGACAGGCTCGGGGTCTTGAGGCTTGAGCTTGGAGACAGGCTTGGGGTCTTGAGGCTTGAGCTTGGAGACAGGCTTGGGGTCTTGAGGCTTGAGATTGGAGACAGGCTTGTGGTCTTGAGGCTTGAGCTTGGAGACAGGCTCCGGGTCTTGAGCTTTGAGCTTGGAGACAGTTCAGGGGTTTTCAGGATTGATCTTGGAGACAGGCTCAGGGTCTTGAGGCTTGAGCTTGGAGACAAGTTTGGGGTGTTGAGGCTTGACCTTGGAGACAGGCTTGGGGTCTTGAGGCTAAAGCTTGGAGACAGGCTTGGGGTCTTGAGGCTTGAGCTTTTAGACAGGATTGGGGTCTTGAAGCTTCTGCTTTGCAGAGGATTGGGTCTGGCGGCTTGAGCTTGGAGACAGGCTCGGGGTCTTGAGGCTTGAGCTTGGAGTCAGGCTTTGGGTTTTGAGGCTTGAGCTTGGAGTCAGGCTTGGAGTCTTGATGCTTTAGGTTGGAGAGAGGCTTGGGGTGTTGAGGCTTGAACTTGCAGACAAGCTTGGGGTTTTGAGACTTGAGCTTGGCGACAGGCTTGAGTTATTGAGGCTTGAGCTTGGAAGGAAGCTTGGAGTCATGAGGCTTGATCTTGGAGACGGGCTTGGGGTCTTGAGGCTTGAGCTTGGAGATGTTGGCTTGAGGTTGGAGACAGGCTTGGGATCCTGAGGCTTGAGCTTGGAGACAGGCTCGGGCTCTTGACGCTTGGGATTGGAGACAGGCAGAGTATCTCTAGGCTTGAGTTTGGAGACAGGCTTGGGGTCTCGAGACTTGAGCTTGGAGACAGGCTTGGGGTCTTGATGCTTGAGCTTGGAGAGAGGCTTGGGTCTTGAGGCTTGAGCTTGGAGACAGACTTCGGGTCTTGAGGCTAGAGCTTGGAGACAGGCTAGAGCTTGGACCCAGGTTTGGGGTTTTCAGGCTTGAGCTTTGAGACAGGCTTGGGGTCTCGTGGCTTGAGCTTGGAGAAAGGTTCGGGGACTTGAGGCTTGAGCTTGGAGACAGGCTCTGGGTATTGAAGCTAGAGCTTGGAGACAGGCTTGCGGTGTTGTGGCTTGAGCTTGGGGACAGGCTTGGGGTCTTGAGGCTTGAGCTTGCAGACAGGCTTGTGGTCTTGAGGCTGGAGGTTGGAGACAGGCTGGGGTTCTTGACACTGGAGCTTGGAGACAGGCTGGGGGTCTTGAGGCTTGAGCTTGGAGACAGGCTTGGGGTCTTGAGGCTTGGGCTTGGAGACAGGCTTGTGGTCTTGAGGCATGAGCTTGGAGACAGGCTCGGGGTCTTGAGGCTTGAGCTTGGCGACAGGCTTGAGTTATTGAGGCTTGAGCTTGGAGGGAAGCTTGGAGTCATGAGGCTTGATCTTGGAGATGGGCTTGGGGTCTTGAGGCTTGAGCTTGGAGATGTAGGCTTGAGGTTGGAGACAGGCTTGGGATCATGAGGCTCGAGCTTGGAGACAGGCTGGGGGTCTTGAGGCTTGGGATTGGAGACAGGCAGGGTGTCTTGCAGCTTGAGCTTGGCGACAGGCTTAGGGTGTTGAGGCTTGAGCTTGTAGACAGGCTGGGGGGTTTTCAGGATTGAGCTTGGAGTCAGGCTTAGTATCTCTAGGCTTGAGTTTGGAGACAGGCTTGGGGTGTCAAGGCTTGAGCTTGGAGACAGGTTGGGGGTCTTGAGGCTTGAGCTTGGAGAGCGGCTTGGGGTCTTGCAGCTTGAGCTTGGAGACGGGCTTGAGCTTGTAGACAGATTTAGGGTGTTGAGGCCTGAGCTTGGAGACAGGCTGGGGATTTTGTGGCTTGAGCTCGGAGACAGGCTGGGGGTCTTGAGGATTGAGCTTGGAGTCAGTCTTGGGGTCTTATGGCTTGGGCTTGGAGACAGGCTTGGGGCCTTGAGGCTTGAGCTTGGAGACAGGCTTGGGGCCTTGAGGCTTGAGCTTGGAGACAGGCTTCTGGCTTGAGGCTTGAGCTTGGAGACAGGCTTCTGGTCTTGATCTTGAGCTTGGAGAGAGGCTTGGGGTCTTGAGGCTTGAGGTTGGAGAGAAGCTTGTGGTCTTGAGGCTTGGGCTTGGAGACAGGCTTATGGTCTTCAGACGAGCTTGGAGACAGGCTCGGGGTCTTGAGGCTTGAGCTTGGAGACAGGCTTGGGGTCTTGAGGCTTGAGCTTGGAGACAGGCTTGGGGTCTTGAGGCTTGAGATTGGCGACCGGCTTGTGGTCTTGAGGCTTGAGCTTGGAGACAGGCTCCGGGTCTTGAGGTTTGAGCTTGGAGACAGTTCAGGGGTTTTCAGGATTGAGCTTGGAGATAGGCTCAGGGTCTTGAGGCTTGAGCTTGGAGACAGGCTCGGGTTCTTGAGGCTTGAGCTTGGAGACAAGTTTGGGGTCTTGAGGCTTGAGCTTGGAGACAGGCTTGGGGTCTTGCAGCTTGAGTTTGGAGACAGGCTTGGGGTCTTGAGGCTTGAGCTTGGAGACAGGCTTGTGGTCTTGAGGCTTGAGCTTGGAGACAGGCTTGTGGTCTTGAGGCTTGAGCTTGGAGACAGTCTTGGGGTCTTGAGGCTTGAGCTTGGAGACAGGCTTGGGGTCTTGCGGCTTGAGTTTGGAGACAGGCTTGGTGTCTTGAGGCTTGAGCTTGGAGACAGGCTCGGGTTCTTGAGGCTTGAGCTTGGAGACAGGCTTGGGGTCTTGAGGCTAACGCTTAGAGACAGGCTTGGGGTCTTGAGGCTAAAGCTTTTAGACAGGCTTGGGGTGTTGAGGCTTGGGCTTGGAGACAGGCTTGTGGTGTTCAGACGAGCTTGGAGACAGGCTCGGGGTCTTGAGGCTTGAGCTTGGGGACAGGCTCGGGGTCTTGAGGCTTGAGCTTGGAGACAGGCTTGGGGTCTTGAGGCTTGAGATTGGAGACAGGCTTGGGGTCTTGAGGCTTGAGCTTTGAGACAGGCTTGTGGTCTTGAGGCTTGAGCTTGGAGACAGTCTTGGGGTCTTGAGGCTTGAGCTTGGAGAGAGGCTCGGGGTCTTGCGGCTTGAGTATGGAGACAGGCTTGGTGTCTTGAGGCTTGAGCTTGGAGACAGGCTCGGGTTCTTGAGGCTTGAGCTTGCAGACAGGCTTGGGGTCTTGAGGCTAAAGCTTGGAGACAGGCTTGGGGTCTTGAGGCTTGAGCTTTTAGACAGGATTGGGATCTTGAAGCTTCTGCTTTGCAAAGGATTGGGTCTCGCGGCTTGAGCTTGGAGACAGGCTCGGGGTCTTGAGGCTTGAGCTTGCAGACAGGCTTGGGGTTTTGAGACTTGAGCTTGGAGACAGGCTCGGATTCTTGAGGCTTGAGCTTGGCGACAGGCTTGAGTTATTGAGGCTTGAGCTTGGAGGGAAGCTTGGAGTCATGAGGCTTGATCTTGGAGATGGGCTTGGGGTCTTGAGGCTTGAGCTTGGAGATGTAGGCTTGAGGTTGGAGACAGGCTTGGGATCCTGAGGCTCGAGCTTGGAGACAGGCTGGGGGTCTTGAGGCTTGGGATTGGAGACAGGCAGGGTGTCTTGCAGCTCGAGCTTGGAGACAGGCTGGGGGTATTGAGGCTTGAGCTTGTAGACAGGCTGGGGGTTTTTCAGGATTGAGCTTGGAGTCAGGCTTAGTATCTCTAGGCTTGAGTTTGGAGACAGGCTTGGGGTGTCAAGGCTTGAGCTTGGAGACAGGTTGGGGGTCTTGAGACTTGAGCTTGGAGAGCGGCTTGGGGTCTTGCAGTTTGAGCTTGGAGACGGGCTTGAGCTTGTAGACAGATTTAGGGTGTTGAGGCCTGAGCTTGGAGACAGGCTGGGGATTTTGTGGCTTGAGCTCGGAGACAGGCTGGGGGTCTTGAGGATTGAGCTTGGAGTCAGTCTTGGGGTCTTATGGCTTGGGCTTGGAGACAGGCTTGGGGCCTTGAGGCTTGAGCTTGGAGACAGGCTTGGGGCCTTGAGGCTTGAGCTTGGAGACAGGCTTGGGGCTTGAGGCTTGAGCTTGGAGACAGGTTTCTGGTCTTGATCTTGAGCTTGGAGAGAGGCTTGGGGTCTTGAGGCTTGAGGTTGGAGAGAAGCTTGTGGTCTTGAGGCTTGGGCTTGGAGACAGGCTTATGGTCTTCAGACGAGCTTGGAGACAGGCTCGGGGTCTTGAGGCTTGAGCTTGGAGACAGGCTTGGGGTCTTGAGGCTTGAGCTTGGAGACAGGCTTGGGGTCTTGAGGCTTGAGATTGGCGACCGGCTTGTGGTCTTGAGGCTTGAGCTTGGAGACAGGCTCCGGGTCTTGAGGTTTGAGCTTGGAGACAGTTCAGGGGTTTTCAGGATTGAGCTTGGAGATAGGCTCAGGGTCTTGAGGCTTGAGCTTGGAGACAGGCTCGGGTTCTTGAGGCTTGAGCTTGGAGACAAGTTTGGGGTCTTGAGGCTTGAGCTTGGAGACAGTCTTGGGGTCTTGCGGCTTGAGTTTGGAGACAGGCTTGGGGTCTTGAGGCTTGAGCTTGGAGACAGGCTTGGGGTGTTGGGGCTTGATCTTGGAGACAGGCTTGGGGTGTTGAGGCTTGAGCTTGGAGAGCGGCTGGAGGTCTTCAGGCTTGAGCTTGAGGAGAGGCTTGGGGTCTTGAGGCTTGACGTTGGAGACAGGCTTGGGGTCTTGAGGCTAAAGCTTGGAGACAGGCTTGGGGTCTTGAGTCTTGAGATTTTAGACAGGATTGGGGTCTTGAAGCTTCTGCTTTGCAGAGGATTGGGTCTGGCGGCTTGAGCTTGGAGACAGGCTCGGGGTCTTGAGGCTTGAGCTTGGAGTCAGGCTTTGGGTTTTGAGACTTGAGCTTGGAGTCAGGCTTTTGGTTTTGCGGTTTGAGCTTGGAGTCAGGCTTGGAGTCTTGATGCTTGAGGTTGGAGAGAGGCTTGGGGTCTCGAGGCTTGAGCTTGGAGACAGGCTTGGGAAGTTGAGGCTTGAGCTTGGAGACAGGCTTGGGGTCTTGAGGCTAAAGCTTGGAGACAGGCTTGGGGTCTTGAGGCTTGAGCTTTTAGACAGAATTGGGATCTTGAAGCTTCTGCTTTGCAGAGGATTGGGTCTCGCGGCTTGAGCTTGGAGACAGGCTCGGGGTCTTGAGGCTTGAGCTTGCAGACAGGCTTGGGGTTTTGAGACGAGCTTGGAGACAGGCTCGGAGTCTTGAGGGTTGAGCTTGGCGACAGGCTTGAGTTATTGAGGCTTGAGCTTGTAGGGAAGCTTGAAGACATGAGGCTTGATCTTGGAGACGGGCTTGGGGTCTTGAGGCTTGAGCTTGGAGATGTAGGCTTGAGGTTGGAGACAGGCTTGGGATCCTGAGGCTCGAGCTTGGAGACAGGCTGGGGGTCTTGAGGCTTGGGATTGGAGACAGGCAGGGTGTCTTGCAGCTTGAGCTTGGCGACAGGCTTAGGGTGTTGAGGCTTGAGCTTGGAGACAGGCTGGGGGTTTTTCAGGATTGAGCTTGGAGTCAGGCTTAGTATCCCTAGGCTTGAGTTTGGAGACAGGCTTGGGGTGTCGAGGCTTGAGCTTGGAGACCGGCTTGGGGAGTTGAGGCTTGAGCTTGAAGAAAGGTTGGGGGTCTTGTGGATTGAGCTTGGAGAGCGGCTGGAGGTCTTGCAGCTTGAGCTTGGAGACGGGCTTGAGCTTGTAGACAGATTTAGGGTGTTGAGGCCTGAGCTTGGAGACAGGCTGGGGGTTTTGTGGCTTGAGCTTGGAGACAGGCTGGGGGTCTTGAGGATTGAGCTTGGAGACAGTCTTGGGGTCTTATGGCTTGGGCTTGGAGACAGGCTTGGGGCCTTGAGCCTTGAGCTTGGAGTCAGGCTTGGGGCTTGAGGCTTGAGCTTGGAGACAGGCTTCTGGTCTTGATCTTGAGCTTGGAGAGAGGCTTGGGGTCTTGAGGCTTGAGCTTGGAGACAGGCTTGTGGTCTTCAGACGAGCTTGGAGACAGGCTCGGGGTCTTGAGGCTTGAGCTTGGAGACAGGCTTGGGGTCTTGAGGCTTGAGCTTGGAGACAGGCTTGGGGTCTTGAGGCTTGAGATTGGAGACAGGCTTGTGGTCTTGAGGCTTGAGCTTGGAGACAGGCTCCGGGTCTTGAGCTTTGAGCTTGGAGACAGTTCAGGGGTTTTCAGGATTGAGCTTGGAGACAGGCTCAGGGTCTTGAGGCTTGAGCTTGGAGACAAGTTTGGGGTGTTGAGGCTTGACCTTGGAGACAGGCTTGGGGTCTTGAGGCTAAAGCTTGGAGACAGGCTTGGGGTCTTGAGGCTTGAGCTTTTAGACAGGATTGGGGTCTTGAAGCTTCTGCTTTGCAGAGGATTGGGTCTGGCGGCTTGAGCTTGGAGACAGGCTCGGGGTCTTGAGGCTTGAGCTTGGAGTCAGGCTTTGGGTTTTGAGGCTTGAGCTTGGAGTCAGGCTTGGAGTCTTGATGCTTTAGGTTGGAGAGAGGCTTGGGGTGTTGAGGCTTGAACTTGCAGACAAGCTTGGGGTTTTGAGACTTGAGCTTGGCGACAGGCTTGAGTTATTGAGGCTTGAGCTTGGAAGGAAGCTTGGAGTCATGAGGCTTGATCTTGGAGACGGGCTTGGGGTCTTGAGGCTTGAGCTTGGAGATGTTGGCTTGAGGTTGGAGACAG
Source organism: Mobula birostris (assembly GCF_030028105.1). Taxonomy (NCBI): domain Eukaryota; kingdom Metazoa; phylum Chordata; class Chondrichthyes; order Myliobatiformes; family Myliobatidae; genus Mobula; species Mobula birostris. Next base: position 4,934,367 of record NC_092393.1, read on the forward strand.
GCTTGGGATCCTGAGGCTTGAGCTTGGAGACAGGCTCGGGCTCTTGACGCTTGGGATTGGAGACAGGCAGAGTATCTCTAGGCTTGAGTTTGGAGACAGGCTTGGGGTCTCGAGACTTGAGCTTGGAGACAGGCTTGGGGTCTTGATGCTTGAGCTTGGAGAGAGGCTTGGGTCTTGAGGCTTGAGCTTGGAGACAGACTTCGGGTCTTGAGGCTAGAGCTTGGAGACAGGCTAGAGCTTGGACCCAGGTTTGGGGTTTTCAGGCTTGAGCTTTGAGACAGGCTTGGGGTCTCGTGGCTTGAGCTTGGAGAAAGGTTCGGGGACTTGAGGCTTGAGCTTGGAGACAGGCTCTGGGTATTGAAGCTAGAGCTTGGAGACAGGCTTGCGGTGTTGTGGCTTGAGCTTGGGGACAGGCTTGGGGTCTTGAGGCTTGAGCTTGCAGACAGGCTTGTGGTCTTGAGGCTGGAGGTTGGAGACAGGCTGGGGTTCTTGACACTGGAGCTTGGAGACAGGCTGGGGGTCTTGAGGCTTGAGCTTGGAGACAGGCTTGGGGTCTTGAGGCTTGGGCTTGGAGACAGGCTTGTGGTCTTGAGGCATGAGCTTGGAGACAGGCTCGGGGTCTTGAGGCTTGAGCTTGGAGACAGGCTTGGGGTCTTGAGGCTTGAGCTTGGAGACAGGCTCCGGGTCTTGAGGCTTGAGCTTGGAGACAGGCTCCGGGTCTTGAGGCTTGAGCTTGGAGACAGGTTCGGGGTCTTGAGTCTTGAGGTTGGAGACAGGCTCGGGTTCTTGAGGCTTGAGCTTGGAGACTGGTTTGGGGCCTTGAGGCTTGAGCTTGGAGACAGGCTTGGGGTCTTGAGGCTTGAGCTTGGAGACAGTTGAGGGGTTTTGAGGCTTGAGCTTGGAGACAGGCTCGGGGTCTTGAGGCTTGAGCTTGGAGACAGGTTTGGGGTCTTGAGGCTTGAGCTTGGAGACAGGCTTGGGGTCTTGAGGCTTGAGCTTGGAGACAGGCTTGGGGTGTTGAGGCTTGATCTTGGAGAGAGGCTTGGGGTCTTGAGGCTTGAGCTTGGAGCCATGCTTGGGCTCTTGAGGCTTGAGCTTGGAGACAGGCTCGGGGTCTTGAGGCTTGAGCTTGGAGACAGGTTTGGGGTCTTGAGGCTTGAGCTTGGAGACAGGCTTGAGTTATTGAGGCTTGAGCTTGGAGGGAAGCTTGGAGTCATGAGGCTTGATCTTGGAGACGGGCTTGGGGTCTTGAGGCTTGAGCTTGGAGATGTAGGCTTGAGGTTGGAGACAGGCTTGGGATCCTGAGGCTTGAGCTTGGAGACAGGCTCGGGCTCTTGACGCTTGGGATTGGAGACAGGCAGAGTATCTCTAGGCTTGAGTTTGGAGACAGGCTTGGGGTCTCGAGGCTTGAGCTTGGAGACAGGTTGGGGGTCTTGAGGCTTGAGCTTGGAGAGCGGCTGGAGGTCTTGCGGCTTGAGCTTGGAGACAGGCTTGGGGTCTTGAGTCTTGAGATTGGAGAGAGGTTTGGGGTCTTGAGGCTTGAGCTTGGAGAGAGGCTTGGGGACTGGAGGCTGGAGCTTGCAGACAGGCTTGGGGTCTTGATGCTTGAGCTTGGAGAGAGGCTTGGGTCTTGAGGCTTGAGCTTGGAGACAGACTTCGGGTCTTGAGGCTAGAGCTTGGAGACAGGCTAGAGCTTGGACCCAGGTTTGGGGTTTTCAGGCTTGAGCTTTGAGACAGGCTTGGGGTCTCGTGGCTTGAGCTTGGAGAAAGGTTCGGGGACTTGAGGCTTGAGCTTGGCGACAGGCTTGAGCTTGGAGAGAGGCTTGAGCTTGGAGACAGGCTCTGGGTATTGAGGCTTGAGCTTGGAGACAGGCTCTGGGTATTGAAGCTAGAGCTTGGAGACAGGCTTGCGGTGTTGTGGCTTGAGCTTGGGGACAGGCTTGGGGTCTTGAGGCTTGAGCTTGCAGACAGGCTTGTGGTCTTGAGGCTGGAGGTTGGAGACAGGCTGGGGTTCTTGACACTGGAGCTTGGAGACAGGCTGGGGGTCTTGAGGCTTGAGCTTGGAGACAGGCTTGGGGTCTTGAGGCTTGGGCTTGGAGACAGGCTTGTGGTCTTGAGGCATGAGCTTGGAGACAGGCTCGGGGTCTTGAGGCTTGAGCTTGGAGACAGGCTTGGGGTCTTGAGGCTTGAGCTTGGAGACAGGCTCCGGGTCTTGAGGCTTGAGCTTGGAGACAGGCTCCGGGTCTTGAGGCTTGAGCTTGGAGACAGGTTCGGGGTCTTGAGTCTTGAGGTTGGAGACAGGCTCGGGTTCTTGAGGCTTGAGCTTGGAGACTGGTTTGGGGCCTTGAGGCTTGAGCTTGGAGACAGGCTTGGGGTCTTGAGGCTTGAGCTTGGAGACAGTTGAGGGGTTTTGAGGCTTGAGCTTGGAGACAGGCTCGGGGTCTTGAGGCTTGAGCTTGGAGACAGGTTTGGGGTCTTGAGGCTTGAGCTTGGAGACAGGCTTGGGGTCTTGAGGCTTGAGCTTGGAGACAGGCTTGGGGTGTTGAGGCTTGATCTTGGAGAGAGGCTTGGGGTCTTGAGGCTTGAGCTTGGAGCCATGCTTGGGCTCTTGAGGCTTGAGCTTGGAGACAGGCTCGGGGTCTTGAGGCTTGAGCTTGGAGACAGGTTTGGGGTCTTGAGGCTTGAGCTTGGAGACAGGCTTGAGTTATTGAGGCTTGAGCTTGGAGGGAAGCTTGGAGTCATGAGGCTTGATCTTGGAGACGGGCTTGGGGTCTTGAGGCTTGAGCTTGGAGATGTAGGCTTGAGGTTGGAGACAGGCTTGGGATCCTGAGGCTTGAGCTTGGAGACAGGCTCGGGCTCTTGACGCTTGGGATTGGAGACAGGCAGAGTATCTCTAGGCTTGAGTTTGGAGACAGGCTTGGGGTCTCGAGGCTTGAGCTTGGAGACAGGTTGGGGGTCTTGAGGCTTGAGCTTGGAGAGCGGCTGGAGGTCTTGCGGCTTGAGCTTGGAGACAGGCTTGGGGTCTTGAGTCTTGAGATTGGAGAGAGGTTTGGGGTCTTGAGGCTTGAGCTTGGAGAGAGGCTTGGGGACTGGAGGCTGGAGCTTGCAGACAGGCTTGGGGTCTTGATGCTTGAGCTTGGAGAGAGGCTTGGGTCTTGAGGCTTGAGCTTGGAGACAGACTTCGGGTCTTGAGGCTAGAGCTTGGAGACAGGCTAGAGCTTGGACCCAGGTTTGGGGTTTTCAGGCTTGAGCTTTGAGACAGGCTTGGGGTCTCGTGGCTTGAGCTTGGAGAAAGGTTCGGGGACTTTAGGCTTGAGCTTGGCGACAGGCTTGAGCTTGGAGAGAGGCTTGAGCTTGGAGACAGGCTCTGGGTATTGAAGCTAGAGCTTGGAGACAGGCTTGCGGTGTTGTGGCTTGAGCTTGGGGACAGGCTTGGGGTCTTGAGGCTTGAGCTTGCAGACAGGCATGTGGTCTTGAGGCTGGAGCTTGGAGACAGGCTGGGGTTCTTGACACTGGAGCTTGGAGACAGGCTGGGGGTCTTGAGGCTTGAGCTTGGAGACAGGCTTGGGGTCTTGAGGCTTGGGCTTGGAGACAGGCTTGTGGTCTTGAGGCATGAGCTTGGAGACAGGCTCGGGGTCTTGAGGCTTGAGCTTGGAGACAGGCTTGGGGTCTTGAGGCTTGAGCTTGGAGACAGGCTCCGGGTCTTGAGGCTTGAGCTTGGAGACAGGTTCGGGGTCTTGAGTCTTGAGGTTGGAGACAGGCTCGGGTTCTTGAGGCTTGAGCTTGGAGACTGGTTTGGGGCCTTGAGGCTTGAGCTTGGAGACAGGCTTGGGGTCTTGAGGCTTGAGCTTGGAGACAGTTCAGGGGTTTTGAGGCTTGAGCTTGGAGACAGGCTCGGGGTCTTGAGGCTTGAGCTTGGAGACAGGTTTGGGGTCTTGAGGCTTGAGCTTGGAGACAGGCTTGGGGTCTTGAGGCTTGAGCTTGGAGACAGGCTTGGGGTGTTGAGGCTTGATCTTGGAGAGAGGCTTGGGGTCTTGAGGCTTGAGCTTGGAGCCATGCTTGGGCTCTTGAGGCTTGAGCTTGGAGACAGGCTTGGGGTCTTGAAGCTTGTGCTTTGACACAGGCTTGGGTCTCGAGGCTTGAGTTTGGAGACAGGGTCGGGGTCTTGAGGCCTGAGCTTGGCGTCAGGATTGAGGTATTGAGGCTTGAGCTTGGAGGGAAGCTTGGGGTCATGAGGCTTGATCTTGTAGACGGGTTTGGGGTCTTGAGGCTTGAGCTTGGAGATGTAGGCTTGAGGTTGGAGACAGGCTGGGCGTTTTTCAGGATTGAGCTTGGAGTCAGGCTTAGTATCTCTAGGCTTGAGTATGGAGACAGGCTTGGGGTCTCGAGGCTTGAGCTTGGAGACAGGCTTGGGAAGTTGAGGCTTGAGCTTGGATACAGGCTTGGGGTCTTGAGGCTAGAGCTTGGAGATAGGCGTGGGGTCTTGAGGCTTGAGCTTGGAGACTGGCTTGGAGTTTTGAGGCTTGAGCTTGGAGTTAGTGTTGGGGTCTTGAGGCTTGAGCTTGGAGACAGGCTTGGGGTGTTGAGGCTTGAGCTTGGAGAGTGGCTGGAGGTCTTGCGGCTTGAGCTTGGAGACGGGCTTGAGCTTGTAGACAGATTTAGGGTGTTGAGGCCTGAGCTTGGAGACAGGCTGGGGGTCTTGTGGCTTGAGCTTGGAGACAGGCTTCTGGTCTTGATCTTGAGCTTGGAGAGATGCTTGAGGTCTTGAGGCTTGAGCTTGGAGACCGCTTGGGGTCTTCAGGCTTGAGATTGGAGACAGCCTTGGGGTCTTGAGGCTTTAGCTTGGAGACAGGCTCGGGGTCTTAAGGCTTGAGATTGGAGACAGGGTCGGGGTTTTGAGGCTTGAGTTTGGAGACAGGTCTGGGGTTTTGAGGCTTGAGATTGGAGACAGGCTCGGTCTCCTGAGCCTTGAGCTTGTATACAGTTTTGGGGTCTTGAGGCTTGAGCTTGGCGACAGGCTTGAGGTAGTGAGGCTTGAGCTTGGAGAGAAGCTTGGGGTCATGAGGGCTGAGCTTGGAGACAGGCTTGGGATCTTGAGATTGGAGAGAGGCCTGGGCTGTTGAGGCTTCAGCTTGGAGACAGGCTTGGGGTCTTGAAGCTTGAGCTTTGACACAGGCTTGGGTCTCAAGGCTTGACCTTGGAAACAGGCTCGGGGTCTTGAGGCTTGGAATTGGCGACAGGCTTGAGGTAGTGAGGCTTGAGCTTGGAGAGAAGCTTGGGGTCTTGAGTCTTGAGATTGGAGAGAGGTTTGGGGTCTTGAGGCTTGAGCTTGGAGAGAGGCTTGAGCTTGGACACGGTTTTGGGGTTTTGAGGCTTGAGCTTTGAGACAGGCTTGGGGTCTCGTGGCTTGAGCTTGGAGAAAGGCTCGGGTTCTTGAGGTTTGAGCTTGGCGACAGGCTTGAGGTCTTGATGCCTGAGCTTGGTGAGAAGATTGGCGTCATGAGCCTTGAGCTTGGAGACAGGCTTGAGCTTGGCGAGAGGCTCTGGGTATTGAGGCTTGAGCTTGGAGACAGGCTTTGGGTCTTGAGGCTTGAGCTTGGAGACAGGCTTGCGGTCTTGAGTTGGAGGTTGGAGACAGGCTGGGGTTCTTGACACTGGAGCTTGGAGACAGGCTGGGGGTCTTGAGCCTTGAGCTTGGCAACAGGCTGGGGGTCTTGAGGCTTGAGCTTGGAGACAGGGTCGGGGTCTTGAGGCTTGAGCTTGGCGACAGGCTGGGGGTCTTGAGGCTTGAGCTTGGCGACAGGCTGGGGGTCTTGAGGCTTGAGCTTGGCGACAGGCTGGGGGTCTTGAGGCTTGAGCTTGGCGACAGGCTGGGGGTCTTGAGGCTTGAGCTTGGCGACAGGCTGGGGGTCTTGAGGCTTGAGCTTGGCGACAGGCTGGGGGTCTTGAGGCTTGAGCTTGGCGACAGGCTGGGGGTCTTGAGGCTTGAGGCTGCTAACTCGGAGGCTGGAACTTGGAGACAGTCTGGGAACTGTACATCAACTTCAGGTCGGGACTTATCCTTCAAAAAGCCAGGAGTCATCTTTAACACAACACCAACATGAGACTGGACAGAAGATAGACATAGAGCCGGGGCTTATCCTTCGAGGTGCCGGGACTCAACTTCACCTCCACACCAAGCTGGGACAGGTCTATCTGCTCAATAACGACAGAACAGCCAGACTTTCCGAACAGAGGCAAAGACAAGACAGATCCCCCCACAGGGCAAGGCGGAACGGCCTGACTTACCCCACAGAGGCAAGGACAAGACAAGACAGATCCTCCTGCAGGGTAACAGTAGAACTGCCTGAATTACCCTACGGAGGCAAGGACAAGAAGAGACAAACACTGAAGAACAACAGACAGTTCCATCTCTGCATCGGCGTTGCTCTGAGTCGCAGTTCAGCCAGCAGCCTCAGCTGGCTATGGAAACAGCCCGATCCCTACCTAGCTCATAGTGGCTGGCAGCCACTCAGCTGGCCCAGGAAACAGCCAAATCCATACTGTAACGACAGCTCCAACTACCGACAGCAAGGCTTCATGAAGTGATGGTTCTCCAACATGGCCTAAAGATGGCAAGTGGCCACTCTAGCCTTCCACCGGCAGGTTGCTCTCAGAAAATCTTGACAAGACAAACCAGCCCCTCACACTCAACCCCAAGGCTACTTATATTCCAAACCGCAAGATGGGAATCAGGTGCCCATGATTAACTCAATCAAAACAAGGGGCAGCTGGAAGACCCGGAGTCCTGAGTCCACGGACTGGACCACGAACCGGAATGCAGAGTTCACAGACCAGACCATGACAGGGTCTATTGAGCAATATAGGGTAGCAAGAAAGGAGCTTGAGAAGGGGCTAAGAAGGGGAAGAAGGGGGCATGAGAAGGCCTTGGTGAGTAGGGTAAAGGAAACCCCAAGGCCTTCTTCAATTATGTGACGAACAAAAGGATGACAGGAGTGAAGGTAGGACCGATTAGAGATAAAGGTGGGAAGATGTGCCTGGAGGCTGTGGAAGTGAGCGAGGTCGTCAATGAATACTTCTCTTCGGTATTCACCAATGAGAGGGAACCTGATTACGGTGAAGACAATATGAGAGAGGTTGATGTTCTGGAGCATGTGGATATTAAGGCAGAGGAGGTGTTGGAGTTATTAAAATACATGAGGATGGATAAGTCCCTGGGGCCTCATGGAATATTCCCCAGGCTGCTCCACGAGACGAGGGAAGAGTTTGCTGAGCCTCTGGCTAGGATCTTTATGTCCTCGTTGTCTACGGGAATGGTACCAGAGGATTGGAGGGAGGTGAATGTTGTCCCCTTGTTCAATAAAGGTTGTAGGGATAGTCCGTGTAATTATAGACCAGGGAGCCTTACGTCTGTGGTGGGAAAGCTGTTAGAAAAGATTCTTAGAGATAGGATCTATAGGCATTTAGAGAATCATGGTCTGTTCAGGGACAGTCAGCATGGCTTTGTGAAGGGCAGATCGTGTCTAATAAGCCTGATAGAGTTCTTTGAGGAGGTGACCAGGCATATAGATGAGGGTAGTGCAGTGGGATGTGATCTATATGGATTTTAGTAGGCATTTGAGAAGGTTCCACACAGTAGGCTTATTCAGAAAGTCCGAAGGCATGGGATCAAGGGAAATTTGGCCAGGTGGATTCAGAATTGGCTTGCCTGCAGAAGGCAGAGGGTCATGGTGGAGGGAGTACATTCGGATTGGAGGATTGTGACTAGTGGTGTCCCACAAGGATCTGTTCAGGAACCTGTACTTTCCGTGATTTTTATTAACGACCTGGATGTGGGGGTAGAAGGGTGGGTTGGCAAGTTTGCAGATGACACAAAGGTTGGTGGTGTTGTAGATAGTGTAGAGGATTGTCAAAGATTGCAGAGAGACATTGATAGGATGCAGAAGTGGGCTGAGAAGTGGCAGGCGGGAGTTCAACCCGGAGAAGTGTGAGGTGGTACACTTTGGAAGGACAAACTCCAAGGCAGAGTACAAAGTAAATGGCAGGATACTTGGTAGTGTGGAGGAGCAGAGGGATCTGGGGTACATGTCCACAGATCCTTGAAAGTTGCCCCACAGGTATATAGGGTAATGAAAGTTTATGGGGCGATAGCTTTCATAAGTCGAAGGATAGAGATTAAGAGTCGCAAGGTAATGATGCAGCTCTATAAAACCCTGGTTAGGCCACACTTGGGGTACTGTGTCCAGTTCTGGTCACCTCACTATAGGAAGGATGTGGAAGCATTGGAAAGGGTACAGAGGAGATTTACCAGGATGCTGCCTGGTTTAGAGAGTATGCATTATGATCAGAGATTAAGGGAGCTAGGGCTTTACTTCTTGGAGAGAAGGAGGATGAGAGGAGACATGATAGAGGTATACAAGATATTAAGAGGAATAGATAGAGTGGACAGCCAGTGCCCCTTCCCCAGGGCACCACTGATCAATACAAGAGGACATGGCTTTAAGGTAAGGGGTGACAAGGTCTAGGGGGATATTAGAGGAAGGTTTTTTACTCTGTGACAACAGACCAAATTATCAGAAGATTGATGCCGATAAGAGGACAATGGGGGAACATTCAAAAATGCTAATAAGAGAGACGAGAGAGATTACCGAAAGGAGACACAGTTCCGAGTATTGTCAGAGACCAGTTGCTTTGAACCCGAACTGTTTGAAGTTTGATGGACGGGCGATACCCCAGCAGGGGGATAAAAGGAACAGGTTCGTTAAGGCAAGACACGCATGACACCACGAGGTAACGAGACACTGGAAGCGGTGTGCCCCCACAAGTTGGTGGGAGTTTTGGAGGTCTGGTCGCGGGACCAGCTATAGACACACAGGGTGGAAAGGTGCGGTCGGGCGGGAACCCGATGTGTGTGTCTGCCCTTGCCTGTGTGCCGGGTTCCCCGCAGAAGAACGATCGTATCTGGAACGGAGGGGTCACAGTCGGTGACCTCAGAAGACATTACAAAGGGCTCGCCCAAAAGCTAACTGAGAGGAATATCGAAGGTCTGTTTGGAATCCGATTTGCATATTCATTCATTCTCTCTCTCTCTCTCTCCCCAATGGCACAACGGCGATTACTGCGAACTGAAACTGAACTGAACTCTGTGTCACTTGTGACTGATCATTTTACCCCTAGACTGTGATAGAGCTTGATTGATCCTATTATCCTAGTTCTGTGTACATGTGTGTTTTATCATTGCTAACCTGTTGCATTTATATCCTTACTATTAGAGTACTGTGTTACTTATTTCTTTAATAAAACTTTCTTAGTTCCAGTAATCCAGACTCCAACTAAGTGGTCCATTTCTGCTGGTTTGGCAACCCAGTTATGGGGTACGTAACATAAGTGGGGTTCTTGTCTGGGATTTTGAACGCTAAATTTGGGGGACGGGGTAAATTGATTGGGTTAAAATTCCCGAAAGAAAGAAAAGGCAAACAGCAGAAATGGAGGTTGAGGAATTTCTAAAGGCACTGACCTTGGAGGCACTAGAGGATGCCAGGAAAGCGGAATTGGCAGCTGTGGCCAAACGGTTGAATCTTGTTAAGGGGAAGTCGACAATGAGGAGAGAGGAGATACACAGAGCTATCATAGAGCATTATGTGTCTAAAGGTGTGTTTCCCCAAGGGGAGCTGGAGGTGATGTCTATTGGAAAATCTGGTGGAGACACAGTACAGGTGCAGATTGAAAAACTGAGACTCGAGCACGAGTTCCGGGTACGGCAGCTAGAACATGAAGAGAAACAGTTAGAACGGCAAGAGAAAGAGAGGCAGTTGGAGCGAGAAGAGAAAGAGAGGCAGTTGGAGCGAGAAGAGAAACAGAGGGAAAGGGAATTTGAGCTGGAGAGGTTAAAGATGATGGCAGAGCAGGGGCCCATGCCGAACCAAGGTGGAGGGTTCAGGGCGACCCAGGAGGTTAGGCTGGTTCCCCAATTTGACGATACCGATGTGGATCGCTACTTTCTCCATTTCGAAAAAGTTGCTGCAAGTCAGGACCAGCCGAGGGATAAGTGGGCTGTTTTGCTTCAGAGTGTACTTAAAGGAAAAGCCCAACAAGCTTACTCGGCTTTGTCCGCAGAAGATGCCCAGAGGTATGAGGTGGTGAAAGAGGCCATCCTCAGGATTTATGAGTTGGTCCCGGAGGCATACCGGCAGAGGTTCCGGAATGCAAGGAAGCAGTGGGGCTGCACGTATTTAGAGTTTGCCCGTGAGATGCAGATATATTGTGAGCGTTGTTGCACCTCGAAAGGGGTCAATGGGGATTATGACAGACTGCTACAGCTGATCCTGATTGAGCAGTTTAAAGGTTGTGTCCCTGAAGGTACGAGACCCTACCTAGATGAGAAAGAGGCAGACACTTTAGCCTCAACTGCTAAGTTAGCGGATGAGTACGCGTTGACACATAAAACGAAGTTTGCCCCGAGTAAAGGCTACCAGAAGGGTCGTCAAGATGGCGGGAGAGCCCGCCAGAAAAGTCAGAAAGTAAGCCGGGGACTAGTGAGAAGGATAAGGTAGACCGGGAGCAGTTTGGTAGGAAGTCTCCTGGGGTTGTATGTTATAATTGTGGGTCCAGGCGCTTTGCCCCAAAGTAGGAGACGGGAAAAGGAAAGGCGGTGGTTCCGACTGGTTGTATTGAGCTGGTAAGCAAACCGCTAGGAGGGAAGAGGGCTGACAAAGTTCAGGAAGAGCACGAGAGGTTTATCTTGGCTGGATTGGTGTCGGTGAAGGAGGGCTTAAACCCAGTTCCAGTACGGATCTGGAGAGGCACGGGAAACATAGAAACATAGAAACATAGAAAATAGGTGCAGGAGTAGGCCATACGGCCCTTCGAGCCTGCACCGCCATTCAGTATGATCATGGCTGATCATCCAACACAGAACCCTGTACCTGCCTTCCCTCCATACCCCCGATCCCTTTAGCCACAAGGGCCATATCTAACTCCCTCTTAAATATAGCCAATAAACTGGCCTCAACTGTTTCCTGTGGCAGAGAATTCCACAGATTCACCACTCTCTGTGTGAAGAAGTTTTTCCTAATCTTGGTCCTAAAAAGCTTCCCCTTTATCCTCAAACTGTGACCCCTCGTTCTGGACTTTCCCAACATCGGGAACAATCTTCCTGCATCTAGCCTGTCCAATCCCTTTAGGATTTTATATGTTTCAATCAGATCCCCCCTCAATCTTCTAAATTCCAACGAGTACAAACCCAGTTGATCCAGCCTTTCCTCATATGAAAGTCCTGCCATCCCAGGAATCAATCTGGTGAGCCTTCTTTGTACTCCCTCTATGGCAAGGATGTCTTTCCTCAGATTAGGGGACCAAAACTGCACACAATACTCCAGGTGTGGTCTCACTGAGGCCCTGTACAACTGCGGTAGTACCTCCCTGCTCCTGTACTCGAATCCTCTCGCTATAAATGCCAGCACACCATTCGCCTTTTTCACCGCCAGCTGTACCAGTCATTGATATTAAAGAGTGTGTTAGACTTTAGTTCAGAAACCGAGACTGGGAAAGTCAGGGTCATAAAGGGCATTGAGAAAGGGACTGAGGCAGTACCTTTGCACTGGATACACCTAAAAAGCGACTTGGTCTCTGGACCAGTCACGATTGGGTTGAGGCCCGAACCACCGATGAAAGGCGTGGAAGTCTTACTCGGTAATGAGCTCGCCGGCAGAAATGTGTTCTCAGCAGTAAAACTGACAGGCCAGCCTGCCAGCATTGAGAACCCGCCCATCGACGCACAGGTTCATCTCGGTTGCGCAGTGACTCGGCCTGAGTCCAGAAAGGCTGCCGACGTAACTATAGAATTGGCTGAGATGTTTTTACCAGCCTTGTACCAAGGGGGTTAGAAAGTGAAAAGAAGGAGTGTAGTGGAACAGGAGGAAGTGAGGGAGGTGAGGCAGACTTAGCATTAGCAAGGAAGGACTTTGTACAGACACAGGAGCGAGACGAGGAGCTGATGGTTTTGACGGAGACAGCTCTCTCCAAAGCAGAATTAAAAAGGGAGTCAGTAGGCTTTTGTGTGGAGGAGGGAGTGCTAAGGAAGAAAGGGAGACCAAGTACCATGCCTGCAGATGAGGAATGGGGGATGGTGCCAAAAATTTATGGGGATGAGATTTTTAACCTGGCCCACAAGATACCCCTCGGTGGACATTTTGGGGGGGAGGAAAACAGTCGGCGGAATCATGAAAGAGTTTTACTGGCTGCACAGGAGGAAGAATGTTATTGACTATTGCAGACGTGAGTTAACACAGTTAGAGGCTATTAACATGTTAAAAGCTCACCACGATCAGAAAACAGATCTAGCTGGTGATATGAAAATTAATGAGGCTAGGGTGCCACCTGATAAGGGGAGGACCCATTTTGAAAAGATAAGTATGGGGCCGACCAGATGGGAGATGTCTATTGTTTTGACCAGTTTTGCTGATGAGTTCTCTCCCTTAATACCCAAACAAAGCGACCTGTTAAGAGAGCTAATTAAACGGCACGCACACGTAGGTCCAGATGTCCGGAGGCGATGCAAAGAGCTGGGACGTGGAGTTGTTGTCACGTCAGGTCAGCCTAGTGAGCAACACCCCTATAGAATGGTTAATTCAGTGACAAATGGGCTAAAGAACACAGAAGTGTATATCGGCGATGTAGTGGTCTGGAGTGACACGTGGGAAAAGCACATTGTGGCACTGTTTAAATGGCTGTCTGAAGCCAGCCTGACCGTGAACCTCGCAAAAAGTGAGTTCGGCCGCGCGAAGGTCACCTATCTGGGGTTTGTGGCAGGACAGGGGCAGCTGGCTCCGATGCAAACTAAGGTGCGGGCTATCTCTGAAGTCCCCACCCCGACAGACAAGAGAGCCCTGAGAAGGTTCTTGGAGATGGTGGGGTACTATCGGAAGTTTTGCAGGAAAAAAACAACTTTGCGGATATTACCCACCCTCTTACTAAGCCCTTGCCAAAGAATGCTAAATTGGTGTGGGACAATCCTTGTTATCTGTGTCCGGGACGAAAACCACTGAGAAGCTACACTGATCACCACTCATTAGTGTCTTTGGCCACTATGAAGTTTGCTGAGTTGGAGCCTGGTTTTAGAGGATTATTAAAATAACACATATAAAAGGAACAGAAAATATGATTGCTGACTGTCTGTCAGGTGTTGACAACTTAAAGTTCTCTGTATTAGCCAAATAGCTGATAAACATGTACATCTGTGTGTGTCTAATAGTGTATTCATGACTATAATTTTTACCCCGGTAAAAATCCTTAAAGGATAGGGGTGTGACAACAGACCAAATTATCAGAAGATTGATGCTGATAAGAGGACAATGGGGGAAACATTCAAAAATGCTAATAAGAGAGATAAGAGAGATTACCGAAAGGAGACACAGTTCCGAGTATTGTCAGAGACCGGTCGCTTTGAACCCGAACTGTTTGAAGTTTGATGGACAGGAGATACCCCAGCAGGTGGATAAAAGGAACAGGTTCGTTAAGGCAAGACACACACGACACCACGAGGCAACGAGACACTGGAAGCGGTGTGCCCCCACAAGTTGTTGGGAGTTTTGGAGGTCTGATAGCGGGACCAGCCATAGACGCACAGGGTGGAAAGGTGCGGTCGGGTGGGAACCCGATGTGTGTGTCCGCCCTTGCCTGGGTGCCGGGTTCCCCGCATAAGAACGATCGTATCTGGAACGGAGGGGTCACAGTCAGTGACCTCGGAAGACATTACAAAGGTCTCGCCGGAAAGCTAACTGCGAAGAATGTCGAAGGTCTGTTTGGAATCCGATTTGCATATTCATTCATTCATTCTCTCTCTCTCTCTCCCCAACGGCACGACGGCGATTACTGCGAACTGAAACTGAACTGAACTCTGTGTCACTTGTGACTGATCATTTTACCCCTAGACTGTGATAGAGCTTGATTGATCCTATTATCCTAGTTCTGTGTACGTGTGTTTATTCATTGCTAACCTGTTGCATTTATATCCTTACGATTAGAGAACTGTGTTACTTATTTCTTTAATAAAACTTCCTTAGTTCCAGTTATCCAGACTCCAACTAAGTGGTCCATTTCTGCTGGTTTGACAATCCAGTTACGGGGTACGTAACAACTCAGAGAGTGGTTGGTGCATGGAATACACTGCTTGAGTCAGTGGTGGAGGCAGATACGCTAGTGAAATTTAAGAGACTACTAGACAGGTATATGGAGGAATTTAAGGTGGGGGGTTATAAGGGAGGCAGGGCTTGAGGGTCGGCACAACAATGTGGGCCGAAGGGCCTTTACTGTGCTGTACTATTCCATGTTCTATGTTCTAAAACCTGCCCTCTCATGTTCACCATTTGAGCCCTGGGAAAAAGCCTCTGACTATCCACACGATCAATGACTCTCATCATCTTGTACACCTCTATCAGGTCACCTGTCATCCTCCGTCACTCCAAGGAGAAAAGGCCGAGTTCACTCAACCTATTCTCATAAGGCATGCTCCCCAATCCAGGCGACATCCTTGTAAATCTCCTCTGCACCCTTTCTATGGCTTCTACATCCTTCCTGTAGTGAGGCGACCAGAATTGAGCACAGTACTCCAAGTGGAGTCTGATCAGGGTCCTATATAGCTGCAACATTACCTCTCGGCACTTAAACTCAATCCTACGATTGATGAAGACTAGTACACCGTACGCCTTCTTAACCACAGAGTCAACCTGCGCAGCAGCTTTGAGTGTCCTATGGACTCAGACCCCAAGATCCCTCTGATCCTCCACACTGTCAAGAGTCTTACCATTAATGCTATATTCTGCCATCATATTTAATCTACCAAAATGAACCACCTCACACTTATCTGGGCCGAACTCCATCTGCCACTTTTCAGCCCAGTTCTGCATCCCATCGATTTCCCGCTGTAACCTCTGACAGCCCTCTACACTATCTACGACACCCCCAACCTTTGTGTCAACAGCTGATTTATGAACCCATCCCTCCACTTCCCCCTCCAGGTCATTTATAAAAATCACAAAGAGTAGGGGTCCCAGAACAGATGCCTGAGGCACACCACTGGTCACTGACCTCCATGCAGAATATGACTCATCTACAACCTCTCTTTGTCTTCTGTGGGCAAGCCGGTTCTGGATCCACAAAGCAAGGTCCCCTTGGATCCCATGCCTCTTTACTTTCTCAATAAGCCTTGCATGGGGTACCTTATCAAATGCCTTGCTGAAATACATAATCACTACATCTACTGCTCTACCTTCATCAATGTGTTTAGTCACATCCTCAAAAAATTCAATCAGGCTTGTAAGGCATGACCTGCCTTTGACAAAGCCATGCTGACCATTCCTAATCATATTATGCCTCTTCAAATGTTCATAAATCCTGCCTCTCAGGATCTTCTCCATCAACTTACCAGCCACTGAATTTGCTGGGCCCTCTGTACTTCCCGGTGAGCAATAATAACATTTGCATGGGGTAGAATTTATACATTTAATTCACTATAACCTGTTTTCCCTTAACGGAACATTCCAACTTTCCTGTTTGGTTGAACCTGAATCATCCCAGCCCTAGTCATGTGTTGCTCATTGGAGATGGCTGTCTCACTGGACCCAGGCGTCACTGGTCACATGGCTGTTAGCCAGAGATAGCTAATTTGTTACAAGCCATAGTGAGAGGGTTACATACTGTATGGGAGTCCCAGTCAATATGTGGAAAGGTAAAATTGCCTACTATGACAACCTTATGTTTCTTGCAACAGTATGCAAATTTGTTCCCCTAAATCCCGCAGATTATTGGGTAGTGTATAATATAGCTCCATTAGTGAAGTCATACCATACGTATTCCA
The DNA here is from genome assembly GCF_030028105.1 of Mobula birostris. Classification (NCBI taxonomy): domain Eukaryota; kingdom Metazoa; phylum Chordata; class Chondrichthyes; order Myliobatiformes; family Myliobatidae; genus Mobula; species Mobula birostris. Next base: position 4,950,223 of record NC_092393.1, read on the forward strand.
TAACACCTCACTAGACAAGTTTTCCAGTCCCTGCCTGAGCACTGCCATGACACCACCCCTCCCCCTTTATTCCTTCCCGCTGTGTTGGTTCTAAACAATGAAATCCCGGAATATTGAGTTTCCAGCCCTGCCCCTCCTGCAACCAAGTCTCACTAATGGCTACAGTATCGTAATTCCATGTGTTGATCCATGCCCTGAGCTCATCGGTCTTTCCTACAATATTTCATGCATTGAAATATATGCAGCTCACTAGTCAGGACACTAGTCGCACCATGCTCAAATATTCATTTCCTAACTTTTTCTGAGGACTTAACAATATGCCTCCATAATCTCTCCACTAACTGTTCTCGCACTCTGGTTCCCATCCCCCTGCAACTCTAAACTCCCCACCCCCTCGTACAACACCAGCGAACCATCGCATTAGGATACCAGTCCCCCTCCAGTTTAGGTGGAAACCATCTCTTCTGTACAGGTCCCACCTTCCCTGGAAGACAGCCCAATGATCCAAACATCTGACACCTTCCCTCCTACACCAACTCCTTAGCCACATATTAAACTGTGTGATCTTCCTGTTTCTGGTCTCACAAGCAGATGGCATGGGTAGCAATCCTGGGATTACAACCCTGCAGGTCCTGCCCTTTAACTTAAGCCTAACGCCCTGAACTCACTTTGCAGAACCTCATCACTCCTCCTACCTGTATCATTAGTACCTACATGGACCACAACCTCTGGCTGCTTTCCCTCCCACTTAGGAATGCTGAAGACTCGATCAGAGGTGTCTTGGACCCTGAAACTCGGGAGGCAACATACCATCCGGGAATCTCATTCTCGCCCACAGAACCTCCTTTCCGTTCCCCTAACTAATGAGTCCCCTATCACCACAGCTCGTTTCTTCTCTCCCTTTCCCTTCTGTGCCACACAGTCAAACTCAGTGCCGGAGACTCGGCTGCTGTAACTTTCCTCTGTCATCCCCCTAACAGTGTCAAAACAGTACCTGTTATCGAGGAGAAAGGCTGCCTCCTGACTGTCTCGCAGTTTCCGGTGTAACTATCTCTCTATATGTCCTATCTAACAAACCCTCAGCCTCCTGAGTGATCCAGAATTCATCCAGTCCAGCTCCAACCCCTGGACACAGATTGTTAGAAGCTGCAGCTGGATGCACTTCTCATTGGAGAAGTTGTCAGGGGCACTGGTGGTCTCCCTGTCCTCCCACATCTATAAGAGGAGCATTCTACTATCCTGCCTGGCATCTCTACTGTTCTGAGTAAATGTAGAAAAGAAGGAAAACAATAAACTGGGGAAAAGAAAAAAAAAATCCTTCAGCTTTTTTGCCTTTTCTCAATCAAGCCTCTCCTGCTTGAAGCCTCGAAGAGCTTAAACCCTGAAATCCCTGCTGTAACACTGTCCAATCCACCAAGAATGCTGGATGGACTCAGCAGGTCAGGCAGCATGGATGGAAAAGAGGCCAAGACTCTTCTTCAAGACTGAGAAGAAAGAGGGAAGATGTCAGAATAAAAAGGTGTGGAGGGAAGGGGGTTAGCTGAAAGGTGATAGGTGAAGCCAGGTGTCTGTGATTTACCACTCACTTGCCCTTGCCTTATTTTAATTTGTTCTTGCCAATCAATCCCGATTGCTGATTGGCCATTGCTTAAAACACCAAACTGCCGTGAATCAACGTCCTTATCTACTCAATCGGTGAACCTGAGTAAACGACATCCTCTCATGCTGCAGATGGCTGGTTGGCCGCTTCTCAACACACTGCTCATTTTGGACCCCTCTATCAAATCACCTCTCATGCTTCTTTGTTCCAGAGAAAAGCCCTAACTAGTATGACAATAATAGCCTACCTGACAATAAAATAGGTTATCTATCCGTTAGTCTCATGAGACCATGGATTTGTGCCTTGGAAGGTTTCCAGGGCGCAGGCCTGGGCAAGGTTGTATGGAAGACCGGCAGTTGTCCATGCTGCAAGCCTCCCCTCTCCCCGCCACTGAAGTTGTCCAAGGGAAGGACACTAGGGCCAATACAGCTTGGCACCAATGTCGTCGCAGAGCAATGTGTGGTTAAGTGCCTTGCTCAAGGACACAACACGCTGTCTCAGCTGAGGCTCGAACTAGCGACCTTCAGATCACTAGACCGACGCCTTAACCACTTGGCAGCACGACAGGACAATATCAAAGGAGGAGAAAAAGACTGACTGCTTAAGAAACAAAGTGGAAGTGCTAAAGCAATGGTGTATTTAGGGGAAGCTGCTCAGTCAGCACAGACCCAAGTTAAGAGAGGATAGCTGTACAGATATGGTCTGTCAGCTAGAAAAGGTGTGGCAGTCGGAGGCTGCCCATAGGGCTTAATGGTGACTGGACCCTCTTAAGGTCCGAGTCCTGATGTTGTGAGGAGATGACCCTGACAGGTGGATGGGAGATAGGGACAACTGGTTAGATAGGGGGGATGGAGAAGAGAGGTTAGAAGAGAGCCTTGGGGTTCACCCTCTAAGTGAATGCCCTCCTCCCCATACAGTCAAGCTAGTACAGGCCAGACACTCAGTCTAGGAACTGGTGGAGAAGGGAGACAGAGTTAAGGTCAGGTATTCTCACTCTTTGAGTGGGATCCAAGGCCTGGTGTCCTTATTGTGGTACAATGGGGTGGGGGGGGGTGAGGAATGTACCCGGGGGGGGGGGACGACACCTTGTGTATCTATTGTGGTTCACTGGGGTGGGGAATGTACCAGAGGGACACCTTGTATACATATTGTGGTACACTGGGGGGGTGGGGAATGTACCAGGAGGTGGGGACTCCTTGTGTACCTATTGTGGTACACTGAGGTGGGGGTGGGGAATGTACCAGGGGGTGGGGACACCTTGTGTACCTATTGTGGTTCACTGGGGTGGGGAATGTACCGGGGGGGGGATACCTTGTGTACCTATTGTGGTACACTGGGGGGGTGGGGAATGTACCAGGAGGTGGGGACTCCTTGTGTATCTATTGTGGTACACTGAGGGGTGGGGAATGTACCGGGGGGACACCTTGTATACATATTGTGTTACACTGGGGTGGGGAATGTACCAGAGGGACACCTTGTATACATATTGTGGTACACTGGGGGGGTGGGGAATGTACCAGGAGGTGGGGACTCCTTGTGTACCTATTGTGGTACACTGAGGTGGGGGTGGGGAATGTACCAGGGGGTGGGGACACCTTGTGTACCTATTGTGGTTCACTGGGGTGGGGAATGTACCGGGGGGGGGATACCTTGTGTACCTATTGTGGTACACTGGGGGGGTGGGGAATGTACCAGGAGGTGGGGACTCCTTGTGTATCTATTGTGGTACACTGAGGGGTGGGGAATGTACCGGGGGGACACCTTGTATACATATTGTGTTACACTGGGGTGGGGAATGTACTGGGGGGGGAACACCTTGTGTACCTATTGTAGTTCACTGGGGGGTGGGGAATGTACAGGTTGGGGGGTGGGGACACCTTGTGTACCTATTGTGGTATAATCGGGGGGCGGGGGGGGCGGATGTGGAGGGAATTTACCGGGACCCAAGACCTTGCATACCCATTGCAGGCAGTCGAGTAGGCCTTCCCCTGGTCCCTCTCCAGCGTGTGGAGCTGTTTGAGCTGCAGGTTTCAGGTGACAGAGTGGAGCCTGATTCAGGTGGTGACGGGGCATCACACTCCCTCGGGGTTTTGGATTAAAACCTTTCGCGAAGTGGTGACCAACACATCCCCTTCGAGAGGCAGCTGTTGGCCTGCTACTAGCCACAGAGCATGGGACAGCCTCTGGGTCGGTTTTGCTGTGACCTGTCATGCAGTGGGTAAAGTCTGACAGTGAGGGCCATGCCCACCGGCCTTCCATTGTAAAGTGGAAGCGGTACATTGCTGACTGGGAAGAGATGGGATGAGCTGCCTCCCCGAGCAGGTCATGGCTCTCCCTGATTACAACCACCCCAACCCCGATGAGGTTCCCATGGTCAACCACTCACCCATACCAAGGGGAATACCTGATCGGCGAGCAGAGGCAGGTTTGATTTACCAGAAGGTCCAGCCGTAGGCAGGCTGGTAAACTGTGGTGGAACATTGCTTCTCTCCATCCTTCATTAGAGTGGCTTGTTACTCAGGAGGGTGAGGGATGATCTGAGCTGCCCCTCCAGGAGGTGATGGGGTCTGCGAGGATCTACACCGTCTCCTGGGTAGTGGCTTAAGGCATGGTTGTGTAGGTGCCTCATTGACATGGGCAGGACTGGGAAGTGCATGGACTCCGGGGGCACTCCATCTGGGAGGATGTGCCCATCACAGTCTACCTTGAGGATGGCCATACCTGTTGTCCAACCTGTGGTGAGCCTAACAGTGCCTTGGATCATCTGCCTCATTTGTCGTGCTCGTCACATTTAGGTAAAAAGACCTAACGGCCAAACTTCTATTTCATCTATTTTCTAATTTCTTTTCTCTGCCTTTGGAATTCTCATTTTTCTTTTACTTTACATTTACATATCAAGACAGCAGGGTATGAATCTGAGTGGGGTGTATCTGGGACGCCAGGTAGCACCGTTGAGCCCTCTGGAGACGTCGTGGGCTTATCAACGAAATGTCACAGAAGGAGGATGCCCACCTGATGACCCCGATGACGAACCTACCCTCCCTCCTTGTCACCACTCCAAGCCCACTGCCAACATCGAGAGTGCCAACTTACCATAGGGATTGAAACATCAAGTCCTAGTAGCTCTACTGTATCTTCAATTTCTGAACCTTAACTCAGCTTCCCACCCTCCTGCCAAATTAGTTCAAACCCTGCGGCAACGGCGCAGACAAATGCACCTGAATATTGGCCTCAGCTCCAGCTGAAGTGGAAGGCAATGGCCTGTGCACACCGCACAGTCTCCAGTGCTGCACGTCAGCAGGTCCGAGCAACACACACAAAATGCTGGACCAACTCAGCAGCCAGGCTGCATCCATGGAAAAGAGTACAGTCGACGTTTCAGGCTGAAGCCCTTCGGCAGGACTAGGGAAAAAAGCTGAGGAGTAGATTTGAAAGGTGGGGGAGGGGAGGGAGAAGCACCAGGTGAAGGGTGAAACATGAAGGGGAGGGGATGAAGTAAAGGCTGGGAAGTAAATTGGGAAAAGAGACAGAAGGCTATGGAAGAAAGAAAAGGGGCAAGGAGCACCAGAAGGAAGCATTGGGGAGACAACAAGATAAGTTGAGAGAGGGAAAAGGGGGTGGGAAATGGTAAAGGTGAGGGGGTGGGGGATATTACTAGAAGTTTGAGAAATTGAAGTTTATGCCATCAGGTTGGAGGCTACCCAAACGGAATATAGTGTTTCTTCGTCCAGCCTAAGAGTGGCCTCATCACAACAGTGGAGGAGGCCATGGATAGGCATATCGGCATGGGAATGGGAAGTGGAATTAAAATGGGCGCCCACTGGGACATCCCACTTGTTCTGGCAGGTGGAGTGTAGGTGCTCAGCGAAGTGGTCTCCCAATCTACATCCAGCCTCATCGGTTTGCAGGAGGCCACACTGGGAGCACCGGACACAGTACATGATCCCAACAGAGCCAGAGGTGAAGTGTCACCTCACCTGGAAGGACTGTTTGGGGCTCTGAATGATTGTGAAGGAGGTGTAGGGGCAGGTGTAGCACTTGTTCCACTTGTAAGGATAAGTGCCAGGAGGGAGATCTGGGGGGAAGGGACAGATGGGCAAGGGAGTCACGCAGGGAGTGACCTCTGTGGAAAGCAGAAAGTGCGGGAGGGAAAAATGTGCTTGGTGTTGGGATCCCCTCGGAGTTGGAAGAAGTTGTGGGGAATTATGTGCTGGATGCAGAGACTGGTGGGATGGTAGGTGAGGACAAGAGGAACCCTATCCCTGGTAGGGTGGCCGGAGGATGGTGTGAGAGCAGATGTGCGTGAAACGGAAGAAATGCGGTTGAGGGCAGCGTTGTGCTGAAGGAAGGGAAACCGCTTTCTTTGAAGAAGGAGGACATCTTCTTTGTTCTAGAATGAAAAGCCTCATCCCGAGAGCAAATGGAGAAATTGAGAGAAGGAGATGGTGTTTTTACAGGTAACAAGGTGGGAGGAGGTGTAGTCTAGGTAGATGTGAGAGTCCGTGGGTTTGTAATAGACATCGGTGGATAAGCTGTCTCTGGAGATAGAGACAGTGAGATCGAGAAAGGGAAGGGAAGTGTTGGAAAAGGGCCAGGTGAATTTGAGGGCAGGGCGGAAGTTGGAGGCAAAGCCAGGAAGCAGCTCCAATGCAGTCGTCGATGTAACGTAGGAGAAGTGTGGGATGGGCACCAACGTAGGCTTGGAACATAGACGGTTCCACGTAGCTGACAAACAAGTAGGCATAGCTGGGACCCATGCAAGGGCCCATGGCTACCCCTCTTGTCCGAAGGAAGTGGGAGGAGCTAAAGGAGAAATCATTAAGAGTGAGGACAAGTTCTGCTAGGTGGAGGAGAGTGCTGGTGGAGGGGAGCGGTGGTGGAGGGGAGCGGTGGTGGAGGGGAGCTGGGTGGGTCTGGTGTCCAGAGAAAAATGAAGAGCTTTGAGGCCTTCCTGGTGGGAATGGAGGTGTAGAGGGACTGGACATCCAGAGTGAAAATAAAATGATGGGGATCAGGTAGCCTGAAATAATTGAAAACATCCGGAGTGTGTGAAGTGCCACTGATGTAGGTAGGAAGGGACTAAGTTAGGGGGAATAGAACAGTCAAAGTACGCAGATATGAGTTCAGTGGGGCAGGATAAAGCAGGATCTCCCAGTGGTCACCCATTTTAATTCCCATTCCCATTCCGACATGTCTGCCCACGATCGCTCCTCTGTCATGATGAAGCCACACTCAGTTTGGAGGAACAACGCCATGTATTCCGTCCGGGCAGCCTCTAACCTGGTGGCATGAATATCGATTTCTCGAACCTCTGGTAATTTCACCCCCCCCCACCTTCATCATTCCCCATCCCCCATTCCCTCTCTCATCTCATCTCCTTGCCCGTCCATCACCTCCCTCTGGTGCTCCTCTGCTCTTTTGTTTCCTCCATGGCCTTCTGTCCTCTTCTATCAGACTCCCCCTCCTCCAGCCCTGTATCTCTTTCACCAATCAACTTCCCAGCTCCTTACCTCATCCCTTGCCCCTCCCGGTTTCACCTATCACCTTGTGTTTCTCTCTCTCCTCCCCTCTCCTTTTAAATCCTCTCCTCAGCTTCTTTCCCTTCAGTCTTGCCAAAGGGTCTTGGCTTGAAACATCGAGTGTACTCTTTTCCATAGAAGCTGCCTGGCCTGCTGATTTCCACCAGCATTTTGTGTGTGTTGCTTGGATTTCCAGCATCTGCAGATTTTCTCTTGTTTATGTAATTTGATAATAAGTTTACTTTGATTTGGGCAGTGCTGGCTCATTGGGCTGGAAAGATTATTGTGCTGTATCTCAAATAAGTTTTAAAAAAGTGTGAAAATAGCAGGATTGTTTCATGAATTTATTCATAATTGTAAAATAAAGTATGCTGTCACAAGAATTAAGAATGTGAAATAGAAGCAGATGGTTCCTTCAACCTGTCTGAATACTTTATAAGGTGGCTGATCATGCCATCTTAATTTATTAATTTTGCATGTTTTGTAACTTACAGTAAATGTTTATGTATTGCACTGTACAGCTACCATTTTACAACTTGATTAGTCAGGGCATCAAAGATCCTTGGGAGAAGGCAGGAGAATGGGGTTGAGAGGTATAATTCACCAGCCATGATGGAGTGGCGGAACAGACTCGATGAGCTGAATGGCTTAATTCTGCTCCCTGTGTCCGATGGTCTTGTATGATAATTATACTAAACCTGATACTGATTCAATATTGTGCCTGGTGAGTTTTGGGCTCCTCACCTAAGAAAAGATGTGCTGGCATTGGACAGGGTTCAGAGGAGGTACACAAGGATGATTCTGGGAATGAAAGGGTTATTATACGAGGAACGCTTGATGGCTCTGGGTCTGTACTCACTGGAATTCAGAAGAATGGGGGGTGATTTCATTGAAACCTTTTGAATAGACAGAGTAGATGTGGAAAGGATGTTTCCCATGGTGGGGGAGTCCAGGGCAAGAGGGCACAGCCTCAGGATAGAGGGGCATCCATTTATAACAGAGATGTGGAGACATTTCTTTGGCCAGAGGGTGGTGAGTTTGTGGAATTTGTTACCACAGGCAGCTGTGGACACCAGGTCATTGGGTGTATTTAAGGCAGAGATTGATAGATTCTTGATTGGACATGGCACCAAAGGTTACGGGAGGACAGGGGAGAGGGGCTGAGGAGGGGAGGAAGGGATCATCCATGATTGGTGGAGCAGACTCGATGGGCCAAATGGCCTGATTCTGCTCCTATGTCTCATGGTGTTATGAGAAGATCCTACATGGCCCAGCTCTAATATGTATTATAATATATACTTCACTGATGAAGGGCGACTCGTTGCATGCAGCTCTGATGTAAATTAACAAATATTTCATTCAGGACTTCTACAGCTGAAATCTACAGTCACAGCCATGGCTACTTCACTAAGCAACATCATTTATAGACGATTTTAAAAACCTATTAAAACTCAAAATCAATGGATCCTTGACTACAGATTCAGGCCGCGAGTTGAAGAGAAAGGAAGCACGGAAAGCTTGCTGGGCTGCAGGCACTGGAGGAGCGAAGCTACATAATCACGGGCACGAAACTGCGCACCCTGATGCCTTCCCTAACATCGGGATTTCAGCTAGACCAGCTCGAACAACTACCACCAACATATCACCTGTGGGACCAACACACGCTTGATCACAGTTACACCACCATCAAGAATGCTTAGCGTGCCATCCCATGCCCACACTTTGGAAAGTCCGATCACCTGGCTGTACTTCTATAGGCAGAGCCTAAAGACCACAGCACCAGTGATGAGAGTCAAGAAAGTTATGGTCAAGGGAGACGGAGGAACGCTTAAGGACTGCTTTGCTTTGATCTTCAAGTCTGAATAAATACATCATAGATGTGACCAGCTTCATCAAAGCTTGTGTGGATGAGTGTCTGCCTTCGGACACACCCGAATAAAAAGCCATGGATGAACCAGGAGATCCATAGTCTGTTGAGGACTAGACCCGTGGTATTCAAGAGTGGTGATCCAGAACTATACAGGAAGTCCAAGTATGACCTATGGAAGGTTATCTTAAAAGCAAAACACAACTCTGATTGAGGCTAGAGACAGAATTGGATGACAGAATCAGGACTGGCAGGCTTTTCAGCCATCACTTCCTATAAAGCAAAGCCTAACATCGTGAATGGCAGTGACACTTCCCCTCCAGATGAGCTCCATGCCTTTGTTGCACGCTTTGAAAGTGAGGATAAAACCACATCTACACAAATCCCTGTGATCTCGGTCTCAGAGGCTGACATCAGAGTGTCTTTCAAAAGAGTGAACCCTTACAAGACATCAGGCCCTGGTGATGCACCTGTTAGGGCTCTGAAAACCTGCGCCAACCAACTGGCAGAAGTTCAAGGACATCTTCAATCTCTCCCTGCTGCAGTCGGAGGCTTCCACCTGCTTCAAAAGGGTGACAATCATACCAGTGCCCAAGAAGAGCAGGGTGACCTACCTCAAACACTATCGCCCAGTGGTTCTCACATCTGCTGTGCTGAAGTGCTTTGAGAGGTTGGTCATGGCCAGAATCAACTCCTACCTAAGCAGAGACCTGGACTCCCTGCAATTTGCCTGTCCACAGCAGCTGCAACCTCACTGGCTCTCCACTTGACTTTGGATCATCTAATACTCATGTCAGGCTGCTGTTTATTGACTGCAGCTCAGCGTTCAGCACGATCATATCCTCAGTGCTACTCAAAAAGTTCCATACTACCTCCTGCATCTGGATCTGTGACTTCCTCACCAGGAGACCACAGTCTGTGTAGGATGGAAATAACACCTCTTCCTCGCTGACAATCAACACTGGCGCACCTCAGGGATGTGTGCTTAGCCCACTGCTCTACTCTCTCTACATCCACGACCATGTGGCCCAAATGTCATCTATAAACTTGACGATGACATAACTATTGTTGGCAGAATTTCGGACGGTGACGAGGAGATGTACGGGAGTGAGATAGATCAGCTGGTTAAGTGGTGCCGCAGCAACAACCTGGCACTCAACGTCAGTAAGACCAAAGAGCTGATTGTGGACTGCAGGAAGGGTAAGATGAAGGAACACAAACCAATCCTCATAGGGGGGTCAGCAGTGGAAAGGGTGAGTGGTTTCAAGTTCCTGGGTGACAACATTTCTAAAGGTCTATCCTGGGCCAAACGCATCGATACAGTTACAAAAAAGACACAATGGCGGCTATATTTCATTAGAAGTTTGAGGAGAGTTGGTATGTCATCAAAGACACTCGCAAATTTCTAGATGTGCCATGGAGAGCATTCTAACTGGCTGCATCGCTGTCTGGTACGGAAGGGCCGCTGCATAAGTTGCAGAAAATTGTGAACTCAGTCAGCTCCATCATGGGCACCAGCCTCCCCAGCATCCAGGACAGCTTCAAAAGACAATTCCTCAAAAAGGTGGCATCCGTCATTAAGGACCGCCATCACACAGGACATGTTCTCTTCTCATTGTTACCATCAAGGAGGAGGTACAGGAGCCTGAAAACACACAGTCAATGTTTCAGGAACAGCTTTTTTCCCTTGGCCATTAGATTTCCTAAGGGACAATGAACCCATGAACAGTTCTTCAGTATTTTTTACTCTTTTTTTTGCAGTACTTATTTAGTTTTTTAAATATTCCTATTGTAATATACAGTTTTTATTATTATGCATGTACTGCTCCTGCAAATCAAATTTCACGATATATGTTAGTGATCATGATCAATCTAACCCTTTCCTCCTAAATAACTCTCTACTTATCTAAGAGTTTCATAAATATGTCTAATACATCTGTCCCTACCAACACCCACTACTCTCTGTGAAGAACTTACCTCTGACATCTTAAACTTTGTGACCCCTTGTATTAGCTACTTCTGGCCTGAGAAAAAGTCTCTGGCTGTTCACTTTCTATGCCTCTTATCACCTTTGACACCTCTACCAAAACACCTTTCAGCCTCCTTCCCTCCCGACAGAAAAGGCCTAGCTCATTTAATCTGTCTTCATAAGACACACCTTCTGGTCCAGGCAGCATCCTCCTCCACACAGAGGAGGCAAACCTCCTCTGCACCCTCTCTAAAGCTTCCGGTCTTTCCTAAGGTGACTAGAACTGAACACAATATTCCATATGTGGTCTAACCAGGGTTTTATAGAGCTTCCTCACCCAGCTCTGCATTCCGTCAATATCCTACAGTGAACTACAACAGCCCTCTACACAGCTCCATCAAACTTCATGTTATCTGCAGACTAACTAACCCACCTTCCACTTCCTCATTCAAGTCATTTATGAAACCACTAAGAGCAGGGGTCCCAGAACAGATTCACGTGGAACACCAGTGGTCATAGATTTCCTGGCAGAATACTCTCCATCTACTACCATCCTCTGCCTTCTATTTGCAAGCCAGTTCTCTATCCACACAGGCCAAGTTTCTCTGCATCCCAACCCTCCTGAGTTTCTGAATGAACCTACCATAGGGAACTTTATCAAACAGTTTACCAAAATCCATCTGCAGCACCTTCACTGCTCTGCCTTCATCAATGTGCTCAGTCACATCCTCAAATAATTCAGTCAGGCTCGTGAGGCACGACCTACCCCTCACAGTGCCATGTCGACTATCCGTAATCAGTCGTTGTTTCTCCAAATGCTCATAAATTCTGTCTCTGAGAATCCCCTCTAATAACTTGCCCATTGTTGACATAAGACACACTGGTATCTAATTCCCAGGGTTATCCCTATTCCCTTCCTTGATCAAAAGAATAACATTTGCCACATGCCAATTATCTGACACTACTCCCGTGGCCAGTGAGGATGTAAAGATCATCGACAAGGACCTAGCAATCTTTTCTTGCTAACATAGGGTATATCCCATCTGGCCCTGGTGATTCATCTATCCTAATGTTTTTCCAAAGTTCAAGTACATCCTCTTTCTTAACATTAACATGGTGTGTTCTTTTAAAATTATATAGTGTTAAAGAAAAAGTGATATTAGATACTGTTACAGAATAAAGCAAGGAAACTAACTGCAAATAGTATTTATTGCCAGTGTAGACATGGAAAGATGCTAGGAGTTAAGTCTGAGGTCCTATCAGGGCAAGACATTTTGTAGTACTTTATCTTATTTTTAATAAGTTCATGTTTCATCTTATGCCAGTGTTCTTTGTGGTATCTGTGTTTGCATTACTGTCTGATTTGAGTTGGGTTGGGTTGGGTCTAGTTGGGTTTTGCTGCCTTGTAAGTATTGACTGATTTTCCCATTTAGGTAGGTTAAGGGCTAACTTAGATAACAGGTTTGGGTGAACCTACCAACTCCTTCACCTGCATTACCTTCTCCTTTCTTTACTCATCCAAAGACTCCTACTGTGTGAATCCTACTGTAATCCCCTCTGTAAACTTGGCTCAGTAGTGAACTCTGCTAACAGCCATGTAACTCAATGGTGAGGAGGTCACTTTTCACAAACAATATACGTCTAGGGTTGGTATGATTTGGGGTTCAACCAAACAGGAACATCCAATTAAAGAAACCTCAATTTGAGCAAGTGCTTTGTGAATACTGCCCATACAGTTTTCAGTCAGCAAGAAATAACAGATCATACACCACATAAAATTACAACAAAAGTGTATTTACTAATTTCAGCTTTATCAAACAATTAGTAAGAGAAGAAAAAAAATATAAAGGCCCTAAACCAGTTTAAGTGACCATTGGAGATTGTGTCTTACTAACATCCAATTAAAGAAACCTCAATTTGAGCAAGTGCTTTGTGAATACTGCCCATACAGTTTTCAGTCAGCAACAAATTGTCTTCCAAAAGCTGGGTATAATTGTTACTTACGGCACTGAATTCTCATCACCAATCACTGGTAGAACTTCCCATCTTGGACTCCTTCATCTTGTGAAACACTCCTTGTAATCATGTCTTCCCGTCAAATTGAATCTTACTGCCGTCTCCTCTCGTCCACATCTCCTGCCAAAAGACCACAAACCCCACCAGAGCCCATCACAAATCTCTCTCTGCCCAGCTTTCTATAGAGCAGTCTCCCAATTCCACCATCCTGATTGGCTGACACCACATTCCTAAATTGACTAACATGCCTCATTATCTTTAACTGAAACCAAAACATTCTACCAGCAGGACACACAGCTTTAACCGAAAGCTGCTAAATGAAATACCTACAGCATAGCAGTATAAGTCATAACCAGGGCATTACACTACTTTTTAATCTAATCTTTAACTCCTTAAAACTCTTCAGTAGGACCTGTAACCTTCTTGTACAAATGTCATTATGGACCACAATCTATTCACTACCCACCCCCTCCCTGACAGTTCTGCAGCTGCTCCGTGATGTCTTTAGCCACAGCATCTCTGACTGCAAGAACACCTGTCTGGTGCCCTGTTATTGCTCCTCTCTCTGTTTCCCCACTCTCCCTGCAAAACTGAGCATGGTCTTTGATGGTGTACCCATCAGTGGAAACCTCTCTCCAACCAGAATTTAGAAATTAGTGTCAGTTGGAGACTAGGATATTCCCAGGAATCTCCTGAACCACATATCTGCAGTTACCCTGTTCCCCTCTCTGTACACTCTCTTGGCACATACTTGTGGAGAACTCTGAGCTCAGGCTCCATACGCCGGTGTTGAGTTCCTCCAGCCGGTATCACTTCTTGAATCTACACTTGCTGAGGACACATTCTCAGGATGTGGTTCAGGATGATTCACATGGTTCAGGATGTGCATTTCACAGATCTTATTCTGCTTTGATTAGCTCAGTAAATAGACGCTGAAGTTATTTATACTTAATTACATTAAGGCTCTGTTAATTTGGCATTTTTTGGATTCTGGAGGTGCCAGACTGGCAGAATCCTCAGACAATTGAATGTTATTTCATCAACACTCCATTAGTAATCGATGACTTTAGTACGCCACCCCTGGTAGGCAGTGGAATAATTCATTTTCCAGTCAACGTGTTCAGTTTAAAGGAAGCACAGAAAACAAACTCAGGTAAATTTGAAGGGAGTGTGTGAACAGCGGCCTTGGTGAGTTTAAACAGAACATAATATATTGCTACATTGCCCTAGTGAGTGATACGGGAACTGGGGCCCCGATCAGCTCAAAGGGAGCACGATGAACTGCCCCTAGTGAGTGATACAGGAACTGGGGCCCCGGTCAGCTCAAAGGGAGCACGATAAATGGACCCTAGTGACTGATATAGATTAGATTAGATTAGATTATGAGGACACTCAGTCCTCGTTTATTGTCATTTAGAAATGCATACATGCATTAAAAAATGATACAATGTTCCTCCAGAGTGATATCACAAAAAAACAAGACAAATCAAAGACTAACACTGACAAGACCACATAGTTATAACAAATAGTTACAGCAGTGCAAAGCAATACCATAATTTGATAAAGAACAGACTATGGGCACGGTAAAAAAAAGTCTCAAAGTTCCGATCGACTCCCTATAGTCCCCGATAGCAAGTGGCAGAAGGGAGAAACTCTCTCTGCCATAAACCTCCAGGCACCAACAACTGTCGATGCATTGGAAGCACCCGACCACAGCCAACTCTGAGTCCGTCCGAAAACTTCGAGCCTCCGACCAGCCCTTCGACACCGAGCACCAAGCACCATCTCTGCCGAGCGCTTCGACCCCGCCCCGGCCACCGAGCAACAAGCAAAGCCGAGGACTCGGGGCCTTCCCCTCCGGAGATTCTGGATCACACAGTAGCAGCGGCAGCGAAGCAGATATTTCAAAAGTTTCTCCAGATGTTCCTCCGTTCTCTCACATTAACTCCATTTATAAGTTTGCAGATGATATCACCACTGTGGACCGTATCTCAAAGGATGAATTGGAGATAGAGTTTAGTAATGTGGTGTCATGACATTTCCCTTATTGACAGCAAAGTGAAAGAGCTGCTGATTGGCTACAGGAAGGTGATGGTGCACATGGTCCCGTCTACAGCAATGGTGCAGAGGCTGAGAGCTTCAAGTTCCTCAGAGTGAATAACATCTGGCCACTGTGAATATCAATGGCCAGGTCCAACAACAGTGGCGTTGAGGCCAAGTGAACTTACCAATGCCTCTACTTCCTGAGGACGCTAAAGAAATTACACACGTCTCCATCAACCCTTCAATGCACCACAGAAAGCGTCCTATCCAGATACATCACAGCTTGCTATGGCACCTGCTCTGCATGTGACCACAGGAGACTACAGAGAGTAATGGGCACAGCTCAGCACATAACAGAAACCAGATGGTTTCTGGATGGACTCTGTCTATGTTTCTCATGCCTCAGTAAAGCAGCGAACATAAGCAAAGGGCACACCACTCTGGACATTCTCTCTTCTCCCCACTCCCTCACACTCTCACACAGTCACTCACACTCTCACACACTCCCTCACACTCTCACACTCTCACTCACACTCTCACACTCTCACTCACACTCTCACACTCTCACTCACACTGACTCTCACACATTCACTCACACACACTCACTCCCTCACACTCTCACACTCTCACTCACACTCTCACACTCTCACTCACACTCTCACACTCTCACTCACACTCTCACTCTACCCCACTCACACTGACTCTCACACATTCACTCACACACACTCACTCCCTCACACTCTCACACTCTCACTCACACTCTCACACTCTCACTCACACTCTCACACTCTCACTCACACTCTCACTCTACCCCACTCACACTGACTCTCACACACTCACTCCCTCACACTCTCACACAGTCACTCACACTCTCACACTCTCACTCACACTCTCACACACTCCCTCACACTCTCACACTCTCACTCACACTCTCACACTCTCACTCACACTCTCACACTCTCACTCACACTCTCACTCTACCCCACTCACACTGACTCTCACACATTCACTCACACACACTCACTCCCTCACACTCTCACACTCTCACTCACACTCTCACACTCTCACTCACACTCTCACACTCTCACTCACACTCTCACTCTACCCCACTCACACTGACTCTCACACATTCACTCACACACACTCACTCCCTCACACTCTCACACTCTCACTCACACTCTCACACTCTCACTCACACTCTCACACTCTCACTCACACTCTCACTCTACCCCACTCACACTGACTCTCACACACTCACTCCCTCACACTCTCACACAGTCACTCACACTCTCACACTCTCACTCACACTCTCACACACTCCCTCACACTCTCACACTCTCACTCACACTCTCACACTCTCACTCACACTCTCACACTCTCACTCACACTCTCACTCTACCCCACTCACACTGACTCTCACACATTCACTCACACACACTCACTCCCTCACACTCTCACACTCTCACTCACACTCTCACACTCTCACTCACACTCTCACACTCTCACTCACACTCTCACTCTACCCCACTCACACTGACTCTCACACACTCACTCCCTCACACTCTCACACAGTCACTCACACTCTCACACTCTCACTCACACTCTCACACACTCCCTCACACTCTCACACTCTCACTCACACTCTCACTCACACTCTCACTCACACTCTCACTCTACCCCACTCACACTGACTCTCACACATTCACTCACACACACTCACTCCCTCACACTCTCACACTCTCACTCACACTCTCACACTCTCACTCACACTCTCACACACTCCCTCACACTCTCACACTCTCACTCACACTCTCACACTCTCACTCACACTCTCACTCTACCCCACTCACACTGACTCTCACACACTCACTCCCTCACACTCTCACACAGTCACTCACACTCTCACACTCTCACTCACACTCTCACACACTCCCTCACACTCTCACACTCTCACTCACACTCTCACTCACACTCTCACTCACACTCTCACTCTACCCCACTCACACTGACTCTCACACATTCACTCACACACACTCACTCCCTCACACTCTCACACTCTCACTCACACTCTCACACTCTCACTCACACTCTCACACACTCCCTCACACTCTCACACTCTCACTCACACTCTCACACTCTCACTCACACTCTCACTCTACCCCACTCACACTGACTCTCACACACTCACTCCCTCACACTCTCACACAGTCACTCACACTCTCACACTCTCACTCACACTCTCACACTCTCCCTCACACTCTCACACACTCCCTCACACTCTCACACTCTCACACAGTCCCTCACACTCTCACACACTCCCTCACACTCTCACACACTCCCTCACACTCTCACACTCTCCCTCACACTCTCACACTCTCACTCACACTCTCACACTCTCACACTCTCACTCACACTCTCACTCACACTGACTCTCACACATTCACTCACACACACTCACTCCCTCACACTCTCACACAGTCACTCACACTCTCACACTCTCACTCACACTCTCACTCTACCCCACTCACACTGACTCTCACACATTCACTCACACACACTCCCTCACACTCTCACACACTCCCTCACACTCTCACACTCTCACTCACACTCTCACACTCTCACTCACACTCTCACTCTACCCCACTCACACTGACTCTCACACATTCACTCACACACACTCACTCCCTCACACTCTCACACTCTCACTCACACTCTCACACTCTCACTCACACTCTCACTCTACCCCACTCACACTGACTCTCACACATTCACTCACACACACTCACTCCCTCACACTCTCACACTCTCACTCACACTCTCACACTCTCACTCACACTCTCACACTCTCACTCACACTCTCACACTCTCACTCACACTCTCACTCTACCCCACTCACACTGACTCTCACACACTCACTCCCTCACACTCTCACACAGTCACTCACACTCTCACACTCTCACTCACACTCTCACACACTCCCTCACACTCTCACACTCTCACTCACACTCTCACACTCTCACTCACACTCTCACACTCTCACTCACACTCTCACTCTACCCCACTCACACTGACTCTCACACATTCACTCACACACACTCACTCCCTCACACTCTCACACTCTCACTCACACTCTCACACTCTCACTCACACTCTCACACTCTCACTCACACTCTCACTCTACCCCACTCACACTGACTCTCACACACTCACTCCCTCACACTCTCACACAGTCACTCACACTCTCACACTCTCACTCACACTCTCACACACTCCCTCACACTCTCACACTCTCACTCACACTCTCACTCACACTCTCACTCACACTCTCACTCTACCCCACTCACACTGACTCTCACACATTCACTCACACACACTCACTCCCTCACACTCTCACACTCTCACTCACACTCTCACACTCTCACTCACACTCTCACACACTCCCTCACACTCTCACACTCTCACTCACACTCTCACACTCTCACTCACACTCTCACTCTACCCCACTCACACTGACTCTCACACACTCACTCCCTCACACTCTCACACAGTCACTCACACTCTCACACTCTCACTCACACTCTCACACACTCCCTCACACTCTCACACTCTCACTCACACTCTCACTCACACTCTCACTCACACTCTCACTCTACCCCACTCACACTGACTCTCACACATTCACTCACACACACTCACTCCCTCACACTCTCACACTCTCACTCACACTCTCACACTCTCACTCACACTCTCACACACTCCCTCACACTCTCACACTCTCACTCACACTCTCACACTCTCACTCACACTCTCACTCTACCCCACTCACACTGACTCTCACACACTCACTCCCTCACACTCTCACACAGTCACTCACACTCTCACACTCTCACTCACACTCTCACACTCTCCCTCACACTCTCACACACTCCCTCACACTCTCACACTCTCACACAGTCCCTCACACTCTCACACACTCCCTCACACTCTCACACACTCCCTCACACTCTCACACTCTCCCTCACACTCTCACACTCTCACTCACACTCTCACACTCTCACACTCTCACTCACACTCTCACTCACACTGACTCTCACACATTCACTCACACACACTCACTCCCTCACACTCTCACACAGTCACTCACACTCTCACACTCTCACTCACACTCTCACTCTACCCCACTCACACTGACTCTCACACATTCACTCACACACACTCCCTCACACTCTCACACAGTCACTCACACTCTCACACTCTCACACTCTCACTCACACTCTCACTCACACTGACTCTCACACATTCACTCACACACACTCACTCCCTCACACTCTCACACTCTCACTCACACTCTCACACTCTCACTCACACTCTCACACTCTCACTCACACTGACTCTCACACATTCACTCACACACACTCACTCCCTCACACTCTCACACAGTCACTCACACTCTCACACTCTCACTCACACTCTCACTCTACCCCACTCACACTGACTCTCACACATTCACTCACACACACTCACTCCCTCACACTCTCACACAGTCACTCACACTCTCACACTCTCACTCACACTCTCACTCACACTCTCACACACTCCCTCACACTCTCACACTCTCACTCACACTCTCACTCACACTCTCACTCTACCCCACTCACACTGACTCTCACACATTCACTCACACACACTCACTCCCTCACACTCTCACACTCTCACTCACACTCTCACACTCTCACTCACACTCTCACACACTCCCTCACACTCTCACACTCTCACTCACACTCTCACACTCTCACTCACACTCTCACACTCTCACTCACACTCTCACTCTACCCCACTCACACTGACTCTCACACACTCACTCCCTCACACTCTCACACAGTCACTCACACTCTCACACTCTCACTCACACTCTCACACAGTCACTCACACTCTCACACTCTCACTCACACTCTCACACTCTCACTCACACTCTCACTCTACCCCACTCACACTGACTCTCACACATTCACTCACACACACTCACTCCCTCACACTCTCACACTCTCACTCACACTCTCACACTCTCACTCACACTCTCACACACTCCCTCACACTCTCACACTCTCACTCACACTCTCACACTCTCACTCACACTCTCACACTCTCACTCACACTCTCACTCTACCCCACTCACACTGACTCTCACACACTCACTCCCTCACACTCTCACACAGTCACTCACACTCTCACACTCTCACTCACACTCTCACACTCTCCCTCACACTCTCACACACTCCCTCACACTCTCACACTCTCACACAGTCCCTCACACTCTCACACACTCCCTCACACTCTCACACACTCCCTCACACTCTCACACTCTCCCTCACACTCTCACACTCTCACTCACACTCTCACACTCTCACACTCTCACTCACACTCTCACTCACACTGACTCTCACACATTCACTCACACACACTCACTCCCTCACACTCTCACACAGTCACTCACACTCTCACACTCTCACTCACACTCTCACTCTACCCCACTCACACTGACTCTCACACATTCACTCACACACACTCCCTCACACTCTCACACAGTCACTCACACTCTCACACTCTCACACTCTCACTCACACTCTCACTCACACTGACTCTCACACATTCACTCACACACACTCACTCCCTCACACTCTCACACTCTCACTCACACTCTCACACTCTCACTCACACTCTCACACTCTCACTCACACTGACTCTCACACATTCACTCACACACACTCACTCCCTCACACTCTCACACAGTCACTCACACTCTCACACTCTCACTCACACTCTCACTCTACCCCACTCACACTGACTCTCACACATTCACTCACACACACTCACTCCCTCACACTCTCACACAGTCACTCACACTCTCACACTCTCACTCACACTCTCACACACTCCCTCACACTCTCACACTCTCACTCACACTCTCACTCACACTCTCACTCTATCCCACTCACACTGACTCTCACACATTCACTCACACACACTCACTCCCTCACACAGACTCTCACACACTCACTCACACTCCCACACAGACTCTACCCCACTCACACACACTCACTCCCTCATACTCTCACACAGTCACTCACACTCTCACACTCTCACTCACACTCTCACTCTACCCCACTCACACTGACTCTCACACATTCACTCACACACACTCACTCCCTCACACTCTCACACTCTCACTCACACTCTCACACTCTCACTCACACTCTCACACTCTCACTCACACACACTCACTCCCTCACACTCTCACACTCTCACTCACACTGACTCTCACACATTCACTCACACACACTCACTCCCTCACACTCTCACACAGTCACTCACACTCTCACTCACACTCTCACACTCTCACTCACACTCTCACACACTCCCTCACACTGACTCTCACACATTCACTCACACACACTCACTCCCTCACACTCTCACACTCTCACTCACACTCTCACACTCTCACTCACACTCTCACACTCTCACTCACACTGACTCTCACACATTCACTCACACACACTCACTCCCTCACACTCTCACACTCTCACTCACACTCTCACACTCTCACTCACACTCTCACACTCTCACTCACACTGACTCTCACACATTCACTCACACACACTCACTCCCTCACACTCTCACACTCTCACTCACACTCTCACACTCTCACTCACACTCTCACACTCTCACTCACACTGACTCTCACACATTCACTCACACACACTCACTCCCTCACACTCTCACACAGTCACTCACACTCTCACTCACACTCTCACACTCTCACTCACACTCTCACACTCTCACTCACACTGACTCTCACACATTCACTCACACACACTCACTCCCTCACACTCTCACACAGTCACTCACACTCTCACTCACACTCTCACTCACACTCTCACTCACACTCTCACTCACACTCTCACACTCTCACTCACACTCTCACTCACACTCTCACTCACACTGACTCTCACACACTCACACTCACTCCCTCACACTCTCACACACTCCCTCACACTCTCACACTCTCACTCACACTCTCACACACTCCCTCACACTGACTCTCACACATTCACTCACACACACTCACTCCCTCACACTCTCACACTCTCACTCACACTCTCACACTCTCACTCACACTCTCACACTCTCACTCACACTGACTCTCACACATTCACTCACACACACTCACTCCCTCACACTCTCACACAGTCACTCACACTCTCACTCACACTCTCACACTCTCACTCACACTCTCACACACTCCCTCACACTGACTCTCACACATTCACTCACACACACTCACTCCCTCACACTCTCACACTCTCACTCACACTCTCACACTCTCACTCACACTCTCACACTCTCACTCACACTGACTCTCACACATTCACTCACACACACTCACTCCCTCACACTCTCACACTCTCACTCACACTCTCACACTCTCACTCACACTCTCACACTCTCACTCACACTGACTCTCACACATTCACTCACACACACTCACTCCCTCACACTCTCACACTCTCACTCACACTCTCACACTCTCACTCACACTCTCACACTCTCACTCACACTGACTCTCACACATTCACTCACACACACTCACTCCCTCACACTCTCACACAGTCACTCACACTCTCACTCACACTCTCACACTCTCACTCACACTCTCACACTCTCACTCACACTGACTCTCACACATTCACTCACACACACTCACTCCCTCACACTCTCACACAGTCACTCACACTCTCACTCACACTCTCACTCACACTCTCACTCACACTCTCACTCACACTCTCACACTCTCACTCACACTCTCACTCACACTCTCACTCACACTGACTCTCACACACTCACACTCACTCCCTCACACTCTCACACACTCCCTCACACTCTCACACTCTCACTCACACTCTCACTCTACCCCACTCACACTATCACACTCTCACACAGTCACTCACACTCTCACACAGTCACTCACACTCTCACACTCTCACTCACACTCTCACTCTCTCACTCACTCACTCCCTCACACTCTCACACAGTCACTCACACTCTCCCTCACACTCTCACACAGTCACTCACACTCTCACACTCTCACTCACTCACTCCCTCACACTCTCACACAGTCACTCACACTCTCACACTCTCACTCACTCACTCCCTCACACTCTCACACAGTCACTCACACTCTCACTCTCTCACTCACTCACTCCCTCACACTCTCACTCACACTCTCACACTCTCCCTCACACTCTCACACAGTCACTCACACTCTCACACTCTCACTCACTCACTCCCTCACACTCTCACACAGTCACTCACACTCTCACACTCTCACTCACTCACTCCCTCACACTCTCACACAGTCACTCACACTCTCACTCACACTCTCACTCACACTCTCACTCACACTCTCACTCTATCCCACTCACACTGACTCTCACACATTCACTCACACTCTCACACTCTCACTCACACTCTCACACAGTCACTCACACTCACTCACTCCCTCACACTCTCACACTCTCACTCACACTCTCACACTCTCACTCACACTCTCACACTCTCACTCACACTGACTCTCACACATTCACTCACACTCTCACTCTATCCCACTCACACTGACTCTCACACATTCACTCACACACACTCACTCCCTCACACTCTCACACTCTCACTCACACTCTCACACTCTCACTCACACTCTCACACTCTCACTCACACTGACTCTCACACATTCACTCACACACACTCACTCCCTCACACTCTCACACTCTCACTCACACTCTCACACTCTCACTCACACTCTCACACTCTCACTCACTCACTCCCTCACACTCTCACACTCTCACTCACACTCTCACACTCTCACTCACACTCTCACACTCTCACTCACACTGACTCTCACACATTCACTCACACACACTCACTCCCTCACACTCTCACACTCTCACTCACACTCTCACACTCTCACTCACACTCTCACACTCTCACTCACACTGACTCTCACACATTCACTCACACACACTCACTCCCTCACACTCTCACACTCTCACTCACACTCTCACACTCTCACTCACACTCTCACACTCTCACTCACACTCTCACTCTATCCCACTCACACTGACTCTCACACATTCACTCACACACACTCACTCCCTCACACAGACTCTCACACAGTCACTCACACTCTCACACTCTCACTCACACTCTCACACTCTCACTCACACTCTCACACAGTCACTCACACACACTCACTCCCTCACACTCTCACACTCTCACTCACACTGACTCTCACACATTCACTCACACACACTCACTCACTCACACTCTCACTCACACTCTCACACAGTCACTCACACTCTCACACTCTCACTCACACTCTCACACAGTCACTCACTCACTCCCTCACACTCTCACTCTATCCCACTCACACTGACTCTCACACATTCACTCACACACACTCACTCCCTCACACTCTCACACTCTCACTCACACTGACTCTCACACATTCACTCACACACACTCACTCACTCACACTCTCACTCACACTCTCACACAGTCACTCACACTCTCACACTCTCACTCACACTCTCACACAGTCACTCACTCACTCCCTCACACTCTCACTCTATCCCACTCACACTGACTCTCACACATTCACTCACACACACTCACTCCCTCACACAGACTCTCACACACTCACTCACACTCCCACACAGACTCTACCCCACTCACACACACTCACTCCCTCACACTCTCACACTCTCACTCACACTCTCACACTCTCCCTCACACTCTCACACTCTCACTCACACTGACTCTCACACATTCACTCACACACACTCACTCCCTCACACTCTCACACAGTCACTCACACTCTCACACTCTCACTCACACTCTCACACAGTCACTCACACTCTCACACTCTCACTCACACTCTCACACTCTCACTCACACTCTCACACTCTCACTCACACTCTCACACAGTCACACACACTCTCACACTCTCACTCACACTCTCACACAGTCACTCACACTCTCACACTCTCACTCACACTCTCACACAGTCACTCACACTCTCACACTCTCACTCACACTCTCACACTCTCACTCACACTCTCACACTCTCACTCACTCACTCCCTCACACTCTCACACAGTCACTCACACTCTCACACTCTCACTCACACTCTCACTCACACTCTCACACTCTCACTCACTCACTCCCTCACACTCTCACACAGTCACTCACACTCTCACACTCTCACTCACTCACTCCCTCACACTCTCACACAGTCACTCACACTCTCACACTCTCACTCACACTCTCACACTCTCACTCACACTCTCACACTCTCACTCACTCACTCCCTCACACTCTCACACTCTCACTCACTCACTCCCTCACACTCTCACACTCTCACTCACACTCTCACACTCTCACTCACACTCTCACACTCTCACTCACTCACTCCCTCACACTCTCACACAGTCACTCACACTCTCACACTCTCCCTCACACTCTCACACTCTCACTCACACTCTCACACTCTCACTCACACTCTCACACTCTCACTCACTCACTCCCTCACACTCTCACACTCTCACTCACACTCTCACACTCTCACTCACTCACTCCCTCACACTCTCACACTCTCACTCACACTCTCACACAGTCACTCACACACACTCACTCCCTCACACTCTCACACTCTCACTCACACTGACTCTCACACATTCACTCACACACACTCACTCACTCACACTCTCACTCACACTCTCACACAGTCACTCACACTCTCACACTCTCACTCACACTCTCACACAGTCACTCACTCACTCCCTCACACTCTCACTCTATCCCACTCACACTGACTCTCACACATTCACTCACACACACTCACTCCCTCACACTCTCACACTCTCACTCACACTGACTCTCACACATTCACTCACACACACTCACTCACTCACACTCTCACTCACACTCTCACACAGTCACTCACACTCTCACACTCTCACTCACACTCTCACACAGTCACTCACTCACTCCCTCACACTCTCACTCTATCCCACTCACACTGACTCTCACACATTCACTCACACACACTCACTCCCTCACACAGACTCACACACACTCACTCACACTCCCACACAGACTCTACCCCACTCACACACACTCACTCCCTCACACTCTCACACTCTCACTCACACTCTCACACTCTCCCTCACACTCTCACACTCTCACTCACACTGACTCTCACACATTCACTCACACACACTCACTCCCTCACACTCTCACACAGTCACTCACACTCTCACACTCTCACTCACACTCTCACACTCTCACTCACACTCTCACACAGTCACTCACACTCTCACACTCTCACTCACACTCTCACACTCTCACTCACACTCTCACACTCTCACTCACACTCTCACACAGTCACACACACTCTCACACTCTCACTCACACTCTCACACAGTCACTCACACTCTCACACTCTCACTCACACTCTCACACAGTCACTCACACTCTCACACTCTCACTCACACTCTCACACTCTCACTCACACTCTCACACTCTCACTCACTCACTCCCTCACACTCTCACACAGTCACTCACACTCTCACACTCTCACTCACACTCTCACTCACACTCTCACTCACACTCTCACACTCTCACTCACTCACTCCCTCACACTCTCACACAGTCACTCACACTCTCACACTCTCACTCACTCACTCCCTCACACTCTCACACAGTCACTCACACTCTCACACTCTCACTCACACTCTCACACTCTCACTCACACTCTCACACTCTCACTCACTCACTCCCTCACACTCTCACACTCTCACTCACTCACTCACTCACACTCTCACACTCTCACTCACACTCTCACACTCTCACTCACACTCTCACACTCTCACTCACTCACTCCCTCACACTCTCACACAGTCACTCACACTCTCACACTCTCCCTCACACTCTCACACTCTCACTCACACTCTCACACTCTCACTCACTCACTCCCTCACACTCTCACACTCTCACTCACACTCTCACACTCTCACTCACTCACTCCCTCACACTCTCACACTCTCACTCACACTCTCACACTCTCACTCACACTCTCACACTCTCACTCACACTCTCACACAGTCACTCACACTCTCACACTCTCACTCACTCACTCCCTCACACTCTCACACAGTCACTCACACTCTCACACTCTCCTCACACTCTCACACTCTCACTCACACTCTCACACTCTCACTCACACTCTCACACTCTCACTCACACTCTCACACTCTCACTCACTCACTCCCTCACACTCTCACACAGTCACTCACACTCTCACACTCTCACTCACTCACTCCCTCACACTCTCACACAGTCACTCACACTCTCACACTCTCACTCACTCACTCCCTCACACTCTCACACAGTCCCTCACACTCTCACACTCTCACTCACACTCTCACACTCTCACTCACACTCTCACACTCTCACTCACACTCTCACTCTACCCCACTCACACTGACTCTCACACATTCACTCACACACACTCACTCCCTCACACTCTCACACTCTCACTCACACTCTCACACACTCCCTCACACTCTCACACTCTCACACTCTCACTCACACTCTCACACTCTCACTCACACTCTCACACTCTCACTCACACTGACTCTCACACATTCACTCACACACACTCACTCCCTCACACTCTCACACAGTCACTCACACTCTCACACTCTCACTCACACTCTCACACTCTCACTCACACTGACTCTCACACATTCACTCACACACACTCACTCCCTCACACTCTCACACAGTCACTCACACTCTCACACTCTCACTCACACTCTCACACTCTCACTCACACTCTCACTCACACTGACTCTCACACATTCACTCACACACACTCACTCCCTCACACTCTCACACAGTCACTCACACTCTCACACTCTCACTCACACTCTCACACTCTCACTCACACTGACTCTCACACATTCACTCACACACACTCACTCCCTCACACTCTCACACAGTCACTCACACTCTCACACTCTCACTCACACTCTCACACTCTCACTCACACTGACTCTCACACATTCACTCACACACACTCACTCCCTCACACTCTCACACAGTCACTCACACTCTCACACTCTCACTCACACTCTCACACTCTCACTCACACTGACTCTCACACATTCACTCACACACACTCACTCCCTCACACTCTCACACAGTCACTCACACTCTCACACTCTCACTCACACTCTCACACTCTCACTCACACTCTCACACTCTCACTCACTCACTCCCTCACACTCTCACACAGTCACTCACACTCTCACACTCTCCCTCACACTCTCACACTCTCACTCACACTCTCACACTCTCACTCACACTCTCACACTCTCACTCACTCACTCCCTCACACTCTCACACAGTCACTCACACTCTCACACTCTCCCTCACACTCTCACACTCTCACTCACACTCTCACACTCTCCCTCACACTCTCACACTCTCCCTCACACTCTCACACTCTCACTCACACTCTCACACTCTCACACACACTCTCACACTCTCACTCACACTCTCACACTCTCACACACACTCTCACACTCTCACTCACACTCTCACACAGTCACTCACACTCTCACACTCTCACTCACTCACTCCCTCACACTCTCACACAGTCACTCACACTCTCACACTCTCCCTCACACTCTCACACTCTCACTCACACTCTCACACTCTCACTCACACTCTCACACTCTCACTCACACTCTCACACTCTCACTCACTCACTCCCTCACACTCTCACACAGTCACTCACACTCTCACACTCTCACTCACACTCTCACACTCTCACTCACACTCTCACACTCTCACTCACTCACTCCCTCACACTCTCACACAGTCACTCACACTCTCACACTCTCACTCACACTCTCACTCACACTCTCACTCACACTCTCACACTCTCACTCACTCACTCCCTCACACTCTCACACAGTCACTCACACTCTCACACTCTCACTCACTCACTCCCTCACACTCTCACACAGTCACTCACACTCTCACACTCTCACTCACACTCTCACACTCTCACTCACACTCTCACACTCTCACTCACACTCTCACACTCTCACTCACTCACTCCCTCACACTCTCACACTCTCACTCACTCACTCCCTCACACTCTCACACTCTCACTCACACTCTCACACTCTCACTCACACTCTCACACTCTCACTCACTCACTCCCTCACACTCTCACACAGTCACTCACACTCTCACACTCTCCCTCACACTCTCACACTCTCACTCACACTCTCACACTCTCACTCACACTCTCACACTCTCACTCACTCACTCCCTCACACTCTCACACTCTCACTCACACTCTCACACTCTCACTCACTCACTCCCTCACACTCTCACACTCTCACTCACACTCTCACACTCTCACTCACACTCTCACACAGTCACTCACACTCTCACACTCTCACTCACTCACTCCCTCACACTC
This sequence comes from Mobula birostris, assembly GCF_030028105.1. Lineage (NCBI taxonomy): Eukaryota > Metazoa > Chordata > Chondrichthyes > Myliobatiformes > Myliobatidae > Mobula > Mobula birostris. The sequence continues at coordinate 4,979,848 of NC_092393.1, forward strand.
TCACACAGTCACTCACACTCTCACACTCTCCCTCACACTCTCACACTCTCACTCACACTCTCACACTCTCACTCACACTCTCACACTCTCACTCACTCACTCCCTCACACTCTCACACAGTCACTCACACTCTCACACTCTCACTCACTCACTCCCTCACACTCTCACACAGTCCCTCACACTCTCACACTCTCACTCACACTCTCACACTCTCACTCACACTCTCACACTCTCACTCACACTCTCACTCTACCCCACTCACACTGACTCTCACACATTCACTCACACACACTCACTCCCTCACACTCTCACACTCTCACTCACACTCTCACACACTCCCTCACACTCTCACACTCTCACACTCTCACTCACACTCTCACACTCTCACTCACACTCTCACACTCTCACTCACACTGACTCTCACACATTCACTCACACACACTCACTCCCTCACACTCTCACACAGTCACTCACACTCTCACACTCTCACTCACACTCTCACACTCTCACTCACACTCTCACTCACACTGACTCTCACACATTCACTCACACACACTCACTCCCTCACACTCTCACACAGTCACTCACACTCTCACACTCTCACTCACACTCTCACACTCTCACTCACACTGACTCTCACACATTCACTCACACACACTCACTCCCTCACACTCTCACACAGTCACTCACACTCTCACACTCTCACTCACACTCTCACACTCTCACTCACACTGACTCTCACACATTCACTCACACACACTCACTCCCTCACACTCTCACACAGTCACTCACACTCTCACACTCTCACTCACACTCTCACACTCTCACTCACACTGACTCTCACACATTCACTCACACACACTCACTCCCTCACACTCTCACACAGTCACTCACACTCTCACACTCTCACTCACACTCTCACACTCTCACTCACACTCTCACACTCTCACTCACTCACTCCCTCACACTCTCACACAGTCACTCACACTCTCACACTCTCCCTCACACTCTCACACTCTCACTCACACTCTCACACTCTCACTCACACTCTCACACTCTCACTCACTCACTCCCTCACACTCTCACACAGTCACTCACACTCTCACACTCTCCCTCACACTCTCACACTCTCACTCACACTCTCACACTCTCCCTCACACTCTCACACTCTCACTCACACTCTCACACTCTCACACACACTCTCACACTCTCACTCACACTCTCACACTCTCACACACACTCTCACACTCTCACTCACACTCTCACACAGTCACTCACACTCTCACACTCTCACTCACTCACTCCCTCACACTCTCACACAGTCACTCACACTCTCACACTCTCCCTCACACTCTCACACTCTCACTCACACTCTCACACTCTCACTCACACTCTCACACTCTCACTCACACTCTCACACAGTCACTCACACTCTCACACTCTCACACAGTCACTCACACTCTCACACTCTCACTCACACTCTCACACTCTCACTCACACTCTCACACATTCACTCACACACACTCACTCCCTCACACTCTCACACTCTCACACAGTCACTCACACTCTCACACTCTCACTCACACTCTCACACACTCCCTCACACTCTCACACTCTCACACAGTCACTCACACTCTCACACTCTCACTCACACTCTCACACTCTCACTCACACTCTCACACATTCACTCACACACACTCACTCCCTCACACTCTCACACTCTCACACAGTCACTCACACTCTCACACTCTCACTCACACTCTCACACTCTCACTCACACTCTCACACAGTCACTCACACTCTCACACTCTCACTCACTCACTCCCTCACACTCTCACACAGTCACTCACACTCTCACACTCTCCCTCACACTCTCACACTCTCACTCACACTCTCACACTCTCACTCACACTCTCACACTCTCACTCACTCACTCCCTCACACTCTCACACTCTCACTCACACTCTCACACTCTCACTCACTCACTCCCTCACACTCTCACACTCTCACTCACACTCTCACACTCTCACTCACACTCTCACACTCTCACTCACACTCTCACACAGTCACTCACACTCTCACACTCTCACTCACTCACTCCCTCACACTCTCACACAGTCACTCACACTCTCACACTCTCCCTCACACTCTCACACTCTCACTCACACTCTCACACTCTCACTCACTCACTCCTTCACACTCTCACACTCTCACTCACACTCTCACACTCTCACTCACTCACTCCCTCACACTCTCACACAGTCACTCACACTCTCACACTCTCACTCACTCACTCCCTCACACTCTCACACAGTCACTCACACTCTCACACTCTCACTCACTCACTCCCTCACACTCTCACACAGTCCCTCACACTCTCACACTCTCACTCACACTCTCACACTCTCACTCACACTCTCACACTCTCACTCACACTCTCACTCTACCCCACTCACACTGACTCTCACACATTCACTCACACACACTCACTCCCTCACACTCTCACACTCTCACTCACACTCTCACACACTCCCTCACACTCTCACACTCTCACACTCTCACTCACACTCTCACACTCTCACTCACACTCTCACACTCTCACTCACACTGACTCTCACACATTCACTCACACACACTCACTCCCTCACACTCTCACACAGTCACTCACACTCTCACACTCTCACTCACACTCTCACACTCTCACTCACACTGACTCTCACACATTCACTCACACACACTCACTCCCTCACACTCTCACACAGTCACTCACACTCTCACACTCTCACTCACACTCTCACACTCTCACTCACACTCTCACTCACACTGACTCTCACACATTCACTCACACACACTCACTCCCTCACACTCTCACACAGTCACTCACACTCTCACACTCTCACTCACACTCTCACACTCTCACTCACACTGACTCTCACACATTCACTCACACACACTCACTCCCTCACACTCTCACACAGTCACTCACACTCTCACACTCTCACTCACACTCTCACACTCTCACTCACACTGACTCTCACACATTCACTCACACACACTCACTCCCTCACACTCTCACACAGTCACTCACACTCTCACACTCTCACTCACACTCTCACACTCTCACTCACACTGACTCTCACACATTCACTCACACACACTCACTCCCTCACACTCTCACACAGTCACTCACACTCTCACACTCTCACTCACACTCTCACACTCTCACTCACTCACTCCCTCACACTCTCACACTCTCACTCACACTCTCACACTCTCACTCACTCACTCCCTCACACTCTCACACAGTCACTCACACTCTCACACTCTCACTCACTCACTCCCTCACACTCTCACACAGTCACTCACACTCTCACACTCTCACTCACTCACTCCCTCACACTCTCACACAGTCCCTCACACTCTCACACTCTCACTCACACTCTCACACTCTCACTCACACTCTCACACTCTCACTCACACTCTCACTCTACCCCACTCACACTGACTCTCACACATTCACTCACACACACTCACTCCCTCACACTCTCACACTCTCACTCACACTCTCACACACTCCCTCACACTCTCACACTCTCACACTCTCACTCACACTCTCACACTCTCACTCACACTCTCACACTCTCACTCACACTGACTCTCACATATTCACTCACACACACTCACTCCCTCACACTCTCACACAGTCACTCACACTCTCACACTCTCACTCACACTCTCACACTCTCACTCACACTGACTCTCACACATTCACTCACACACACTCACTCCCTCACACTCTCACACAGTCACTCACACTCTCACACTCTCACTCACACTCTCACACTCTCACTCACACTCTCACTCACACTGACTCTCACACATTCACTCACACACACTCACTCCCTCACACTCTCACACAGTCACTCACACTCTCACACTCTCACTCACACTCTCACACTCTCACTCACACTGACTCTCACACATTCACTCACACACACTCACTCCCTCACACTCTCACACAGTCACTCACACTCTCACACTCTCACTCACACTCTCACACTCTCACTCACACTGACTCTCACACATTCACTCACACACACTCACTCCCTCACACTCTCACACAGTCACTCACACTCTCACACTCTCACTCACACTCTCACACTCTCACTCACACTGACTCTCACACATTCACTCACACACACTCACTCCCTCACACTCTCACACAGTCACTCACACTCTCACACTCTCACTCACACTCTCACACTCTCACTCACACTGACTCTCACACATTCACTCACACACACTCACTCCCTCACACTCTCACACAGTCACTCACACTCTCACACTCTCACTCACACTCTCACTCACACTCTCACTCACACTCTCACTCTATCCCACTCACACTGACTCTCACACATTCACTCACACACACTCACTCCCTCACACAGACTCTCACACTCTCACTCACACTCCCACACAGACTCTACCCCACTCACACATACTCACTCCCTCATACTCTCACACAGTCACTCACACTCTCACACTCTCACTCACACTCTCACTCTACCCCACTCACACTGACTCTCACACATTCACTCACACACACTCACTCCCTCACACTCTCACACAGTCACTCACACTCTCACTCACACTCCCACACAGACTCTACCCCACTCACACACACTCACTCCCTCATACTCTCACACAGACCCTCACACTCACTCCCTCACACTCTCACACAGACTCTACCCCACTCACACTGACTCTCACACACTCACACTCACTCCCTCACACTCTCACACAGACTCTCACACTCTCACTCTCACAGTCACTCACACTCTCACACACTCCCTCACACACTCCCTCACTCTCACACAGAGTCTACCCCACTCACAGACCCTCTCACACTCTCACTCACACACACACACTCCCTCACACTCTCACACAGACTCTACCCCACTCACACACTCACTCACACTCTCACTCACACTCTCACTCACAGACTCACTCACAGACTCACTCACAGACTCACTCTCACACAGACTCTCTCACACACTCACTCACACTCTCACTCACAGACTCACTCACTCCCTCACACACTCCCTCACTCTCACACAGAGTCTACCCCACTCATAGACTCTCTCACACTCTCACTCACACACACTCACTCCCTCACACTCACACAGACTCTCACACACTCACTCACACACTCCCTCACACTCTCACAGTCTCTACCCCACTCACACTGACTCTCTCACACACTCACACACTCCCTCACACTCTCACACAGACTCTACCCCACTCACACAGACTCTCTCACACACTCACTCACACTCTCACACAGACTCTCACACAGTCACTCACACTCTCGCACAGAGTCTACCCCACTCACAGGCTCTCTCACACTCTCACTCACACACACTCACTCCCACAGACTCTCACACACTCACTCACACACTCCCTCGCACTCTCACACAGTCTCTACCCCACTCACACTGACTCTCTCACACACTCACACAGACTCTACCCCACTCACACAGACTCTCTCACACACTCACTCACACTCTCACTCACAGACTCACTCACACTCTCACTCACAGACTCACTCACAGACTCACTCTCACACAGACTCTACCCCACTCACACAGACTCTCTCACACACTCACTCACACTCTCACTCACACAGACTCTCACACACTCCCTTGCACTCTCACACAGTCTCTACCCCACTCACACTGACTCTCTCACACACTCACACACTCCCTCACACTCTCACACAGACTCTACCCCACTCACACACTCACTCACACTCTCACTCACACTCTCACTCACAGACTCACTCACAGACTCACTCACAGACTCACTCTCACACAGACTCTCTCACACACTCACTCACACTCTCACTCACAGACTCACTCACTCCCTCACACACTCCCTCACTCTCACACAGAGTCTACCCCACTCATAGACTCTCTCACACTCTCACTCACACACACTCACTCCCTCACACTCACACAGACTCTCACACACTCACTCACACACTCCCTCACACTCTCACAGTCTCTACCCCACTCACACTGACTCTCTCACACACTCACACACTCCCTCACACTCTCACACAGACTCTACCCCACTCACACAGACTCTCTCACACACTCACTCACACTCTCACACAGACTCTCACACAGTCACTCACACTCTCGCACAGAGTCTACCCCACTCACAGGCTCTCTCACACTCTCACTCACACACACTCACTCCCACAGACTCTCACACACTCACTCACACACTCCCTCGCACTCTCACACAGTCTCTACCCCACTCACACTGACTCTCTCACACACTCACACAGACTCTACCCCACTCACACAGACTCTCTCACACACTCACTCACACTCTCACTCACAGACTCACTCACACTCTCACTCACAGACTCACTCACAGACTCACTCTCACACAGACTCTACCCCACTCACACAGACTCTCTCACACACTCACTCACACTCTCACTCACACAGACTCTCACACACTCCCTTGCACTCTCACACAGTCTCTACCCCACTCACACTGACTCTCTCACACACTCACACACTCCCTCACACTCTCACACAGACTCTACCCCACTCACACACTCACTCACACTCTCACTCACACTCTCACTCACAGACTCACTCACAGACTCACTCACAGACTCACTCTCACACAGACTCTCTCACACACTCACTCACACTCTCACTCACAGACTCACTCACTCCCTCACACACTCCCTCACTCTCACACAGAGTCTACCCCACTCATAGACTCTCTCACACTCTCACTCACACACACTCACTCCCTCACACTCACACAGACTCTCACACACTCACTCACACACTCCCTCACACTCTCACAGTCTCTACCCCACTCACACTGACTCTCTCACACACTCACACACTCCCTCACACTCTCACACAGACTCTACCCCACTCACACAGACTCTCTCACACACTCACTCACACTCTCACACAGACTCTCACACAGTCACTCACACTCTCGCACAGAGTCTACCCCACTCACAGGCTCTCTCACACTCTCACTCACACACACTCACTCCCACAGACTCTCACACACTCACTCACACACTCCCTCGCACTCTCACACAGTCTCTACCCCACTCACACTGACTCTCTCACACACTCACACAGACTCTACCCCACTCACACAGACTCTCTCACACACTCACTCACACTCTCACTCACAGACTCACTCACACTCTCACTCACAGACTCACTCACAGACTCACTCTCACACAGACTCTACCCCACTCACACAGACTCTCTCACGCACTCACTCACACTCTCACTCACACAGACTCTCACACACTCCCTTGCACTCTCACACAGTCTCTACCCCACTCACACTGACTCTCTCACACACTCACACACTCCCTCACACTCTCACACAGACTCTACCCCACTCACACTCTCACTCACACTCTCACTCACACTCTCACTCACAGACTCACTCACTCCCTCACTCTCACACAGACTCTACCCCACTCACACAGACTCTCTCACACACTCACTCACACTCTCACTCACACAGACTCTCACACACTCCCTTGCACTCTCACACAGTCTCTACCCCACTCACACTGACTCTCTCACACACTCACACACTCCCTCACACTCTCACACAGACTCTACCCCACTCACACTCTCACTCACACTCTCACTCACACTCTCACTCACAGACTCACTCACAGACTCACTCTCACACAGACTCTACCCCACTCACACAGACTCTCTCACACACTCACTCACACTCTCACTCACACAGACTCTCACACACTCCCTTGCACTCTCACACAGTCTCTACCCCACTCACACTGACTCTCTCACACACTCACACACTCCCTCACACTCTCACACAGACTCTACCCCACTCACACTCTCACTCACACTCTCACTCACACTCTCACTCACAGACTCACTCACTCCCTCACTCTCACACAGACTCTACCCCACTCACACAGACTCTCTCACACACTCACTCACACTCTCACTCACAGACTCACTCACTCCCTCACTCTCACACAGACTCTACCCCACTCACACAGACTCTCTCACACACTCACTCACACTCTCACTCACAGACTCACTCACTCCCTCACTCTCACACAGACTCTACCCCACTCACACAGACTCTCTCACACACTCACTCACACACTCTCACACAGACTCTACCCCACTCACACAGACTCTCTCACACACTCACTCACACTCTCACTCACACAGACTCTACCCCACTCACACAGTCTCTCTCACAAACTCACTCACAGACTCTCTCTGTCATGGTCCGGATCGGGGTCCCTTTAAATTTAGCTTGTTTATGTTACGATCTGGTCCGTTGATTCCCTGTTTTCCCATGTCCCTCGACTTTGGTGATTAGAGGCAATTAACACTCGGCTGAACCGGTAGTTTATAGTCTCCGGCTTTCAGCCGTTCGGCGCAGGAGCGTCTGCAAAGTCATCTAAGGTACGGTGTGTCGATGTCATCTGGCCGGAGCAAGCCCAGTCTCTGCCGAAACGAGTACCGGTTATTCACCTTTCCTCACTGGAGCGACTGATGTGTAAGGTGTGATCATGGGGTTTGAAAGTTGTGAGCACAGGCTGTAGTGTGTGTGATCACACGGTGTGTAGGGTGTGATCATGGAGTGTGTAAGGTGTAAACCCTGTTGGCGGAGCGTGTGATCACATGGTGTGTAAGGTGTGATCACAGGATGTGGAGATTGTGATCATAGTGCATGTAAGGTGTGATCATAGTGCATGTAAGGTGTGATCACAGTGTGTGTAAGGTGTGATCACAGGTTGTGGAGGTTGTGATTGCTCAGTGTGATGACTGTGATCACAGGGTGTGTAAGGTATTTGTAAGGTGTGATCACAGCTTATGGACAGTGTGAGTACATGGTGTGTAAGGTGTGATTACAGGGTGTGTTATATGTGATCACAGGGAATGGTGAGTGTGTACCCAAGGTGTGGAAAGTGTGCTCACAGTGTGTGTCAGGTGTGATCACAGGGCACATAAGGTGCAATAACAGGGTGTGGAGAGTGTGATCTCAGGGTGTGTAAGGTGTGTTCATGAGGCATGTAAGATGTGATCAGACTGTGTGGAAAGTGCAATTACATGGTGTGTAAGGCATGATCACAGTGTGTGGTGAGTGTGATCAAAGGGTGTATAGACCAGTGAGCCTTATGTCTGTGGTAGGTCCACACATCCTTCCCCATGGATCTCCCACCCGGCACTTATCCCTGTAAGTGTAAGTGCTACACCTGTCCCTACACCTCCTCTCTTGCCACCATTCAGGGCCCCAAACAGTCCTTCCAGGTGAGGCAACACTTCACTTGTGAGTCTGTTAGGGTCATCTATTGCATCTGGTGCTCCTGGTGCGGCCTCCTGTACATCGATGAAACCCAACGCAGATTGGGGGACCATTTCGTCGAGCACCTCCACTCCGTCCGCCACAACAGACAGGATCTCCCGGCAGCCACCCACTTCAACTCTGCTTCCCATTCCCATTCAGATATGTCCATACATGACCTCCTCTACTGCCATGATGAGGCTAAACTCAGGTTGGAGGAGCAACACCTCATATACTGTCTAGGTAGTCTCCAGCCCCTTGGTATGAACATAGAATTCTCCAACTTCCGGTAATTCCCTCCCCCTCCCTTCCCCTATCCCTATTTCACATCATCTCCCTCATAGTTCCGCCTCCTTCTACTACTGTGCATAGTTCTCCAGCCAATCACCTCCCTGCTTCCCCTCCCCCACCCCTTTGTCTTTCAAATTACTGTTTTTTTCAACTACCAGCATTCTTCAAACCCTCCCCAAAGTTCTTCCTTCAGTCCTGACGAAGGGTTTCGGCCCAAAACGTCGACTAATCTTTTCAACTGATGCTGACTGACCTGCTGAGTTCCTCCAGTGCATTGTGACTGTTCCTTTGACAACAGCATCTGCAGATTATTTTGTGTTTGTGATTAAAAGTGTGTAATGTGTGATCACAGGGTATAGCGAGTGTGATCTCAGTGTGTGCAAGGTGTTATCACAGCATGTGTGAGGTGTGATCGCTGGGTGTGCTAATGTGATCAGAGCTGTGTAAGGAGTGATCACAAGTTGTGCAGATTGTGTTCACAGGGCATGTACTGTGTGATCATGGGTGTGTACAGTGTGATCACAGTGTGTGTAAGTCATGATCACAGGATGTGTAAAGTGTGATCTCAGGGTGTGCAAGGTGTAGGGTGTGGTGTGTGATCTGATCACAGTGTGTAAGGTGTGATCAGAAGGTGTGTAAAGTTGATCAGAGAGTGTGTAAGGTGTGACCACAAAGTGTGAGATGTGATCACAGGGTCTGGAGGGTGTAATCTCTGGGTGTATCAAGTGTGATAACAGGGTTTGTAAGGTGTGTTCACAGGGTGTGTAAAATGTGTTCACAGGGTGTAGAGTGAGTGTAAATTGAGAGCACAGGGTGCGTAAAGTGTGATCATAGGGCATGTAAAGTGTGATTAGAGGGTGTGGTGAGTGTGATCTCAGGTTGTGTAAGGTGTGATCACAGTATGTGTAAAGTATGACCACAGGGTGTGGAAAGTGTGATCCCAGTGTGTGTAAGGTGTGAGCACAGGGCATGTAAGGTGTGATCACAGTGTGTGGTGAGTGTGATTAAAGGGCACATAAGTTGTCTTCACGGGATGTAGTGAGTGTGATTAGATGTGTGTAAGATGTGATCACAGGGTATGGTGAGTGTGTACCCAAGGTGTGGAAAATGTGCTCACATTGTGTGTGTAAGGTGCAATCACAGAGTGTGTAAGGCGCAATAACAGGGTGTGGTGAGTGTGATCAGAGGGGTGTAAGTTGTCTTCACGGGGTGTGGTGGGTGTGATTAGAGGTGTGTAAAGTGTGATTACAGGGTGTGGTGAGTGTGATCTCAGGTTATGTCAGGTGTGATCACAGTATGTTTAAAGTATGACCACAGGGTGTGGAGAGAGTGATCACAGTGTGTGTAAAGTGTGATCACGGGCTGTGGAGAGTGTGATCACAGTGTGTAATAAGTGATCACAGCTTGTGGAGACTGAGTAACTGAGTGCATCCCATTTGAACACAGCAGGTTTCAAATACAGGTAGAGTGGGAGTGCACGGTAGTGTTTAGTGTGAATAGAGAGCATACAAAGTGTGAGCACAGGGTGATAACATTCCGTAGGATCCAGAGCGATTACATGGGGTTTTAGCTGTGATGACATCAAAGTTGGTGATGAATCAACGTAAAGAAGGGAGATTGAAAATCTGCTTCAATGATGCCACAACAACATTACCTCACCCAACGTTAGCAAAACTAAAGAGCTGATTATTGACTACCGGAGATGCAGACCAGAGGTCCATGAGAAGGATTCTTCTTTACTGTTTCTGTAAGAGTTTTGTTTGACCAGTCAGGTTTGTTAGCCCTGAGCTGAACCCCCGAACCTGGAGGGCCGGTCAACCTCTCTTAGTCTGCCCTCTACCCTTTGACCTGTTTGGCATGGGTGACCTTACCAAGAGCCAAAGCACAAAGCCCTGACTCTAGCCAACATATCTCTCTGGGTCATTGAGGCACGCAACTCCCCAAGCCACAACAAGGTTGTGGTCATCCTGGACAATGTTTGTGAGTACTCACAAGAAAATGAATCTCAGGGTGGTGCTGTATATGGAGACAGATACGTGCAGTACTTTGATCATCAATTCACTTTGAGCTTTGAGCGTGGGTCCCAGCGTGTGAGCACAGAGTGTGTCAAATGTGTGTACAGGGGGAGCACACTGCACATAGAAGAGGTGTTTAGAGTACATGAGGGAAACCGGAGGTCCATTGCAGGATCAGAGGTGGAGAGAGTCAGCAGCTTTAAATTCCTGGCTGTCACTATTTCAGAGGACCTGTCCTGGTCCCAGCATGTAAGTGTGATTGCTAAGAAAGCATGGCATTGCCTCTACTTCCTTAGGAGTTTGTGGAGATTCAGCATGACATCTAAAACTTTGACAAACTTCTATAGATATGTAGTGGAAAGTATGCTGACTGGCTGGATCCCAGCCTGGTATGGAAACACCAATGCCCTTGAACGGAAAATCCTACAAAAGGCAGTGGATTTGGCCCAGTACATCACGGTTAAAGCCCTCCCAACCACTGAGCACATCTACATGAAATGCTGCCATAGGAAAGCAGCATCTGTCATCAGAGATCCCCACCACCCAGACCATACTCTCCTTTCACTGCTGCCATCAGGTAGAAAGCGCAGGAGCCCCAGGACTCGCACCACCAGGTTCAACAGCAGTTACTACCCCTCAACCATCAGGTTCTTGAACAAAAGGGGACACTTGCTCCATCATTCAGATGTTCCCACAACCAACCATCTCACTTTAAGAACTCTATCTCATTATCTCATGTTCTCATTATTTACTGCAATTCATTTGCAGCACATTTGTAATTGCACAGTTGTCTTCACACTCTGGTTGCTCCTCATTGGTCCTGTTATAAATTGCTGAGTGTGCCCACAGGAAAGTGGACCTCAGGGTTGTATATGTGTACTTCGATGCTAAAAGTTACTTTGAACTTTAAACATGGACTGAACTGGGGTCAGAGTTTGAGTACAGAGAATATCCACAGTGCCCCCAACCACTGGGCCGCAAAGCATGTGCCACCGGGCCGCGAGGAAACGATATGATTTGGCGATATGAGTCAACTGCACCTTTCCTCATTCCCTGTCATGCCCTCGGTTGAGCCTGAACGCACGCAAGGTCATTACCCGCGCATCATCCATGTCAGCGAGGGAAGGAGATCAACTCCTCGAGCTTGTAAATGACGACGGGCTGAAAAGTATGTTTGACATAACATCTCTGCTTGCATTCTGGATCAAAGTCAAGGCTAAATATCCTGAGGTAGCCACAAAAGCACTGAAAACGTTGCTTCCATTTCCAACATATCTCTGCAATGAATGCAACGAAAACTAAATTGCGGAATAGACTGGACATCAGGAACCTCGTTCGAGTATTGCTGTCTCCCATCACCCCTCGATAGGACCGTCTTGTTGCAGGGAAACAAGCCCAGGGCTCCCACTGATTCAGCGATATTGGTGTGTTGCAATGATTTTATATGTTCATATGGGGAAAATATGTGTTGTGTGTTTAATATCCAAACGTTACTTAAAATATTATGATGCCATTGACTTATATAACCATATAACAATTACAGCACGGAAACAGGTCATCTCTGCCCTTCTATTCCGTGCTGAACGCTACTCTCACCTAGTCCCACCGACCTGCACTCAGCCCATAACCCTCCATTCCTTTCCTGTCCATATATCTATCCAATTTTTTTTTAAATGATCATATCGAACCTGCCTCTACCACTTCTACTGGAAGCTCGTTCAACACTTACTTCAAGCTCCCCTGTCCTCCCCTGATAATTAACTTATCACTATATTCATGTGAGAAAAATATGCGCTGTGTGTTTAATATTAAATTCGTTAGATAAACCCTTTTAGAAACGAAATTGAGTGTATTAGCCACTTATCACCTATATTCCAGTCGTGATTAACAGCCCCCCCCCCAACAGAATCGCCAAAAACAATTTGTAGGAAAACAATTCGGCACGTACACGCATGTGCACACAGGTGCCCGCGCAAGGCTTCATGGTCAATGTAGTCTTTCTCGGGGTAAACACAATGTATGTGACTGCTACTCTTGTCCGTTGGCAATCTTACCCACTGCCCCCCCCATCGGGTTGGCTGGTTCGCAAGAATATTGTCAATAATAAACTGGTCCGCAGTGTAAAAAGGGTTGGGGACCCCTGGGCTAGAGTAAACTGTGAGCAGAGGCTAACATAAAGAGTATAGAGTTAGAGTTCAAAGGATATACAGAATATAGTGTGAATACAGAGGTGTAATCATTGTGAGTAGCAGTGATAGATGCAGAGGTACAAATGTTGTCCTGGGTGTGCAGGGCGTGGGGCACAGGGAGTGAGCACCAGGAGTGTGTACAGGCAAGTACAGAGTGTATGTTAGAGAGGGGAGTGCAGTGTGTGCAGGAGGTGCTGACTCTGGGTGTTGAGACTGCGCAGACGGGAAATGATGCTGAATATGGTGTCGTAAAGGTGATTAGGTTGGTCAGGTCACTGGTCTGAGTGCCACTGGTACCATGTAACCCAGTACCACCTGTCGCATGGTCGGGTGGTCGGCGACTAATCTGGCTCCCCCACCAGGCTTGCCTGGTAACGAGGGTGGCTAGACACCCTGCAGGACGAAAAACAAGACCTGTCAAAGGGCAGATGAACCCTCTCGTAGGGTCAACGGCCATCTAGCAAACACGTGCAGTGCAGGAAGGTCATCCCTTGCATCGAAGCTTGGTCTGGCCATTCACTGCAACAGAGTTTGCCCCAGCCGTCTTGGACCCCACCATGCCACTGGATCAGGGAGGGGATGTCGAGAGGGTGGGTCTGGACCTGTGCAGCCCCCTACTCACCTAAAATCCACTCACGCACACGTTGTCTCTTTCTGAGGAGTGGGGTCAACCCCACTAACTGACTGAAAGGAACCATCATCATCCTATGGGATGGATAGCCAGAGAGAGAGAGAGAAAGGTGATTATGGAGAACACAGGTTCAGGGAGCATAGAGGATAGTTAAGGAGGAACAGAGGGTGTAGAAGAGGTAGAGACTGCGTGATGTGTTACAGCTAGTAACAGTGTGGGTGTAGAGAGTGCAGAGGATGAATTCAGTCAGAGGAAGAGGATGTGAGTACTGGGGAGGATAGGGTGGGTATAGTGAGATTACTGTGTGTGAGGATAATTGGTTCAAAGTGAGTGTATGTTGGTACATGTGATCATTTGCTCTCCATGAAGAAGCTGCTTTGATATTCTGTCATCAGACATTCTTCTGCTATCTCCTGCCTCTCTGGCCTGTGTAAATGCTGGGGAAGTTTGTTTGGGACAGAATCAGTGTGCCATTTGATATGGAGTATAGCACTCAGACAGGATATGTGAATGTGGTTAGGCTACTGGGCATGTCTGGTGTACGCTGCCCATGTCTCAAGCATAGAGAGAGCGAGACAACAACAATCTGCAGTCTGCTTTGTTCCTATCCTTTACTTCGCAGTCTTGTAAATGCAGGACTGCCTTTTGTTATCCCGTTGTTGAGTCTGGTCAATATTGACTGGTCTTGACAGGGTGCTGACAAGGGATGTAAACTTATTCCACTACCTGAAAACTCTGAACATTTACAAGGATGTTTGGTGTGGTGAAGGTAGGTGAATAACATCTATCTACTTTGTGCTAATTTTGTGCAAAGTTGCCACAGGCACTGGCAAAGTTGTCCGGGATTTCCAGCCTATCAGGTTTTGAGCTGCAATGATTACACAGTCATCAGGAAATAAGGAAACTCTTGACGTGGTTTCTTATACTTTGTTGTTGGCTGAAAGCCTCTTTAGTTAAGCCTATTTAGTTGACCGTGATTCTCAGGTAAGTTCCATCTCCTTTGTGAGGGTAGGGATCAAGCAGTGCTGTTGAGAACATCACACTGAACAAAGCGTAGGCAAAAACACAGTCACGTTTCACACCACTGGTAACTGGGAATGGGTCTGAAGATAGCATGATGACCATCTATTACTCTAACCATCACACTATCAATACAGGGCTATGTTGATCAGAAAGACTCTTAAAAAGTCTATCAACACACATCAAAGTTGCTGGTGAACGCAGCAGGCCAGGCAGCATCTCTAGGAAGAGGTACAGTCGACGTTTTGGGCCGAAACCCTTCATCAGGACTAACTGAAGGAAGAGCTAGTAAGAGATTTGAGAGGGGGAGGGTGAGATCCAAAATGATAGGAGAAGACAAGAGGGGGGAGGGATGGAGCCAAGAGCTGGACAGGTGATTGGCAAAAGGGATACGAGAGGATCATGTGTTGCTTGAATTTCCAGCATCTGCAGAATTCCTCATGTTTACGTTTCTAAAAAGTCTATACTGGTCTAACATTTGTCAACTGGTGATTCCTCTCTGCCTAGTGCAGGTGGATTGATCTTTGAGAGATGGGCGGAGCATTTTAACTCTGTCCTAAATAGACCATCAATAGTTGGTGTCGGAGCAATAGATTGCAAGCCACCACTTCCAGCAGGCCTCACTCTTGCAGTATCCCCAGGCCCGGTAGATGTTCAGAAGCTTTACTAACAGAAGCTTCCAGAGAACAGGACCCACTGTTGATTCGGAAACTGACAGAGCTATTTAGGTGCTATAGAACAAGAGAAAAAGCAACCTGGGTCTTCTTGGGTGTCTCAAATTATACACCTATACCCTGTAAGGGGAAACGTCAAGTCTGGGGTAATCACGTTTACTCTTGACTGATGGCAAAATCCTCACTAGATTTCGACCACTCTCTTTGAGGGAACTCTACTTCTAGAAAGCTAAAGTAATTTCTATGAAGAGAACAGAACAATAGACATAATCTTACAACAAGGCAACTCCAAAAGGGCTAAGAACAAAACTATAGCTTTGGCAATCTCACTAAAGCTCTTAGCATTGTTTCACCTGAAGATCACAGCAAGAATGGCTGCCTTGAACAAAAGTAATGGATATACAATAGAGTGTAAGAACTACAGGTGATGATGAGTACGGCATGCGGTAGGGTGTAAGCACAGGGAGAATCAGGGTGAGTACAGCATGGGGTAGACTGTAGGTACAGGGAAAAGCAGGGTGAGTACAGCATGGGTGGGGTGTAAGTACAGGGTGAATCAGGATGAGTACAGCATGGGTGGGGTGTAAGTACAGGGAGAAGCAGGGTGAGAACAGCATGGGGTAGAGTGTAAGTACAGGGTGAATCAGTGTGAGAACAGCATGAGTGGAGTGTAAGTACAGGGAGAATCAGGGTGAGTACAGCATGGGGTAGAGTGTAAGTACAGGGAGAAGCAGGGTGAGTACAGCATGGGTGGGGTGTAAGCACAGGGTGAATCAGGACGAGTACAGCATGGGGTAGAGTGTAAGTACAGGGTGAATCAGGGTGAGTACAGCATGAGTGGGGTGTAAGTACAGGGTGAATCAGGGTGAGAACAGCATGAGTGGGGTGTAAGTACAGGGAGAAGCAGGGTGAGTACAGCATGGGGTAGAGTGTAAGTACAGGGAGAAGCTGGGTGAGTACAACATGAGCTGGGTGTAAGTACAAGGAGAAGCAGGGTGAGTACAGCATGGGTGGGGTGTAAGTACAGGGAGAATCAGGGTGAGTACAGCATGGGGTAGACTGTAAGTACAGGGTGAATCAGGGTGAGTACAGCATGGGTGGGGTGTAAATACAGAGAATCAGGGTGAGTACAGCATGGGGTAGACTGTATGTACAGGGAGAATCAGGGTGAGTACAGCATGGGGTAGACTGTAGGTACAGGGAAAAGCAGGGTGAGTACAGCATGGGTGGGGTGTAAGTACAGGGTGAATCAGGATGAGTACAGCATGGGTGGGGTGTAAATACAGAGAGAATTAGGGTGAGTACAGCACGGGTGGGGTGTATGTACAGGGTGAATCAGGGTGAGTACAGCATGGGGTAGAGTGTAAGTACAGGGAGAATCAGGGTGAGTACAGCATGGGTGGGGTGTAAGTACAGGGTGAATCAGGGTGAGTACAGCATGGGGTAGAGTGTAAGTACAGGGAGAATCAGGGTGAGTACAGCATGGGTGGGGTGTAAGTACAGGGTGAATCAGGGTGAGTACAGCATGGGGTAGAGTGTAAGTACAGGGAGAAGCAGGGTGAGTACAGCATGGGTGGGGTGTAGGTACAGGGGGAATCAGGGTGAGTACAGCATGGGTAGAGTGTAAGTACAGGGAGAATCAGGGTGAGTACAGCATGGGTGGGGTGTAAGAACAGGGAGAATCAGGGTGAGTACAGCATGGGTAGGGTGTAAGTACAGGGAGAATCAGGATGAGTACAGCATGGGTAGAGTGTAAGTACAGGGGGAATCAGGGTGAGTACAGCATGGGTAGAGTGTAAGTACAGGGTGAATCAGGGTGAGTACAGCATGAGTGGGGTGTAAGTACAGGGTGAATCAGGGTGAGAACAGCATGAGTGGGGTGTAAGTACAGGGAGAAGCAGGGTGAGTACAGCATGGGGTAGAGTGTAAGTACAGGGAGAAGCTGGGTGAGTACAACATGAGCTGGGTGTAAGTACAGGGAGAAGCAGGGTGAGTACAGCATGGGTGGGGTGTAAGTACAGGGAGAATCAGGGTGAGTACAGCATGGGTGGGGTGTAAGTACAGGGAGAATCAGGGTGAGTACAGCATGGGTGGGGTATAAGTACAGGGTGAATCAGGGTGAGAACAGCATGAGTGGGGTGTAAGTACAGGGAGAAGCAGGGTGAGTACAGCATGGGGTAGAGTGTAAGTACAGGGAGAAGCTGGGTGTAAGTACAGGGAGAAGCAGGGTGAGTACAGCATGGGTGGGTTGTAAGTACAGGGTGAATCAGGACGAGTACAGCATGGGGTAGACTGTAAGTACAGGGTGAATCAGGGTGAGTACAGCATGGGTGGGGTGTAAATACAGAGAATCAGGGTGAGTACAGCATGGGGTAGACTGTATGTACAGGGAGAATCAGGGTGAGTACAGCATGGGGTAGACTGTAAGTACAGGGTGAATCAGGGTGAGTACAGCATGGGTGGGGTGTAAATACAGAGAGAATCAGGGTGAGTACAGCACGGGTGGGGTGTATGTACAGGGTGAATCAGGGTGAGTACAGCATGGGGTAGAGTGTAAGTACAGGGAGAATCAGGGTGAGTACAGCATGGGTGGGGTGTAAGTACAGGGTGAATCAGGGTGAGTACAGCATGGGGTAGAGTGTAGGTACAGGGTGAATCAGGGTGAGTACAGCATGGGGTAGAGTGTAAGTACAGGGAGAATCAGGGTGAGTACAGCATGGGTGGGGTGTAGGTACAGGGGGAATCAGGGTGAGTACAGCATGGGTAGAGTGTAAGTACAGGGAGAATCAGGGTGAGTACAGCATGGGTGGGGTGTAAGAACAGGGAGAATCAGGGTGAGTACAGCATGGGTAGGGTGTAAGTACAGGGAGAATCAGGGTGAGTACAGCATGGGTAGAGTGTAAGTACAGGGGGAATCAGGGTGAGTACAGCATGGGTAGAGTGTAAGTACAGGGAGAATCAGCGTGAGTACAGCATGGGTGGGGTGTAAGTACAGGGAGAATCAGGGTGAGTACAGCATGGGTGGGGTGTAAGTACAGGGAGAATCAGGATGAGTACAGCATGGGTGGGGTGTAAGTACAGGGAGAATCAGGGTGAGTACAGCATGGGTGGGGTGTACGTACAGGGAGAATCAGGGTGAGTACAGCATGGGTGGGGTGTAGGTACAGGGAAAAGCAGGGTGAGTACAGCAGCTTAGAAACATGACTCCGGGTGGTGGGGGAGGGTGGTGTTTAAAATGTCATTGTAAGGGGGTGAGATAATGGGGTGCAGTGTGCGAGTGAAGCATGTTGGAGAACATGACTGCAGCGGGATGAAGAGTGGACACTGTGAGTACAGAGGGTTAAAAGGTGAGTGCAGAAAGCTCTCGGGTGTGAATATACAGTGAGTAGGTTGTGAGTACAGGAGGTGTCGAGTGAATTGCGAGGGGTGTAGAGGGTGAACACAGACGGCGAACTTTGCTGCAATAGTAGGCACATAGCACTGGGAAACGTACAGACATGTATATTTTGCCACAGGTCTTCAGGAGCAACCCAGAGCCAACATGCCATCTGGAGATGCACAGGGAACATTGAAAATGCTGGTGTGGGACTCGGGGCAGCTGTACCTGCTGCCTGACATGAGCAGTGAGAACAGAGTATGACCTGGATGGTTGATGACAGATACTCTCCTTGAGGAAGCTCCTTCTGTAGATGTTGCCCGTGTGGGAAGAGCTGAGCCTGTGATAGATTGGGCCGTGCCAACTGCTATCTGCAGCCTTCAGGGTCTTACCCATTGGAATTGCTGTGCCAAGGTGTGATGCAGCCAGCCAGAATACGGTCGACATAGAAGTTAGAGTATTTGATGATGTGCCAAACATCGAGACTGGAACACTGAGACAGCAGACAGTGTGCTGGCTCATCTCTGGCTGCTCTCAGACGAAGGACACTGAATTCGGGGGATTCCACCCTTTCTCTCTTTCCATGGAGCGAGAGAGAGCCTGTCGGTCTCCGAGATGGGGGCTAGGCATATCAGCATGGAGGATGGTAACGTTGGAACTGCAAGTGGCTGGACTCCACTCTCGTTGTTTCCTGGAATGATGTCTCTGTCCCATGATGGGAGGGGAGGGAGCCTGTCTGAGATATCAAAGTGCTGGTCTGTGAACTGTCATTGGATAGGGTGGATTTGGGTGGTAGAGGGAGTGCTGGGGTGGGGGGGGCGCGAGACAGAGCCTGTCTGAGGTACCAAGGTGTGCTGGTTTGTGAACTGTTGTTTGGGGGGGAGAGTTGGGTGGGGGAGAGAGCTTGTCTGAAGTACTGAAGTGTTGGTTTGTGGACTGTAGTTTATTGGGGGGGGGCGGAGTGTGATGATGGGTGGTGCAGTGTGAGGGTGGGGGGGAGCGTGAGGGTGGGGGGAGTGTGATGGTGGGGCGGGAATGTGGAGGGGGCTGTCTCTGGATCAATGGGCTCTTTCGGGATTCTGTTGCTGTTTGCACAGTGGGGCTGGGGTGAGGGGTGAGGAGAGAGGGGAGAGGGGAGGGGGTGAGATGAGGGGGGAGGGGGCTGAGGGGAGGGGGGAGAGGGGAGAAGGGAGTGAGGAAGGGGTGAGGGGAGAGGGGAGGGGGTGAGATGAGGGGGGAGAGGGGAGGGGGCTGAGGGGAGGGGGGAGAGGGGAGAAGGGAGTGAGGAAGGGGAGAGGGGAGGGGGGTGAGGGGAGAGGGGTGAGGGGTGAGGGGAGAGGGGAGAGGGGAGGGGGCTGAGGGGAGGGGGTGAGGGGAGGGGGAAGGGGTGAGGGGAAGGGGAGAGGGGAGAAGGGAGTGAGGAAGGGGAGAGGGGAGGGGGGTGAGGGGTGATGGGAGAGGGTAGGAGGTGAGCGGAGGGGGGTGAGGGGAGAGGGGAGAGAGGAGGGGTGAGGAGGGAGAGGGGAGGGGGAGAGGAGAGGGGGCTGAGGGGAGAGGGGAGGGGGTGAGGGGACGGGGAGAGGGGAGGGGGGTGAGGGGGAGGGGAGAAGGGGAGGGGGAGGGGAGAGGGCAGAGGGGAGGGGGTGAGGGGGAGAGGGGAGAAGGGGAGAGGGAGACAGGGGAGAGAGGGGGGAGGGGGAGGAAGTGAGCGAAGGGGGTTGAGGGGTGAGGGAAGAGGGGAGAGGGGAGGGGTGAGGTGAGGGGGAGAGGGGAGGGGGAGAGGAGAGGAGAGGGGGCTGAGGGGAGAGGGGAGGGGTTGAGGGTATGGGGAGAGGCGTGGGGTTGAGGGGGAGAGGGGGAGGGGGAGGGAAGAGGGGGAGGGTAGGGGAGAAGG
The DNA here is from genome assembly GCF_030028105.1 of Mobula birostris. NCBI lineage: Eukaryota > Metazoa > Chordata > Chondrichthyes > Myliobatiformes > Myliobatidae > Mobula > Mobula birostris. Next base: position 5,001,337 of record NC_092393.1, read on the forward strand.
GGAGAGGGGAGAGGGGAGAGGGGGTGAGGGCAGAGGGGAGAGGGTAGGAGGTGAGCGGAGGGGGGTGAGGAGTGAGGGGAGATGGGAGGGGTGAGGGGGGAGAGAAGGGAGGGGGAGAGGAGAGGGGGCTGAGGGGAGCGGGGAGAGGGGTGAGGGGGAGAGGGAAGGGGGAGAGGGGAGGGGTGAGGTGAGGGGGAGAGGGGAGGGGGAGAGGAGAGGGGTCTAAGGGGAGGGGGAGGTGGTGAGGGTATAGGGAGAGGGGTGGGGGTGAGGGGGAGAGGGGAGAAGTGGAGAGGGGAGGGGGGGTGAGGGCGAGAGGGGAGAAGGGGAGAGGGGGAGGAGGAGGGGAGGGGGAGAGGGGAGAGGGAGAGGGGAGGGGAGGGGGTGGGGGCTGAGGGCAGAGGGGAGGGGGTGAGGGGAGGGGGGAGAGGGGAGGGGGTGAGGGGAGAGGAGAGAGGGGGAGAGGGGAGAGAGGTGAGGGGGAAGAGGGGGAGAAGGGAGGGGAGAGGGGTGAGGGGAAACGGGAGAGGGGACGGGGTGAGGGGTGAGGGGGGGTGGGGGTGAGGCAGAGTGGAGAGGGGAGCGGGGAGAGGGGAGGATGGTGAGGGGTGAGAGGAGAGGTGAGAGGGGAGATGGGAGGGCGTGAGGGGAGAGGGGAGGGGGTGAGGGTTGAGGGGAGGGGAGGGGGTGAGGGGGAGGGGGAGAAGGGGAGAGGTGGAAAGGGGAGGGGGAGGGGGGAGAGGGGAGGGGGGAGGGGTGAGGGGAGAAGGGGAGTGGGGAGGGGGGTGGGGGAGGTGACAGGGGAGAAGGGGAGAGGGGGAGAGGGGAGAGGGGAGAGAGGTGAGGGGGAAGAGGGGGAGAAGGGAGGGGGAGAGGGGAGAGGGGTGAGGGGAAACGGGAGAGGGGACGGGGTGAGGGGAGAGGGTAGAGTGGAGGGAGAGGGCGTTGAGGGGTGAGGGAAGGGGGATGGGTGAGGGGAGCGGGGAGAGGGGAGGGGGGTGGGGGTGAGGCAGAGTGGAGAGGGGAGGATGGTGAGGGGTGAGAGGAGAGGTGAGAGAGGAGATGGGAGGGCGTGAGGGGAGAGGGGAGGGGGTGAGGGTTGAGGAGAGGGGAAGGGGTGAGGGTTGAGGGGAGGGGGAGAAGGGGAGAGGTGGAAGGGGAGGGGGAGGGGGGAGAGGGGAGGGGTGAGGGGAGAAGGGGAGTGGGGAGGGGGGTGGAGGAGGTGAGAGGGGAGAAGGGGAGAGGGGGAGAGGGGAGAGAGGTGAGGGGGAAGAGGGGGAGAAGGGAGGGGGAGAGGGGTGAGGGAAACGGGAGAGGGGACGGGGTGAGGGGTGAGGGGAGAGGGGAGAGTGGAGGGAGAGGGCGTTGAGGGGTGAGGGGAGGGGGATGGGTGAGGGGAGCGGGGAGAGGGGAGGGGGGTGGGGGTGAGGCAGAGTGGAGAGGGGAGCGGGGAGAGGGGAGGATGGTGAGGGGTGAGAGAAGAGGTGAGAGGGGAGATGGGAGGGGGTGAGGGGAGAG